>NC_080423.1:88037877-88355221 GCF_029873635.1 Malania oleifera | reverse complement strand
GGCCACTGAAATAACTAAAGGAAAAAATTTGAAAAACACCTCCCTAGATGAATTAATAGGTTCTCTACTCACTTATGAGATGGAAATAAGCAAAAGAAGTGGAAAACCTATAAACAAGGAATCCATTGCATTTAAAGCCTCAAGTAAAAGCTTTAGTAGTGAAGATGAAGAGGTAATGGATGATAACGATCCCTCATAACCAAGAGACTTGCAAAAATCCTTAGAAACAAGAATAAAAGAAAATTTCAAGACTCAAAATCAAATGAAGAAGAAAATAATAAGAAAGAAACAAAGAAAGAACCTCCTGCATGTTATAATTGTAGGAAAGTTGGACACATAAAACCGGATTGTCCACAACTTAAGAAAGATTCCAAAAAGAAAAAGAAAAGGACAATGAAAGCCACTACATGGGATAATATTAGTACAAGTAGTTTAGATAGTGAATCAAGTGACTAAGAGGTTGCTTGCTTTATGGCATGAGATGATGATGAAGAACAAAGTTCCTCATCCAAATCATTTAATGATTATAGTGATGATTCATCTAATGAATCCAATGATGAGAGTATGTCATCTTATGAAGAACTACAAAGTGAATTATTCAAAACTTAAAAGATTTTAGTTAAAGTGACTAAACGATATACTTCGTTGAAAAATAAGAATGAAGCTGTGATAAAAGAATTAGAATCTAAAAATCTTGATGAAAGACAAAATGATAAAAAAATCAATAGATTAGAAAGTAAGAATAAAAAGATGATGAAAGAACTAGAAGATTTAATGTCGCGACATCCCAGACCCAACTCGTGTGGGTTCCGCTTGCAAACAGGGGAAAAAAGGATGAAAATGTGTGATTTCGAAAAGGTAGTTTTCGTGAAAAACAATGTGTGATGGAGTCTCCACTAACCTTTTGAAGTGCGGTTAGAACACTTGATTGTTACCCCATTAGGGGAAGAATCGGCCTGCGTTACCAGAGTCAAGCTTGGGAGTACGGTTACGTGAGGGGATGGTATTAGCATCCCATACGTGCCCGTTCTTACAAACGGTACCAGATTAATAAAAAATTATCCGGAAATAAATCAAATAAGTCTTATAAAATTACTCCCTTTTAAAAATCAAAATAGTGAAAGTACTATATAGGTATTCCCTCAGAATCGGGGCAAACCAATACTCCGAAGAGTCCATGCCCTTGGTTGCAATCATCAGAAAAGAAAATCAAGAAAATAAGGTACAAAATATGCTCCTAAGGGTTTTGAAATCTATAGGTTTTCAGTAGAAAAATAGTATTCCGAGAGCTTTTACAAATTTGTTCGGGATGGAAATGATTTTTTATGCCTAAAAAGATATTTTTGTGATTTTTCTTAAGGGTGAAAACATTTTTTGTGTTTTTTCAATATTTTTCCCGAACTTTCAAATTAAATAAAATCAAAAGAAATCAAGGTATGAAAATGTTTTTGGGATTTTTGAAAATTTTGTGATTTTTTGTGAATTTTCTAAATATCTAAATAATAATATATGGAGAAAACCGGCGTGAACCGGTTTCTGGGGAAGGATGAACCAGTCAAACGTTGACTAGTGCGAGGGAAACCCAGTTTAAGGTCTTAGTCGAGACCATTCTTTCGAGCAAAATTTGAGGCAAAAGCCATGAGAGTTTGAAAATATGACTGGGAATTTAAAACATATTTTTGAAATTTTTGAATGTAAGGAAACAAACCTAATTTTGGAAAATACTTTGGAAAACTTTTCTTGGATTTCCCTCAATGATTTTCAAGTGTAAACAATTTTCAAAGCTTTTAGAAATTTTTGAATTTTTTTTGAGAATTTTTTGAATTTTTATGTGTCCCTTTTTATTTTTTATGATATTTATGGGTTTTAAAAGGGAATTATTTTTTAAAAAAAAGACAAGGAAGAACCGAAGTGACCCAGTTCAAAAAAGCGGGGTGTACCGGTCGGGCTCTAACCGATCTGAGGGAGATTGGTTTTAAGGTCTGGGTCAGGACAAGTGACGCGTGTCGTGTGGTGAGCAGGGGAGATGATGATGGCACGGATCCACAGGGTGGCTTGATCCTAGCCGCTAGTGGAAGGAGATCTGACGACTATGGATCCATTCAGATTTGCGAATGAGATGGACAAAGACAATGAATGCTCCCTGACGTTTCTAGATCTGTGGTCATTGATGCGCGGAGGATTGAACGGTCAGGAGATGAGACGCCTTGCAACATTGATTACGGCGGTGACTGCCTTACCATGTGTCAGTCACCGAACAGTGATCCTTTGCGAGCATTTATGAGGCTTCTGACGTGGTAAATCACGGTCGTCGGTGGGAGTGGAGATCCAATGGTGTGGAAGAGCTAAGTCAAGGCCGTCTACGCGCATAGATCCGAATTGTAGAGAGCTGTTTCAATCGAACGACCAACGTTCACTGGCCCTAATTACTCGGACACGTGTTGCTAGGAAGAGAAAAGGAAGGGGAGCATTTATGAGGGGGGATTTCGTCTGCCTTTAATGATTTCTGCGAGGCGATCCCTGCCGTTCGTATAGATTAGCGATCTAACGGCTCGAAGAGGGTTCTGACATGTAACTTAATCGAGCTAGGGACAAGTTGACACGTCGAGAAATCCTACAATTCCCGGGCTTAAGATACTAAAGCCAAAAATTTTATTCTTGTCTATTTTTGTTCTTCATTTTCCCAAACGCCCCCTCTCTTTCTTCTTTCCCCGCTCTCTTCTCTGCAATTCCACTCTCAAGCCTCGAATGATCTGAACTAGGGTTCAGATCCTGATGCCTCAATCTCTCATAAACCTCTCAAATGCCTCCTGTCTCCCCTATACTCCTATCTCCTTCTTTGAATCTCTATGAACTAAAACCCCAGATTTCAAACCTTCCCCTTTATATTCACTGAGGCCTCCGCGAGTGCCCATGAAACTCTAATTCCAACCTCCTTCATTTTACTGGTTCTTGAAGCCTTAGGGCTTTGGATTAGAGTTCGATCCTATTTTCTCACCTTCCTCTTTTTCTTCTGCTCAGGTTTCAATCTCTTTCTCCACTCTGGTGGTGCAAACTTGAGGTCCACGAGGTGATCTTGGGATCCTTGCAACCTTAGGGTTTCATCTTTGAAACTCGACACTGAGATCTAGGAGAGGCCAAATCAGGTCGAACGCAAAGAAAAGATAAGTCCTTTCTCCCATCCCTGTGTGATTTGATTTAATTTTTATTTGGGTGGTTTGAAAATTTATGGTGATGATACTATTGGCTTGCGCATGGCTATTGGGGTTAGAGTTGGGGTTCAGTTTTGGAGTTAGGTATGAAGACGAGTTCACTCATCTTCGACTCGGCGCGTTGGGGTGAGTTTGAATTGAGGTTGACTCGTGCGAGTCAACTCAACGATTGCGTGTGTTGGTTCGGGTGAACTCGGGTGAGTTGAGTGAGCTATTCCGATTGAGTGGGTTGGCACGTGCTTGAAGCACATGCAGAATCTGAGACTTGGGCCTTGGTGAGCATGCTTTCAAAATGGGCTTGAGGGTTTATTTTAAAAGTTGGGCCTCGTCATGGTTTTCAAAATGGGCTTGGGGGCTTAAAACAGAATGGGCTAGGTTCTTCCAAAATGGGTTGTGGGCCTGTTTTAGATTGTAAGACGGGCCATCCTGGGTTCATTTTGAAGCTGGGCTCAGGATTATAATTTTTGAAATGGGCTTTATTGGTTTAAAATTGGATACGCACTTGGGTTAAAGTCTGAAATGGGTCAGAGTCTTGAAAATGGGCCGGCTATGATTTTAAATAGGGCCGAGGGCCCTCCTGAACAGGAACTGATTACACTTTTTAAAATAGGCCGGCCCGTTTTGAGAAAACGGGAATTAGGCTTCAACTTTGGTAACTTAAACCGGGTATGGGGAAAGGAAGTTTAGGTTTTAAAACTTGGTTCGGAGTTCCGGTTTGGTTGACCCGAACTCAAATTGGGATTCAGGTCTGAGCCTTGACAAACTTGAGTTCAAGTTCCAATGGGAACCTGAATATTGAGAGGTAGGGTGCCTGCATTCAGAATTAAGTGGAAATGCACAGGAATTACAAAAATGATGAACAGAAGGGGGGAGGTAATTGGATTTCACCTAAAATCCCTTCTCCTTCGGTCCTCTTCTCCAGCTCTGTGTGTGTGTGTGTGTGTGTGTGTGTCTGATCTGGGTGTCTAGTTTGGTATCCTGAATGTATGGTGAGCTTGCTTCTAGTCTTGAGTGAACAATTCCAACTCTCTAGAACCGAGTGAGAGTTCCCACTCTTCCTCTTCTCTTCCTTTCTGCTTCTCTATTCTCTGCTCCCTGCAAATTAGTAGAATTTCTTTCTGCTCTCAGTTCTCAATTCTCAATTTGGCAGGTTATCTGTGCTCTCTCTAATTTTCTCTCAATTCTTGCAGAGTTTCTAGGCTCTTTAAGGGGTGCCCTTACAGTGTGCGAGCCCCTCCCTATTTATAGGGAGCTGGGTGGCCTCTTGGTTCCAATTTTTCTAAAAAACTTCCCCTCTAACGAACTGTGTCAAGGAATGATTCCTCTCAATGATTTCCTTTGATTTCCTTTATTATTATTTTCCTTCTTTTGCTAACTAACGGTGCCAATTTTCTCATTCTATGTGTAGGTGAATTGGAAAACCCAGATGGCAGCACCGGAATGGAGGGCATGGCATCTACTTTTTATTTTTTATTTTTCTGTATTTTGATTTTTATTTTGTATGATTTCAACCTAGGTGTACCCGTGAGTTCTCTTTCCTGCAACAATTCTTTGTACAGATATGTTGATGTATCTCCCACCCCCTTAGTATTGTGAGATGTATGTTTTTTATCTGGATGTGCTTGCACAGGAGGCATGAGCCTCACTCCCCCAATAAAATATGTTGTGATTTTTTCAACTTTTGACCAATTTTGACTTAAAGAAACAGGCTATTATGAATTGACCTTAATATCCAAACAAAAACTCCGATTTAAAAATAAAAGGACTCACTCAATTAAAAATCTGATTAAAAGATTAAAAGAACTGATTTCAAAAATCAAACATTAATGTTTGGCTTTCAATTAGCACAATATTTTTAAAATTTAACTCAAGGCTAAAATTAAAAGGACTTTAATTGAAAATTTAAGAAGAACTAAAAGAACGAAAATTTTTTTAGAACACTAAGACTCAACCTAACATTTGAAATTCGGGGTCCTCAACCAAGGAGATATATCTTATGAAAAACCCTCTTAAAATTATAGCAAAACGGAATTAAAAGAGCACCTGGACTCAATTTGAAATTGGAAAAATTGGTGATGATTTTTTTCTTTTTTTCCTTTCATATTTTTTATTATATATTTTTTTATTTTAAATAAGACTCTAATTTTGACAAGGACTCAAAACTTAAAACAATTGAAACTTTAATTTGACTTAAAGTCAACTATACCATACCAGGTCTTTTCAGGAAGGCCTGGTAAAAATTAAGGTGTCTACATTTAAGATCTCAAGATTCGATTGAAAAAGAAAAAGACCTAGTCATTAATGAACTTGAAAGCAAAATAAATCAGATGACTAAAGAACTAGTAAGGCTACAAGCTAACTGCAAAGGAATTAAAAATTCAGAAATAATTTGCCTTGAAAAGAAAATTGGGGATCAAAATAAAATAATTTATAACTTCACTAGAGGAAAAGAAAATCTTGATAAAATGATTGGCGCACAAAGAATGTCCTTGAATAAAGAAGGCATAGGATTCAATGGAGTTAAGAATACAAGGAAAAAGAACCTCTACATGGGATACTTTGCAAAAGCCTCCAAAGATTATGCTAGCACCTCCTCAAATGCTTACACACATTTCACATGTTTTCTTTGTAAGGAGAAAGGACACATTAAGTTTAAATGTCCATTAAAAAGAAAGGGTGCAAAAATCAGATAAGTTTGGAGAATAAAAGAATCAACTCTTGGTAAACCATCCGGACCAAAGATATTAGGATTAGTAATTCTTTTTTGAAATTAAGAAAGTTAAATCTATACTAAAATGAAAAGAGATGCCTCCATAGCCTACAAGATTTAAGATAGCCAATTCGAATATAAGAAGAAAATTTCTCCTTGTTCAATATATGGAAAGCTACTTAATCCAATTTAATACAAGGATATTGAACTAGTTGAAATGGAAAATCTTAAAGAAGAGTTTATGAGCTTATTGACGACTATAACATTGAAACAAATGAATACAAGAATGGCATTGTTGGCCACAAATCAAGAAAGCTTGGATTTTACAAGACTTAACTTAAAAAGTATTGAGATTTGAAAAGTCATATAAATTTTGGTATTCATATGTAAAAGAATTATCTGAAATCAAAAGAAAGAAAATTTGAAGCAAATTGAGCTTATTGCATAAGAATTTCAAATAAGGAATAAGGATAAATGTTTGAAGAAAGCATGAGCATGAGCATACAAATTTAATGGTAATGCAAGATGTATATACATTTTGTGAAACTATACACTAAGTTGGGTTGAAATATTATTTTGGTGTGCTTAGTTCTTTTATTTATTTTTCTCTTGACCATCTTAAGTTCACATGCTGATGTTGGATTATATTATATATATTTTTTGGCATGATGAATAATAGATGACCATGTTTTGATTAAAATATATGCTAACTTATGGACCTTGTTATTGTGATCTAAATGGGGAATTTTTTTTTTCTTTTGGTCCTTAGTACTTTTGCATAACATTTCTTTCGGTTTTTTTTTTTCTTTTTGTTGATATAAAAAGGGGAAGAAAATTTAGCAAAATTGAATGTAAGCAAACTGAGCATAAGTATGACAAGATAAATTCAAAAGCATGATTGATAATCTTTACACCTTCATGAATACATAGTTTATACTTCATGAATGAAATTATAAATTTATTGAATATGAAATACATTTCATTTAGGGTGAGTTAGATTTGTTATGTAATGATATCATGGCTTATGGAAATTACTGAAAAATCTTATATAAAATTGTTTGTATTTTATCATGTTATTTTGGGGACTTATTGTCTATCTTTTATATGCATGATGAATGCAAAGTTTCTTTTTTGTGCCTTCCCTTGATATATACTTTTGCTTATGGTTGTTCTTTGCCTTAGCATTTATATATTTTTTCTTTGTATTTTACTCTTTTTGATTGATGTCAAAAGGGGGAGAATTTTTGGGCAAAAATTGAGCATGACACTAGCATGAAATACCTAAGCATGTATATTTGCTCAACTATGAAATGATGTATATGAGCATGATAATTGATCTTAATTATGACATGATGTGATGTTAAGGTAACCTTGATATATGATAATGATATTGAAATTGATCATATTGATCTTGATATTGCAAATATTGCTAAGTTGATACTTATTGTAAGGGGGAGCCTTTTTAAGGCTTACTCATTTTTGCTCCTTATTTTTCATCATTAAAAGGGGGGAGATTGTTGGCCTTATAAGGTTTAAAATATTATTTTGACGATAACAAATCATAGGAACTTAACATATTTGGCTAAGTGATAATATTTCAGGACTCAAGTATGTAAATACAAGGGTCAAATGCACACAAGGATTATTGAAAGCTCATACTCCAAAGAAAGAAGATCTCATAAAACATATACTATTAAAGCATGGATTCAAAGATGATTTCATGAAACTTAAAGTGAATTGAATTTGGAAGTCAAGATAGACTCAAGAGACGGAAAAACAAGAAGACTTAAGTGCTTAGAATGTCAAAGTCTTAAAAAGTCTTTATGTAAGTACTTCAAGAGATTTCAATATGGATTCATAAAACTCTTAGGTTAATTACTTGGACCTCGATACCTTTTAAAATACTTGAAAAATATTTTTGTAAGGTCAAATGTTATTTCAAAAAGGTTAAATTTATTTTTTAAATGAAAAGCACCAAAATAGGATTTTTCCAAATTTTGTTATTTTTTTCTATATTCGAATTGATGTGTATTTTTCTCTATCAAAAACTCCTTATCTTAAAAAGTGTTCAACATGGAAGTTGTTGGATTTCCTCTTAGCTTTATATTGACATCAAAAACATTTAATTGAAAGTTTTTTAGAAAATGTTATAATCAAAATACTGAAGGGTGGTCAAAGCTATCAGGCGGCTGACCTTATCTGTTCAGGCGACTGAACGACAGACATAACCATTTCATGCGCCTGACCCTTGTAACCTTAGGCGCCTAACCCCATACTAACTTCAAAAATATGCCAAAAATTAAATTCCAGGCAACTGACACCTTGAGTTCAAGCGCCTAAACCTTTGAAATTCAAATTTTAACAGTTAGGAAACTTTCCGAAAGTGATTTCCTAGCCACCAAACTTTGTGAAAATTTGGCAAATAATCCAAGCAACTTGGGCAACATGAAAAATACTCTTTAAACTCTATAAACACGTGACTAAACCCAAGGATCAAATACACCAACAACCTACAAGCAACAAATCAATCAAATTCATTCTACTCTTCAAAACTACCTTGCCTATACCTTTGTTGAATTACTTGTTGTGACTTTGCTAAGAAAAGCTCACGTGTCTTTACATTTTTATTGAGTTATTCAACCTAAGAAATAACCCCAATGATATATATACTTGAGCCTCATCTTTCTATATTATGATTTTGATTGAAGTATATAGATTTCAATTATACTAATCTACTCTTTTGAGAGTGCCATTGTACACCAAATTGTTTCTTGTTTCTCTTGTAGTTTTTGATGGTTCAAGGTTGGTTGAATCGTTGTACTGAGCATGGGGTATCTCTTGGAGAGGGGGCTCCATCCTAAAGGAGGGATTGTAATGGTCTTTTCCACCCGTAAAGGAACGCTATAGTAGAATCCTTTGGTGGTCTTGCCTAAGGTGAGAACATAGGTTAGGTATAAGACGAACCTCGTAAAAAACTCGAACTTACTCTCTTTCCCTAAACTCTCTTTACTTTTCTGCACATATATAATTGCATGGTTGTTTATTTCAATTCTATAAATTGTGTGAATTGAATATTAAAAAAAACCAAAAATTAATTTGACTTTGGGATTGCGAAAACCAATCGGGAGTACGTTGGTTGATCAATACTTTTTATGGAAACCATAAGGGCGTACGTTGATTGATTAACACCCGTGACTCATTAATTGAAAGTTTATTTAAAATCTAAGTTTTGGAAGAGTGTTAGAATTTTCAATTATGCTTCATTAAAATAGGGCTTTTATCAAACTCTACTTTGAGTTACTCAATCTCTGAATCTTGGAAGCTTTGTCAAATTCATTCTTTAGTGTGAATCTTGTTTTGGTTATCTTGTTGAGAGGATTGAATTCTTCAAAAGTTGAAAGCATTACATTGTGAATCATTGGTTTGTGTTGATTGAATCAATTTATTGGTTGGGTGTTAATTGACATTACTGCAAGATCAAGTTGATTTACTCATTCTTAAAGTTTCAAAAGTGAATATTGATTTGTACCTAATATTGTGATATAAATCATCCTTGTTTGAGTACTAAACTTACAATAAGTTATGAGCATATAAAAGGAGTTAAAAGAAACTTTTAAAACCCAATTCACCCCCCTCTTGGGACTACACCTTACTTTTCAGAAATCATTGATCCGAACCACACGTTTTCTCTACGAGCTTCATGGATAGCTAGTATTTTAGAATGATTAGAGAATGTTGATGTAACTGTTTGCTTTATTGATTTCCAAGATATAGTAGTTTTTCTGTAAAGAAATATATATCTAGTTTAAGAATTAGCATTGTGAGGATCATATAGATATCCAACATATGCATATCCTACTAATTGATACTTGGAATCAAATGAGTATAATAGACCCAAATCATATGTACCTCTCAAATAGCGTAGAATGTACTTTATTTTATTCCTGTATCGCCGAGTAGGAGCAAAACTATATCTTACTAGTAGATTCACAATAAATGCAATGTCGAGTCATGTACAATTGGCCAGATACATCAAAGAGCCAATTGGTAGGCTCATCAAGGATTAAGTCCTTAACTACCAAAAATAATATTTATAACCTAACTAATCCCAAGTTCTGTAGAAAGTGGGGAAAGTCGGGTATCAATCCACAAAGACTCAAGTGTAGTTATCAACCGTTTTCAATCTAGTTTATTATAGCCTTGAGTAAAAAGAGAGTGTAAAGGTGGGATTTTTCTAACAATGTAATGAAAGCATGTAAAGTCTAGGTTATCTCTACTCCTACAAATCAGTGCTCAATTATGAATCTTACTTAGGATGTCGTGTGTGTAAATTACGTCTGGTTAGTTATCCGTATTAGGCTATACGGTTAAAGGAACCATTCGAGGGCATAGGGTAGCAAGGGTGCACCAATCGTTCAAAGCACGATCGGGAACCGAAGTATACCCTATCACAATAATCACGAGAACCTCTATGGGAAACCGTAGCCTACTACGTATACCTGACTAAATCACTAGTAGTGTTATCCTATCTCTAAAGCTTCATCACAATCAAAGCAGTAAATAGAAAGCATGTAAAAAAATCAATCCTCTTGCAACCAAGTGTTTGTCACTAACACCGGGGAATATAATTGAACGATCGTCAAATCTATGAGGAAAGCATGTAAAAATGGCTTCTCATTGCAAACGAATCGTTTGTCACTAACGATTAGAAGTACAAAAGAAAACCAAGACAGGAATGTAAAGGAAAGTAATTAAACCTATTTTAAGGTTGGTTCTCAATGATGTTTTAGGTCTCACACTAACCCAAAATCAGCCAAAAAGGAACCCTAAGCTTATCTTTGAAGCTACTATTTATACCCATTAGGCTTTACAAGATTTGAAATTTAAAATAAGATAGTTCGCAAGAAATCTCATGCAAAAAGATCGTCGTTGTCGACCTAGTCGCACTCATGTTTCCCTTGTTCGCACCCTAGTCGAAGCTCCCGGGAAAGTAGGAATTTGAACTTCAATATTCTTCGACTCAATCAAACAATTGGATCTTACTGGTCGAGTTGATGGTTGAGACTTGCAGTATCTCGATCTTCAATAAATCTCACGAACTCGACATAGTCGCCCCTTAAGTTCTCTTGGTCAACCACTTGGTCGATACTCTCAGTATTCCTTGGCTCAATTAGACTTCAGTTTTTCGCCTTAGTCGCCTTGAGGAGCACATGGTCAACTGCTTCATCGAACCTTGTAGCATTTCTATCTAAGTCTGAACCTTGGAGTCTACAGTAGATGACTTGGTCACCCCTTGGGCTGCTGGTCGCACCACATGGTCGAGCCTAGTCTTCTTTTCCTTTGATGATTTGAGGCTTGGGAGTTTGGTTGAACATCTGATTTAGGCTTTTTGTACTCCAAATACTCCTTTAGCTTCTCGTATGCCTAACTCCTTAGTTTTAACCTATATTTTCTAAAAACATGAACAAACCTCTCATAACTCCGAAATATGATAACAAATGGCTACCTACAAGATAAATAAGGATAAACAAAGGTAAATGGTGGCCTAAAATCATGCATTTTAGGGACTCATTGCCGATAGCACTTAGATATGGTACTTCAGGATCAAGTAATTCCTCCCCCTCATCATAAGGTTGAAATCAATCCTTCTTAACATCAAGTGATCGCAACATCATTGCAAATCCCAAAGGATGAACTTTGTCAATATAGAATTGCCTTAATATCTTTTTGGTTATTTATATCGATGAACAAGAATTCCGTCATTTACATTTTCAATCTCTAGGACAAGAAAATATTTTGTCTTTCCTAATTCTTTCATCTCAAATTTTGCCATTAAATAATTAGCAGCTTTAGTGAGCTCTTCAAGAATCCCAACTAAATTCCTATCATCAACATAAATAGCAATTATAGCAAATTCTGATTCTGATCTTTTAATAAAAATGCATAGACAAATTGAATCATTTATGAATCCTTCTTTCACAAGGTACTCACTTAATTTATTGTACCATATGCATCCAGATTGCTTTAATCCATATAAAGAATTTTGGTGTTCAATTGAATATAAATTTATGGGTTTTGTTTCAAGCAATTTAAATCCTTCAAGGATTTTCATATAAATTTCACTATCCAATGATCCATATAGGTATGTTGTTACTACGTCCATAAGACGCATGCTCAATTGTTCAACGAGCTAGCCGAATTAAGAATTTAAAAGTGATTTCATCCATTACGGGAGAATATGTCTCCTCATAATCAATTTTGGGTTTTTGTGAGAAACCTTGTGTCATAAGTCTTACTTTATATTGAGTAATTTCATTATTTTCATTTCTCTTGCGTACAAATACCCATTTGTATCCAACAGGTTGGACATCTTCTGGTGTTTGGACTATAAATCCAAAAACTTCTCTTTTTTAATAGAGAATTTAATTTTGATGTGATAACCTCTTTCCATTTTGGCCAATCATTTATACATCAACAGTCATAGAAAATTTAGGTTCAAGATCCTCATTACTTCTAGTAATGTTAGTAGTCACTGCATAAGCAAATATTTTTTTGACAACAACTTTATTTCTATCCCACATTTCTCTTGTGTAATAAATCGAGATCTCATTATTGAAAGTTGAGGTGTGATCCAAGATGGGGTGAATTAGGTATTTTAAAAATTTTATGCAGAAGTTTAATCAATTTTTAATCTGATTTTACAAATACTCTAACTTCTTAACAATAGACGTATTCTCAACAAATAATTTATCAATTTTTATATCCTTAAATACTAAAGAATCTAAGCTAAGATTTTAATATGTGACCAAACTACTCACAGCAAATCAATATCTATAAGAATATGCTTAATTTCACAATATTAACAATATTCACATTAGATCAATTAATATCAATAAAAATATGGTCAGTCAAAAGATAGTTTATGCTAAAACTTGAATAAAAGATAAACCTATGCTGGCCTTAGAGTCGTGTCTAGAGTGGGGTGAATAGACTCTTTTGCGTATTTTTATTTTTCTCTACAAAATATAAATTTTGGCAAGATGCAAGCAATTATATCACAATATAAATAATATAAACCATGCACAAGATATAAATTAAATAGAAGGGAAGAAAAGCTTAACACCGATGTTAACATGGTTTGGCTCCTTGCCTATGTCCACACCTTGAGTCACACTCAAGGTTTCCAAAATCCACTGAACTACTTCTTTCACCGGAGGAGAAGCCTTTACACATGGGAACAAATCCCCTTCACTCACCAATAGCCTTTGAGCAAGGTTCACCAAGAACCCTAGGTTTACCAAGAACCCTTTTATAACAAATGGAAGAAAATGATTTACAAATATAATGCTCCTTAAATGAGATGATATTTGATACAACAAAAGCCTCACACAACTTTCTCAAAGTAATGTATCACACCAAGATCGAAGAGCAAAAGCGATGTTAAGCACAAAGATGATGAACTAAATGAAGTGTGCTTGCAAATAATATATGATTAATAAAATCAATCTTTAAACAAGCCTTTGAACTTGTATTTATAGGCAAATTGAGCTACTAGCCACTTTATGGTCGTTGGGCTAGTAAAATAATTAATTACATTGAAAACTAGTCGTTTATAGTCGTTGGGTGTAGAATCTCGATGCAAACAGTTGACACATTCTCCCAAACCATGGATGGTTTGCTCAAACCATGGACAGTTTCCTCCAGGCCAAAATCCAATTAACTCTCTACCTAAAACCATCAATGCACCTAGGCCAAACGATCAACGGTTTGCCCTGTTTCTTCATTAACTTGATTTTAAGGGACATGAATGGTTTTAACTTAAGTGGGACCAAGTCTATTGAAAGTTTATAATACTAAGATTGTTTAAAACTTGTCCTTTATGAAAACATGGCAAGTATAGGATATTTATATAAAAGTCTTGGTTTTGTTATTTGAAAACTCGTAAGTATAGAACTTATGACTTAGTGATATCTTATATACTTTTACAAACTAGTATGCAGATGCAATTGCTCAACTCTTGCTCAATAAACATGAATGAAACAATACCACAAGAGTTACATCAGTTCCTACCTCAAAACATTCCCTATTACATTATGACTTTGTTGGATGTGCTTGAGTTCTTTCGAGTGAGTGTTTACTTTGATCTTTCCTACTTAAATGTCCACTCTATCTGATATTTTCATTTGATCCAGTACCTTCATGTATTTCTCACTTGTACCTGTACTAACTTGATTTACAAAGATAGGTTAAACTTGGAACTACAAAATAGGTTGATATCATCAAAATACATCAAATATGATTATGTAGCCACTAAGGCTAATAATCTTCTCCCTTTTTATGATGTCAAGTTTGTTGAGTGTTTACTTGATCTTTGCATTTGAATTTGTACCTGTCATAGATTGATATGCAAATATTTGTTTACTTAGAATCACTAATGGGTTGTTATCATCAAAATATAACAATTAAGATCATGTAGCCACAAGGCTAACAATCTCTCCCTTTTTGATGATGACAAACTTTTGGTGTTCTTACAGGATATAATTATAAGATCCCCCTTAATTTATGCACAATGTTGAATAAAATATAATTTTGCTCCCCCTTACTACATGTATATAAGGCAAAATAAAAACATTCAACTAGATATTTCATATCACTAGAGCTTTATAACACGCAATATATTTAACTAGAAAGTTAATTTTGCATTAAGATAAGACAACAAACGTACCAACCTTTCATTAAGAAAATTTTAAGCAACAAATTTGAACTTCCTTTTATAACAATTTAAGCATCATTACAGATTCGTACTTAATACACCAAAAATTCAAATATACCAATTTTACACCAATTTTACTTCTCCCCCTTTGATCATCATCAAATAGAAAGGCACTAGTGATTTATATTCAAATGCTCTAAAAGCCTATTAAGACTATTCTCCATGCTATTATAACAAGCATTAACTTCATGTTCTAAGTTGTCTAAGTGCGTGGTAATTCTATGTTCAAGTGAACTGCTGTGTAAAGTCCCAAACAATTGAATTAATGAGAAAAATAAAGAAAAGAAGGAAATTTGGTTTGGCGTAGACCAAACCATCAATGATTTGGTGGGAGGCCAGAAAATCATCAACGATTTTGTGTAACCGTTGTTCAGTAACGGTAAAATTTTGAAAAATAGAAGGGTTAAAAACCCAAACCGTTGACGATTTTGTCTGATGGTGTTGAATTAAAGGGGAGCTGCAGCTTGTTTGGTTTAAACAAAACATAATCTCTCTCTCTCTCTCTCTCTCTCTCTCTCTCTCTCTCTCTCTCTCTCTCTCTCTCTCTCTCTCTCTCTCTCTCTCTCTCTTTTTGAACCCACAAACACCCTCTCCCTTCTCTCTTCGATTTCACTCCGAATTTAGCCCAATTCGATGATCAAACCCTATGTTAGCTTTGGTGCAATTCCAAGAAGGAGGTGAATTGGGTATTTAAAATTTATTGCTTAGGTTAACTGGTTTTACCAACAATGTAATACAGTCTAGGGTCAGTCTGCGCAATCAACAAATAAACATATACGTGCAGTAAATGTAAAGTGCGAAAAGGTAAATAGTACACACAATATGTTATCGAGGTTCGGCCAAATTACCTACATCCCCGCCTTGGCCACACCAGCACAAGGATTACCACTATAATGCTCACTTAAATGGGTGGAGTGGCACCTGAACAAACCAAATCAATTCAAGGGGCTAACCTCAACCAACACGCCTTAACAAGATGATGCACCTAACTTTCCTAACCGAGTCTAAGCCAGTCTGGGACTATTCCACAGGGCTAGTCTCCCTCTTCAGGCTTGCACATGGAATACAACCAATGTGTATAAAATTTGTACACAAAAATAAGCTTCTAGACAAGAAAATGTGTGCACCAATACAACTCAATCAATATTGCAAGCACGAATGATATGTAAATATGCTCAGTGCTCTAATGTGTGTTAAACACTCAATCAAGTATAGATTTTCAGTCCAGATCTAGAGTGTATATCCAAGCAAGATTTGAAACACAAAATGTGAATAACACAATATCATATCAGGGTTTCAAATATGCTAGGTTTTGACCCTATGGGTCATACCCTGTTTTGATTATGACAAATACTTAGGTATTTAATGACTGCCGAGTTGATGTGCAGGCTTATCTTGGTAGTATCCTATGATGGCACTTGGAGACCTGGAGGAAAATGAAGACTCTAAAGACCCTAGATATAATTTATTTATTGTAATTTATAATCGAGTCTGTAATATTTAAGTAGGAAAGGTTTGTAATAGCAAATAGGGCTTTGATTGTAATAATTGCATGCATCACCTGCATGGCTTAATACGTAAGCTCAAAATGAAAATGACCTTAGGGAACATTGGACTTTTTCGGTGTCTTTATTTTGGACCCCAAGTGACCCTAGGACACACACATTTACACATATGTTTGTTAGGCACTTGAATAGAGCTTGTATGTTTCGAAACGAGACGAAATGCACACATGGTGCACTTTCGGTCGATCAGCCAAGTCAGTTCATTTTGGCCTGGTCAACCGAAACCTTCCTGGGTCAACTGATTGACCATGGCCCTGGTCTATCGAACCAGAATAGCTCAAAAAGCCTCGGTCGACCAAAACCTTCTATGGTCAACATTTTGACCACCTGATCGATCGAACCAGGTAGTTCAAAAATTCCTCGTCAACCGAAACCTCCCTGGGTTAAAAGTTTGACCATTTGGTCGACCGACCCTTTTTGTACTCCAACTACCTGGTCGACCGAAGGGTCCTCAGGAGAAATCCCAGCAGTCTAGTTGACCAAACCAACCAGTTCAAAATAGCCTGGTCGACCGAACCTCGGAAAATTGAGAAATCGCCCTCTCTTGGTCGACCAAACCCTCAGTTCAAAAGTCCCCTGGTTGACCGAACCATATGAGACTTGGTCGACCGAACTTGTTCTAGTCGACCAGACCTCTCGGGTTGCCCTGATTTTTACCGTAGTTAAATAATTTTTAAATAGAGTTAAAATGCTTTAAAACATCATTAGACTTTTCCAATAATACCCAATAGGTCCCCAATGGTCATATTTTCTCCTATGCCTATATATATATGAGATCATTTGAGAAAATTAGCATGGATTAACTACTTTGATTAGGGGAAATTCTCTGAAAACCCAAAAGCCTATACTACTCATTTTTTAGCCTCATTCACTCATGCCTATCGTTTAATAGTGCGTACATCAATTGTAAGTGGATTGAGTGTGTGTTTGGGAAGGTTTGCTCTCCTTGTTTTATTTGCTTGACATGATTTTATTTGAGAGCAAAACCTAAGGATTCTTAGGGGACTTTGTTGATAATTCTACCCTAAGAAGACTTTGTTAGATCTTCTAAACTTGCACCTTCATTGCAATATCCTGAGAAGATCGTATATTTTGTTTGCAAAATCATTCTCAAATATCTAGTGTGCTTTATATTGATAAATATATTAGAAGAGATATTTGTTTATGAGATAGTGGTCTTTGTTGTAATACTCTTTCACTCATATATTATTTTCTGAATACAAAGATTACACATATTTTCCAAACCAAGCATATACCTCATTTGATACTCACATGCTTAAGACATCCTGCTGATTGAAATACTTGAGACTTGACATCTTTGTGTGAACTTGTTGGCTGAATATCTTGTGATACAAAGATTTCCTGTTTGACACTCTCACGTATGCATTACACCAATAGAAAATACCTTTGAGAGTTGAACTATTTAGACCACACTGAGCTTACATATTAAATCATATTGTGGTGTATGTTATTGCGCACATTTGGGTACATATCTGCTTTACACAAAAGCACAATCACTGTACCATTTGATTATATACACATTTGTTGTATATCCAGGAATGAGCCTGAAGAGGGAGACTAGCCCGGATTGGCTTAGACCCGGTTAGGAAAGCTAGGTGCTTTGTCCTGTTAAGGCGTGTAGGTTGAGGTCAGCCCCGCTAATTGACCTAGTTTAGGTTGAGGTTAGCCCTCTGTTAATTTGACCTAGTTGTAAATGGTGCCGCTCCACCCTTAAGTGAGCTACTAGTGGAATCCTCTAACTTGCGAGCTAGAGGCGGGGACGTAGGCACAATTGGCCGAACCCCAATAACATATCGTGTGTTTGTGTACATTGTCGCACTTTTTATTTACCATACGTGTATGTTATTGTATGAATGATACGCTTGATTTAAATTTCTGGATATTATACTTATCAGCGTATTTGGAACTGCAAAGAAAGACCCTAGGTTGTTATACTCAGCTAACATCTTGTTCAATCTAGGAGAAAAAGTTTAAAATTCCAATTCACCCCCCCCCCCTCTCTCTTGGGAATACACCTTTTATAACACTAGGCAAGTTAAATCGAACAAACTCAATATGATATTTCAGTATACAAAGCACAATGGAGTTGTTTGAAAGACAAGCTTTTTGAAAAGGAATTTTGCACACCAAAAACTAGGTTTAGGTATCTTGTAATGACAATGCAAGAACCACAACCCTCAAAGTCTTCCCACACATGATTTATCAAAAGAAATCGGTGGAAGAACTTTAATGCTAAACTCTCAAAATAAATCAATCAAGTAATAATACAAGTGAGAGTTCTCGCTGGAGAGATTAAGCACAATAGCCTTAGAGGTACTCACAATGCTTAGAGAGATAAATATTGTGGAGTATGTGAGTGTTTGTAAGTAGTATTGGCTATAAAATGGTTTTTGGATAATGATCTTTCTAATCTCTTCCTAATTATTCCAAATGAGGGGTATTTATAGACTTCCCCAAAAATATGACCGTTAAGGACACAAATGGAATAATTATAAAAGTTTTAATATTATTTAAATAAATTAACCCCGTTTAAAAATGTTCACTATGGTAAAAAAAAAAAAAAGGGGTAACTCGAGAGCACTAGTCGACCGAGGCAAGTTCGGTTGACCAAAGTTCTTGAGGTTCGATCGATCAGGACTAAAATGAACTGTGAGCTCGGTCGACCAGACTTGTAAGTTCGAAGCCTTTTTGCGAGGTTCGGTCGATCAAGACTAAAATGAACTATACGTTCGGTCGACCGTACTTGTAAGTCCAAAGGCGATTTTCCCTTCTAGCGAGGTTCAGTGGACCGGACAGATTTTGAACTAAGCCGGTCGGTCGACCAGATAGTTGAGTTCCCACACGTGGGAACTCGGTTGACCAGGTAGTTCGTATGCATTTTAGGCAAGGTCGACCAAAAGGTCAAAAAGTTGACTTTAAAGGGGTTCGGTCCACCAAGGCTAAATGAACTATATGGGCTCGGTCAACCAGGCTATGGTCAACCTGTTGACCCGGTCCTTGGTCGGTCAACCGAGGGCAATTTGTACATGGAGGGTTGGTCGACCGAGTGTGCACATTTAGTGTATGAGTGAGTGTCCTAGGGTCATTTTAGGCCTTTTTGAGTGCACCGAAAAAATCTGGTGTCGGTCGACCCCTAAGGTCTTTCTATTGTCATTTTGATTTTCAAGAGATGTGTAGGGACCTAAAGTCCAACTAGGATCGATTTGAGCATACCTACCTATCATGCATGATGCAAAATATTACAGGCCATAGGGGTGCACAGTCCATAATTAAATTTACATCCCAGAATAAGGAAATGAAATAATGAATACATATACAATGCATAAATCTTCACTCTTCGGCACGAACACCGCACGCCATCATGATATGTCTTTTAGTCCAAATATATATGCACAGTGAACCTGCATGCAATCCTTAGTGCAACCATCAGTACTAAGAGTATTTGTCATAATCAAAACTAGGTGTGACCAATCAGGTCCACACACCACCACGAGGTCCTAAGAGCGACCCTTAGCAAATTAATTGGAGTATATTTTTTATTTAGGCATTCTAGGCACCACTCCAAGGTTGAGGTAAGGGAGATGAATTATTAGTTGATTTACAGTTTAAATAGTTATTGGAGTGTGTAGGCCTACGAAATGTGAATATGATTATAATTATGGAGTTGAGTTGATTGAACTGGGGAAATATGATTTCAAGGTTCTGAGCTCCAAAACGCTGCGGGCGTGGGTTTAGGATATTAGCCAAAATCCTCTCAGTAAGCAGGTAAGGGGAATAAAGCATAACAGGTATTTTTGGAAAATTAATTGTTGATTAAATTATGTGAAATTGAGAACATGGTATATAGTTTGAAAAACAATGATATGGATATTTTCCCTTTGATTATTGTATTATGATTATCAATTAATATTTTTGTAGCATGAGAAATATGAAATAACCATTTTATATTGGGAATAAGCTATATACTGACAAATATGATTTGTATTGAGAAGTAATGATATGAGTTATACAAATGTTTTATACAGAAATGAAAATATGAGATATATTGATATGTCTTTATAGAAATGATGATATATGTTTTTATTCAGTAATGATGAAATGAGATACACATATATGCTTTTATTGGTAAATGATGAAAATGTGTTATATAGATATGTTTTCAATAGGAAACGATGAAATATGATATACAATTATGTTTCTATTGAGAAATGATGATATAAGTGATATATAGATATGATAAGATATTCAAACATGATGAAATATGAAAATAGAAATATGGAAATGAGAACCCTGATGAACCAGAGTTATATTGAGAGCACGGTACCGTTGCTAGTATATGTGTTAGTGAAACCACACGTCTTGTATAGAGTGTGGCAAGATAGTTGATTGGGCCTGTGAAAGGTTGTGTTACCCCCTGGGGTCTAGACCAAGATTGGGTAGGCCAATCATACTACAAATACATTTATTTTTTATCCAACTTGGTAGGCCAACCATGGTTAGGTCCCGCCTACGGGCCGCACAACCCGATCATGTGAGGTGAATACATGATGATGTGGCATGAGTATCCTCAGGATGGTTTCTCATTACAGACGCGATAATTGTATGTTACAATATGATGAACAATCATGAGTTACAGATGCGTTGTTCTATATGCTGGTGGATACTCATGGGCTAGAATATGAATGTGAGAAATGAAATGAAAAATGATCAGCCATGAATTACAGATGCGTCGTGCTATGTGCTAGTGGATACTCATGGGCTAGAATATGATTTTAAGAAATGAAAGCTTATGAAAGCATGTTGAAATATGATGATGAGAAATGAAAGCTTATGAAAGCATGTTGAAATTTGATGATGAGAAATGAAAGCTTATGAAAACATGTTGATATATGATTCATAGAAAAGAAAGTTTTTGAAACTATGTTTATATATATATATGATTATGAGTACAAATCTATATATGTCTTTCCTAGTTGATATAATTATTTAAATGAATGTGTTATAATATAACCAAACTCATGTTGCTACACACTGTGAATGATATATTTCATCTTACTAAGAGGTTTCTTACCCAAAATTTAAACAGTTTAGGAAACCAAGACAGACAAGCAGAGAGAGCTCTGAGGGAGAGGAGAACATAGTACCTTAGTAATCAGGGTAAGCGTTTTTTAGCTGGGGATGTGTTTTGTATGACCCCCCCAAGAGTATTTTGTGGATTTTTGGGGATGCATATGGATTTATGTATGTAAGGATGAATTGAACTCTAGTATTTGTATTTGGGATGGTGTATATATTGACTTCTACTGTTTGGTATACTTTTATGAGATGAACTGATCACTCGGTACTACCCTATTTCAGGTTGGGTCATGTTGATATGGTAACTGAGATAATTGACTGATACCTGATAGAGATATTTGATAGGTGTGTGACAGATTATTGTTATAAAAAAATGGTAGAAAATTGGGTCGTCACAGTTTGGTATCAGAGCCTATGTTGCTAGGTTCTACAGACTTCAGCGGAATACAATACCAGAGTATAGGAATGGATATTGATGAGAGTAAGAGATGGGTAGACTGGGATATGAGTCAGTTATTGTCAAAGGATAAAATTGAAATTTAGGGCTCTATCTTGCACCCTAGAGGTAGGAAATTTCATGGTGGTTTCTGTGATTTTCCAGGGGTGATGATTTCAGGAAAGACATGGTAAACTATTGCCGATTTTTGTTTTTAAGTGGTAAGACTGAATCTTAAATTGGGAAATACGAGGACATTAAGATGAATGGTTATAGGAGAATATTTTATGGTTTTTAGTCAGATGAATGTATTAGTTGTGTTATGATGATAGAGTTCTAAGACCATTTTATTCCATTTTTAGGATAGAACCTGGGATGGCGATATGAATGCTGGTGGTGGTGATGAGGTAAGACCTTCCAGTATGGGTGGCGGATATTCTTATGTAGTGCTACGTAGTGTCACCCAGCAAGTGATGGCGTAAATGGCTAGGAAACAAGCTGCACGATTGAACAGTTTACACATATGAAACCCCCGTCATTTTCTGGAGGGGTCGACCCATTCGTGGCTGAGAACTGGGTCTAGAATATTAAGGAGGCGTTGGTAGTTTTCCCATGTATTGAGGAACAAAAAGTATCATTCTCTACGTTTAAGTTGACAAGAGAGGCTAAAGGCTAGTGGAGATCGGCGAGATTGCTAAAGGAGCAGAGGCCTGTGCATATACCCATAACCTAGAGCCGCTTTAGAGAATTATTCTTCGAGTGGTTTTTCCTTGCTACTACCTAAAACACAAAAGCAGCAGAATTCTTGAATTTCATCCAAGGGCACATGACAGTATAGCAGTATGCCGCTAGATTTATCAAGCTGTCCCGATTTGCCCCATACATGGTACCGGATGAGGAGAAGAAGGTGAGGAAATTTGAGGAGGGCCTGAGGCAGAATATTTTTGAGCAAGTGGTAGCATTCCAGACCCAGAATTTTTCAGAATTAGTAAATAAAGCTACAGTAATAGAGACCAGCCTACAGAGAGGTGCTAGGCCACAGAGTTAGAGGAAGAGGCCCACGCCTCCCGATTTTCAGGCAGCTACCAGCCGGGAGCCTTGGAGGAGGCATGGTGGTAGAGGAGGTCAAAGAAAGGTGATGGGAGATCGATCTGTATGGGGAAGACCACTGTACCCGCCCTGTCCTAGGTGCCACAAGAGTCATCCAAGAGAATATCGGGTCATAGAGGTGTTTTATTATCGACGCAGCTGACCCGAACACATAACACGAGATTTTCATGCATTTTTTGGCAATGCGTCTACTCCTAGGTTGTACCTAGGAGATAACTAGACACCCCAAAATGGTCAGCAGAGGAATACCACCCCAACACGGGTCTACGCTCTAACACTGGGAGATGCTAAGGCGACAAGCAATGTGGCAACTTGTATTATTTCAATTTTGTCATATAAGGCTATTGTTTTATTTGATTCAGGGGTGACTCACTCCTTCATAGCCCAGGAATTCATCAAGATATGTGATTTAGAAACTCAGCCACTAGATGTTAGTTTATCAGTGGCTACACCGACCGAGACCATAGTGTTTTGTAGGAAGGTACTCAGGGACTATCCAATCCATATTTAGGGGAGGTCCTTGCCAGCTAATTTGGTAGTCTTAGATATGCATAATTTTGAGACAATTTTGGGAATGGACTGGCTAGTTGCTTACTATGCCAACATTGACTGCTATAAAAAAGAGGTAATATTCCGACCTCCAGGAGAGCAGGAGTACAGATTTGTGTGGACATGTGTGTGCACCCCACCACAGATATTATTAGTCATTCAGGCGAAGAGGCTGTTATTGGAGGGATGCCAAGGGTACCTAGCCTATGTGAAAGAAGTGCTAGAAGGGGAATTAAAGTTGAAAGATATCCCGATAGCAAGGGATTTTCCTAATGTGTTTCTGGAGGATTTGTCGGAACTGCCTCCTAATTGTGAGGTAGAGTTTTCTATTGAATTGTCTCCAGGAATAGTGCCGATTTCTAAAGCGTTGTATAAAATGGCACCGACGTAATTAAAAGAGTTGAAGGAATAGCTATAGAAATTGTTAGATAAGGGGTTTATTAGGCCCAGCGTGTCACCCTAGGAAGAGCCGGTATAGTTTGTAAAAAAGAAAGATGGGTTTATGAGAATGTGCATTAACTATAGAGAAATCAATAAAGTGGCCATCAAGAATAAATACTCGTTTCCCCTTATTGATGACTTATTTGACCAACTTCAAGGGACACAAACTTTCTCCAAGATTGATGTACGATCCAGGTACCATCAAGTGATGGTCAAGGCAGAAGATTTTCCGAAACAATATTTTTACTTGCTATAGCCGTTATAAAATCCTGGTTACGCCGTTTGGACTGACAAATGCTCTTATCGTATTCATAGACTTGATGAACAGGGTCTTCCATTAGTACCTAGATCAGTTTGTTGTGTTTTTTATTAATGATATTTTGGTGTATTCAAAGATTCTCAAGGAGCACGAGGAACATTTTAGGATAGTTTTACAAGTGCTGAGAGAAATAAAGTTGTATGCAAAATTCAAGAAGTGTGAGTTCTAGTTGAAGCAAGTCACTTTCCTCAGACAAGTGATATCCAGGGGTGGCATATCTATGGATCCAAGCAGATTGAGGCGATAGTAGACTGGGAAAGATCGAAAAATGTGCAGGAAGTCAGAAGTTTCTAGGGACTAGCAAGATACTATCACAGATTTGTAGAGGGATTCTCTAAACTGTCGGGCCCTTTCACCAAATTGACCACGAAGAATGCAAGATTTGAATGGAAAGATGAGTGTGAACAGAGTTTCCAGCAATTAAAGCAGCAACTCATAACTACACCGGTTCTAGTGATTCCTTCGAGAGAAGAAGGTTTTGTAATTTACGGTGATGCGTCACACAAAGGGCTTGGGTTTGTTCTGAAGTAGTAGGGGAGAGTTGTAGCATTTGCTTCATGGCAACTTAAATAATATGAAAAGAATTACCCTACCCATGATCTGGAGTTAGTAACGGTGGTTTATGCGTTGAAAATTTGGAGACATTATTTGTATGGGGGTAGGTGTGAGATCTTTACAAATCATAGGAGCCTGAAGTACTTTTTCACACAGAAGGAATTAAATATGAGGTAGAGGAGGTGGCTATAATCGATTAAATATTATGATTGCACCATCAGTTACCACCCAGAAAAAGCTAATGTGGTAGCTGATGCTTTGTGCTTGAAATCAATGGGTTTATTAGTATCACCAATGGTGATTCAGCATCCGATCAGTATGGATTTGGAAGGGCTTGGTGTGGAACTGGAAGAAGGAAATCACTAGGAACTCATTACTAATTTGGTACTTCAACCCACTTTGTTGGAAAGAATTAAAGCTGCCCAGATAAAAGATGCGGATTTATTAAAAAATTGTGGATAAAGTGCAAAATGGTCAAGGAGCAGAGTTTAATGTCTCTGAGGATAGAGCTTTGAGGTTTTGTACCAGACTTTGCGTACCGACTTAAGCTAAGATTAGAGAATTATCCTGGAGAAAGCGCATCAATCCCTTTATACATTGCAGCCTATAAGCACTAAGATGTACAGGGATCTTCGGGAGTCTTTTTGGTAGAGTAATATGAAAAAATAAATCGTTGAATATGTGGAGTTGTGTTTGACATGCCAGCAAGTGAAAGTTGAGTATTAGAAACCAGCGGGAACATTGCAGCCACTTCACATTACCGAATGGAAGTGGGAACATATTTCAATGGACTTTGTCACAAGGTTACTGCCGACATTGCATAGATAGGACGCCATCTGGGTAGTCGTTGATCGATTGACGAAGGCTGCCCATTTCCTTCCAATTAGATTTAACTACTGCATTAGTAGACTGGCAGAGTTATATATACAAGAGATAGTTAGATTGCATGGCGCGTCAGTGTCTATAATATCAGATCGATACCTATGGTTCACATCTTGTTTCTGGAGGAGTTTGCAAGGAGTCATAGGTTCTCAGTTGGCGTTCAAAAAAAAATTCCATCCTCAGACGGATGGACAGACAAAGAGAATCATATAGATATTAGAGGATATGTTGCGAGCTTGTGTGCGGGACTTTGGAGGTAATTGGATACAATTTTTTCCATTAGTTGAATTTGCATATAATAACAACTACCAAGCCAGTATTGGGATGGCACCATATGAAGCGTTGTATGGAAGGAGGTGCCGATCTCCATTATATTGGGATGAAATTAGGGGAAGATAGATTTTGGGGCCAGAGTTAGTACAACAGACTTATGATAAAGTCATACTCATTAGAGATAGAATCAAAATAGCTCAGAGTCGACAGAAAAGGTATGCAAATACTCTCCGAAGAGAGTTAGAGTTTGATGTGGGGGATCATGTATTTTTTAAAGTTGCACCGATGAAAGGGTTTATGAGATTTGGGAAAAAGTGAGCCCTAGGTTTTTGGATTGGAAAGAACAAGTACTGCGTACGAAAAAGATCCCATCAGTAAAAGTACTCTGGCATAATCACAAAATTGAAGAAGTTTTATGGGAATTAGAGGAACAGATGCATCAAAGATATCCGCACCTGTTCAGTAGAGCCCAGAGTTGAGCTAGTAAGAGTAAAAGTAACTGATAAGTGAGGGCAATTAATAAAATTTCATGTATGATTACTAACTTGTATAGTGTACGATAGTTAGTTATTTTGGTTTTGGTTATAAATGGTTTTGAGAGAGTTTTTTTTTTTATGTGAATGGTTGTAGTCTCGTAGAACCCTCCGTTGTACCCACGGTTTTCCTCTACCATAAATTAGGGCAATTAATAAAATTTCGGTGTTCTCCTTAAGGTTGGTAAATGTGATAGATAGCAAATTTTGAGGAAAAAATTTTTGTAAGGAGGGGAGGATGTAGAGACCCAAAAAATTGAATTAATGATAAAATAAATAAAAGAAGGAAATTTGGTTTGGTGTAGACCAAACCGTCAACGGTTTGGTGGGAGGCTAGAAAACCGTCGACAGTTTTGTCTGGCTGTGTTGAATTAAAGGGGAGCTGCATCTTGTTTGGTTTAAACAAAACATAATCTCACTCTCTCTCTCTCTCTCTCTCTCTCTCTCTCTCTCTCTAGCCATGGACACCCTTTCC
Source organism: Malania oleifera (assembly GCF_029873635.1). NCBI lineage: Eukaryota > Viridiplantae > Streptophyta > Magnoliopsida > Santalales > Ximeniaceae > Malania > Malania oleifera. Next base: position 88,328,291 of record NC_080423.1, on the reverse strand, counting down.
TTTCTCTCTTCGATTTTGCTTCGATTTCAACCCAATTCGACGATCAAACGCTACCACGGGGTCCTAGGAACGATCCTTAGCAGGTTAACCAGAGTAGATTTTCGATTTAGGCATTTCAAAAACCACTCCAAGGCTAAGGTAAGGAAGATAAATTATTAGTTGATTTACAATTTAACTAGTTATTGGAGTGTGTGGGCCTAGGAAATGTGAATATGATTATAATTCTGGAGTTGAGTTAATTGATTTGGGGAAATATGATTTCAGCGTTTTGACCTACGAAACGCCGCTGGTGTGGGTTTATGATCTTCGCAGGAATCCTCTTAGTAAGCAGGTAAGGGGAATAAATTATAATAGTTATACTTGGGAAATTAACTGTTGATTAAAGTATGTGAAATTGAGAACATGGTATATAGTTTGAAAAACTATGATATGGATATTTTCCCTTAGATTATTGTATTATGATTATCAGTTAAATATTTTTGTGGCATGAGAAATATGAAATAACCATTTTATACTTGGAATGTGCTATATACTGATAAATATGATTTGCATTGAGAAGTAATGATATAAGTTATACAGATGTTTTATACAGAAATGAAAATATAAGATATTGATATGTCCGATACGGATATAAAGATATGAAAAATATAGATACGTTTTTATAGAAATGACTATATATGTTTTTATTCAGTAATGATAAAATTAAATACATAGATATTGTTTTACTGTGAAATGATGAAAATGTGTTATATAGATATGTTTTCAATGTGAAACAATGAAATATGATATACGGTTATGTTTCTATTAAGAAATGATGATATAAATGATATATAGATATGATGAGATATTCAAACATGATGAAATATGAAAACAGAAATGTGGAAATGAGAACCCTAATGGACCAGAGTTATATTGAGAGCATGATACCGTTGCTAGTATATGTGTTAGTGAAACCACACGTCTTGTATAGAGTGTGGCGAGACAGTTCATTGGGCCTGTGAAGGGTTTTGTTACCCCTTGGGGTCTGGATCAGGATTGGGTAGGCCAATCATACTACAGACGCATTTATTTTTTATCTAACCTGGTAGGCCAATCACAGTTAGGTCCTGCCTACAAGCCGCACAATTCGGTCATGTGGGGTGAATACATGACGATGTGGTATGAGTATCCTCAAGATGGTTTCTTATTACAGACGTGATAATTGTATGTTATAATATGACGAACAACCATGAGTTACAGACGCATGGTGCTATGTGCTGGCGGATAATCATGGGTTAGTATATGAATGTGAGAAATAAAATGAAAATGATCAGCCATGAGTTACAGACACGTCGTGCTATATGCTAGTGGATACTCATGGGCTAGAATATGATTTTAAGAAATGAAAACTTATAAAAGCATGTTGAAATATGATGATGAGAAATGAAAGCTTATAAAAACATGTTGATATATGATTCGCATAAAAGAAAGTTTATGAAACTATGTTTATATATATATATATATATATATATATATATATATATGATTATGAGTACAAATCTATATGTTTTCCCCAGTTCATATAATTATTTAAATGAATGTGTTATGATATAACCAAACTCATGTTGCCACACATAGTGAATATCTTATTCCGTCTTACTGAGAGGGGTTTCACCCATAATTTAAACATTTAAAGAAACCAAGACAGACAAACAAAGAGAGCTCCAAAGGAGAGGAGACCATAGTACCCTAGTAAGCATTTTTGAGCTGGGGATGTGTTTTGTATGACCCTCAGAGTATTTTGTGGATTTTTGGGGATGTATATGGATTTTTGTATGTAAGGATGAATAGAACTCCTATATTTGTATTTGCGATGATGTATATATTGACTTACATTGTTTGGTGTACTTTTATGAGATGGACTAATCAACTGGTACCCTATTTTGGGTTTGGTCATGTTGATATGGTATCAGAGATAATTGACAGATACTTGATAGAGATATTTGATAGATGTGTGATAGATTATTGTTATAAAAAAATGGTAGAAAATCGGATTGTCATATGTTGCGTGCATCTATCCCATCAAGATGTCGCCTAACAGAGTCATTAGGCAGACCACCAACATTAGGACCTTCCATCTCTTCATCTAGATTACCAAAATGTCCTATTCCTAGGTCTTTTTCTTCCATAGTTTCCTCGACATCGTCTACTGGGTCCTGTGCCTATGCCATACGCAATACATAGCGACGATGTCTCCATGCGTTATCATATCATGTCCACTGTGTCTCGGTGAGACATTATAGGTAGTCATATGGTGCAAAACCTTGATTTTTATAGTGAAATCCTTGGCTTTTGGGTTTTTCCACTTCCGGTATGTTTGGTGTTGACCCTATGGGTCATACCCTATTTTGATCATGACAAATACTCAGGTATTTAATGTCTGCCGAGTTGATGTGCAGGTTTATCTTGAAGGTATCATATGATGGCACTCGGAGACCCCTAGAGGAAAACGAAGACTCTAAAGACCCTTGATATAATTGATTTGTTGTAATTTATATTCGGGTCTGTAATATTTAAGTAGGAAAGGTCTATAATAGTAAATAGATCTTTGGTTTGTAATAAGCTCACACACACACATCACATACATGATCTATTTTTGTAAGCTCAAACAGAACCATAGAAAGACCTTAGGGACTTTTTCAGTGTTTCCAAATTGGACCCAAGTGACCTTAGGACACTCACTTTTGCACTTGTATGTAATAGGCACTTGAATAGGGTTTGAATGTTGCAAGAAGGGACCGAAATGCACACTTGGTGCACTTTCAGTCGACCAGCACTCTCAGTTCAATTTGGCCTGGTCGACCGAAACCGGTCCAAGTCAACAGTTTGACCAAGGCCCGGTCGACAGACCTCTTACAGGTCATTTGACCTCGGTCGACCGAACACCCTGGGAGTCAACATTTTGACCCCCCGGTCGACCGACCAAAATTGTACTGCAACTACCTGGTCGACCGAAGGGTCTTGGGAGGATTCCCAACGGTCTGGTCGACCGAGCCATGTAGTTCAAAATAGCCCCGGTCGACCGAATCTCGAAAATTTGGCAAATCGCCCTCTCCGGTCGACCGAGCCACTCAGTTCAAAATGCCCCTGGTCGACCGAGCCACTTGAGTCCTGGTCGACCGAACTACTTTTGGTCGACCGGACCTCTCGGGTTGTTCCCATTTTTACCATGGTAAATATTTTTCTAAACAGGGTTAAAATGCATTAAACTTCATTGAAATTTTCTAATAATACCCTATAGGTCCCCAACGGTCATATTTTCTCCCTCGGCTATATATATGTGTTCACTTGCAAAAATTAAGGGGGATTAGCCACTTTGATTAGAGAAAGTTCTTTGAAAAATAAAATCCCTATAATACTCATTTCCAAGCCCCATTCACTCATGCTTACCTTCTTCTATTTCTTAAACCTTCTGTAAGTCGATTAAGTGTTTTTATTTAGTAGTTTTGCTCTCCCATTTATATTTGATTGTTGTATTATCTTATAGAGCTAAACCTTGAGTATTCTTAGGGGACTTTATTAATAAGTCTATCCTAAGAAGACTTTGATAGATCTTCTAAGATTCGCACCTCCATTGCAACATCTTAAGAAGATTGTATTTGTATTTTGGTTGCAAAACATTTTCAAATATCTACTGTATTATTAATCTTGAAAATATTTGATGAGATATTTGCTAGTGTGATAAATCTTTGTTGCAATACTCGTTAACTCATATATCTCTTGCTGAATACAAAGATTGAATATCCTTTTGCAAACCAAACTTATACGTTGCTAGAGCTTCATATGCATATGTGTATTGAGAAAACTTGTTGATTGAAATATATGAAGTCTGGATGATATCTTTGTTTGAGCTCTTAGATTGAGTATCCTTGATACAAAGATCATTTAGGTTTGCACTCTCACGCACTCATTACAACGATAGTAAATCTATTCGAGAGTTGACATCTTAGACCACACTGAGGTTACAAATTATTTCATATTTGTGGTGTATATTATTGCGCGAATTTGGGTACATATCTGCTTTACTTGAAAGCACAATCACTGTACCATTTCATTGTAATACACTTTGGTTGTATTTCCAGGCACGGGCCTGAAGAGGGAGACTAGCCCTGGAATAGTCCCGGATTGGCTTAGACTTGGTTAGGAAAGCTAGGTGCGTCGTCCTGTTAAGGCGTGTAGGTTGAGGTCAGCCCCGCTAATTAACCTGGTTAAGGTTGAGGTCAGCCCTGTGTTAATTTGACCTGGTTGTAAACGGTGCCGCTCCACCTTTAAGTGAGCTATTAGTGGAATCCTCCTGCTTGCGAGCTTGAGGCGGGGACGTAGGCACAATTGGCCGAACCCCGATAACATATCGTGCGTGTTCTTTACATTTCCGCAATTTACTTACTGCACGTGTATGTTATATTGTAAATGATTAGATTTACATTTGCATAGACAGACCCTAGGTTAAGTAATACTGCTTATCTGGTTTAACCTATGTGATAAATTTTAAATACCCAATTCACCCCCCCTCTTGGGATTGCACCAAAGCTAACATTTGGGTTTCCCGTTATCGTTTGGAGCGCTTCATGGGGATTAGACCAATCCCTATGTACGGGCCAAACTTTACTAGGGAGGCTTGCTATGTTGTACACATCATAACTGCATTTTATGTGTTGGCTTCCAGATATATAACATTTCTCCTAATCATTGAATGTGCAAGTTCTCGAGGATTAGTAGGTACGGAGTTTGCATAGAATTCCTTGACTAATTTAGGATAAACAGGATTATCATGAGTCATTAGGAACTCCTAGCCTATAGCCCTAAATTTGTCTATGAACACTAGAAAGTTATCCTCAAGGAATTTTATCGGTATGATTTTGCTACTTATAACATTCTTCTTGGATATATCCTTTTTCAATTGTTCGTAGGCTTCCTTTTATACAAATTATATGGACCATTCCTCAACAAATTTTCTTGATCTTTCATGAGTTTGAGGAGAAGGAGTCGAATCCCAAACAGGTTCCTTTTCTTGTATTCTTAAGGAACTTCCTGTTGAATTTTTGACTCCGATCCCATTTTGATAATGACAAAGCACAAGTATCCTATGAGTGCGCTTAGTGCTTAAACATATTTATATTTCAGCACGCACATGTGGTAAAGGAATAATGAAAGCCACGAGGGACTTAAAGCACACTCATTCTGGCATATTCCATGAATGTTTGAAGAGCAAAGAAATGAAGACATGTTTTATTTGAATTGTAATGCATTTAAATTAATTTGTATTGCATGACTTGCATGATATGATCTAAAGCTCAAATGACAACCATAGGCTGACCTTAGGGACCAAACCTTTCATGAAAAACCTTTCACATAAAATGCTAAACTCTTCAAAAGGTTTTACAATGTTTTTAAAGTTTAATTAGGGCCAAAAACAAAAATTTTCAATGAGCCCAGTCGACCGGTCTAAAAGGCCCAGTCGATGGGCCATATACTTGGCTAGAATTTTAATTCTATAAAGGCCGTAGTCGATCGGCCCCTAGAAAGCATTTTTAGCCTAATCGATTGGCCAAAACAAATAAATTGCAAAGGCCCAACTGACCAGCTTGTTTAAAAGCATATGAAACCCAGTCGACTGGCCTTCAAAGCCTAGTTGACCGGATCATATGGCTGGCATGCTGAAGCTCACAGATTTGGAAATCACCTTAAAGCCAACTGACCAGACCCTATCCCAGTCGACCAAACCTCTTGAGTTCAAGCTATTTTGAGCTTCAAACGGTCGAAAATTTTGAAACTAAAATAATATTTTACTCCCAAACGGTCATAAAATAATCATATTTTGAAAAACTCTATAAATACCTTGACATTGCTTTTAAAATGGTTGTTGAGCATATTGATTTATACTCTTTCATTCATGGGCATTTTATTTCAAAATCAAAGCTCTTTTCTACTCTTTTATTGCTAAAATATTTTGAAGAGCATAAATTCTAGTTTTCTCCTACATTCTCTAAGACAAATCCTTGTTGGAGAAATCTTTTATTGAGCTTAAATTCTTGGACTTAATTTTCACTCATCCTTTCACAAACAAGAGCATATTTACTCTATTCTATTCTTCTTCTCTTGTTTTGAAAAAACCTTCTTAAGATCACATATATTGTTTCTCGTACTTATTTTTCTTGATACATATTTCTTTGGAGAAACCATTTTGTAGCTAGTGAATCTTTAAGCATATTCATTACATGATTCAAGAGCTCATATTTTTATTGTAATATTTTTGGGAGAAATTTTTATTGGGTTTAAATCTTTGAAGTATCTATCATATATTGAACTTTAATTCATATCTTGTAGGAGTGTATTGGATTTAAAATTGTACACATTAGCTTTTAAGAAGCATCTATCTGTACGCAAATTTTTATTCAAATTTGTATCCTTGCGGTTCAAGTAGTGAACCGTGACTAGGTATGGGGTATCGCCTGAAGAGGAGGGCTCCATCCTATAATAAGTGTGTCAGACATGGGGTATCCCCTGAAGAGGAGGGCTCCATCCTGTAAGGAGTGTGTAAACGACTTTGCTCCGACCGGTTAAGTGAGTAGGATAGTAGAATCCTCAAGCAGGTTGGCTTGAGACAAGGACGTAGGCGGGTACACCCGAACCTCGTAAAAATTATTGTGTTTGCGCTCTCTCTTGACTTCTCTCTTTACTTTCAGTTCTTGTATGCTCATATTTTATTTATTGTGATTGTTGTATTTATGTTAAATATTTGCATACATTAATAATAAGGGGATTTGAGTTTGCATGAAAAACCCTAAGCTTGCATAATACTGGCAATGTCTTAAAATTAGGGGTAAATTGACCTAAATTTTTTAAATACTCATTTCACCCCCCCCCCTCCCCTTTTTTGGAAATACACCATTCCTCACACTTGGTATCAGAGTATTGTTACAAATAGCTTAAACACATTTGTTAAAGATCACAATGGCTCACACTGGTGTATCCCCATTTTGTAAGGGACAATCCTTTACCAAGCCTCCATTGTTCTGTGGTGTAGATTACACCTCGTGAAAACAACAAATGACATATTTATAAAATCATGGATTGGAAGGCGTGACAAATGATTGTTCAAGGAATTGGTATGCCAATAAATGAAAAAGACATTAGTTTAATGCAAGCAAATTCAAATGCCATGAACATGTTATATTGTGCATTAGATTCTAATATGTTTCATGAAATCATGACTTTGCTAAATTTTAACATGGCGTGTCAATAATACTGTTCTTCCAATTTATGTACTACTTCTCATGTAAAAATCCTATTTAGTTATGATTTTTATTCTTCTCAAACTTAAATTATTGTTAGTGTTGCCTATTCCATCATATATATTTTGTTCAACAAGGTCTGGGTAGGGCACAATTGTAGGAGGTGACAAGAATACTCTTATTAGTCAATCCTCAAGTATGAGTTCTCTTTTGCATCTGGCTGTATAGGGCCTTGCTCTTCTTGCCCATAAGTTTCTTGTCGTTCTCCAATAAAATAACTCTTATTCGATTGTACATCCTTGTCAAACTGTGGGAAAGTTAGCTTGTATAAGCTGTGTATATAGGCAGTTCCATGCTAGTTTGGTTGGAAAAATTGCCAGTTAAATCTCAGAATGCTTGTCATCTGTTATTGTGTAACTTGAATTTCAATTCAACACAAAGTTTTCTGTGAAGTGATTTTTTTTTTTAAGTTGCCTTTAAAATTAAAACTATATTTGAGTCATCGCAACGGTACCGCAACGGTATCGCAACGGTACCGTGCTTTGTAAGCTGTTGTATTCCATCAGGGTCTGATACTCTATAATAATATTTCTATATAAATCTAACTATTTTACCATAATTTTGTATTTCTGTAATAACCATGATTCTGTATCAATTGTATAGCCGTGATGCTATAATAACTAATATCTATATATCTGTATATTCTGTAATTCTGTAACTATAATTTTGTATTCTGTATGTCATGACTCTATATTTTGTATAATCTGTATTTCTGTATAACATGGTTTTATATTTTGCATGTCATGGTTCTATAAAATTCTATATAATCATGGTTCTGTATATTCTTTTAAATCATGGTAATAAAAACACTTTATAATCAACTCTGTAAAATACTGTACAATCTTGTTCTGAAATATACTAGGTATTCGTAATTTTGTAAAATATTGTATAAGCATGATTCTGTAAAATACTATATATCATATAAACTGTATTCCTGTATAATTCTGTTGTAGTGACCCAGATAATAATAGCATTTTAGTAATAAAAAGAGGGAGAGAAATAGATACAGAAACAGAAGGAGGCTGTAGACTTTGCGTTCGTCGACGACATTGCATTTTGGAGATAATATTAAATAATCATAAATTCAGGAAATTGCCCAGCTTCGTCGACGAACACAGGGTCTCGTCGATGAAGGTCTTCAGAATTTCATCGACGAACACAGGGCTTCATCCCAACCAGTGTTTAGTTCCGCCTACAAGCTGCACAACCCAGTCATGAGGGGGTAACTCATGACATATAGCCATCTAGGCGGAAGTTTATAGATATATAGTTATGTATAGTACACACAGAAAGAAAAGATTATGTATTATAGATAAAAGTACTCTTGAATAGATAACTCAGAAATTTTCATATTCTATATGACATAAACATGTGCTATTATACAAGTGTTTTCTTGATGTAAATTGTATACAATATTAATTAAATGATATGTTGTCAACTAACTAATATGCCACACATTGGTGATAACATGTTTCTCCTTATTACGAGGTGTCTCACCCCAAAATTATTAAACATTTCAGGTAATCCAGAGAGGCGAGCAAGTCCGGCTCAGAGGTTGAGTCCATGGGAACGTGTCAGGTTTGCTGTCGTGGGCAAATCGTGGCCGTGTGAGAAGTGACAATCGAACGGCCGAGTGAATCCCATGCAACTCCTTTTGATGCACGGTGGAGATAGTGCCACGCATCAAGTATCTAAATGGTCTTCTGACGTGGCCGGATCACTTCCTTCGATTCAGGCGCAGGGATCTAATGGCCAAGGTGTGACAAGGTGCATTTATTACCAGGGGACCAAGCGGCCACGTGTTGGCTTCCCAGCGAGATAACCTACGAGAATTAATGATGACTCTGACGTAGGTAACTAGAGTTGTTGATGTGGCAAAGATCTAACGACTAGCAATAGGGAGCATTAACGTCTTAGCATGGCATGCCGCCAAGCATCACCGAGTGGAGGCTATGGCCAATCTTGATCGTCCATCAAGGATGATCAAACGGTTGATACGGATGGACTGGTAGACATTAATAGGGGAGGAGATAGGGATACCATGTGCCACATGCGCGAGCAAAGGGGCAGGTACACGTGCCATTGGCCATTAATGCTCCTGACACGGGGTAGATCCTAGTTGTTAACGCGTGGAGAGATAGGACACGAGGACATCCAGTGCTAACAACACTGACGCAGAGCGATCTGGGTCATTGATGGAAATGTGATCCAATGGCTGAGATCCAGCCATTTTCTTTGCATTAAAAGCTGAGTGGACAAGGACTCCGCGCATCAAACGGTGAGTGGGTATGCGGGGATCAAAGGGACCCTCGATCCTAGGATCATCTTGGCCATTGATGGGAGCCATAGAACGAATGGCCATGGAGATATCTCGCACGTGGCTTCATCGGACGAAACATATTATGCCACATGGGGAAATCCTACGGTCCTAAGGCTTGACATACTTAAGCCCAAATTTTGCGTTTTGTTCATTTTTCCTTTCTCATTCTCTCAAACACCCTCTCTCTCTCTTCTCTCTCCCTCTCTTTCCCTGTTCTTCCTATTTCTCTTCTCTGCAACTCCTAGGGTTTCTCTTTTCCCTCACCCTCTCTACAACTCTCTTCTCTAAAGCTTATATCCTAGTTCTTTCACCACTTCCCATCTAGGTTTTGGAAATGGTGATGTCACTGCGAACCCTAACCATCCCCAAGAGACCCCCTCACTCTTCCTTTCCTTTCTCTGATTTTCGAAACCTTGAGGTTTCAAATTATTACCCAAATCTTTCTTCTCACCCTCTTGTTTTCTTTTTATTAGGCTTTGGTCTCTTCCCCTACCCTGGAGGTGCACACTTGAGATCCGTGAGGTGATGTTGCGATTCCTAAAACTTTGTGGTTCCAACTAAGGATTTGGTACTGAGATCTCTGAGAGGTCGGGTCGGGTCGAGTACACAAAGATAAGTGCTTTTTCCAACCTTCTATTATTATTTTTTTTTGTTTTTTGTTGGTGTATACTGATTGCTTGTTGTTCAAATCTAGGTGTCTGCGAGGGGGTCTGTTCGAAGTTGGGCTTCAAGTGGGTTGGTGGGGTTGAAGACGAGTCAACTTGTCTTCGACTCGGTGAGTGCGTGTCAGGGTTGACTCGTGTGAGACAACCCAGTGAGTGTGTGTATGTGTTGATTCCGACGAACTCGAATGAGTTCAGTGAGCTAACCTGGGTGAGTGGGTTAACACATGTCTGGATCACATGTGGGCTCTGAGATTTGGGCTTGGGATTAGCAAGTGTTCTTGGGCTTTGGTTTAAAAGCTGGGTTAATGGGCCTTGGGTTAGAAAAATATTTTTGGGCTTTGGATTTTTTTCCTTTTTTTTTTTTAACATTGAGAGTTGGGCTTTAAAAAAAAAAAAAAGTTAGTGGGCTTGTCTTAAAAACGAGTCAATGGGCTTGGTTAAAAAAATTGTTGGTGGGTCTTTTTTAAAATTAAGGGTTAATGGGCTCAATTTTAAAAAACGGTTTGTGGGGTCTTTTTAAAAATTGAGGGTCAATGGGCTCAATTAAAAAAAAAAAAATGGTTGGTGGGCTTGTTTTGAAAATAGGTCAATGGGCTTGGTTTTTAAAAACGGTTGGTGGGCTTGTTTTGAAAGCGGGTCAATGGGCTTGGTTTTTTAAAAACGGTTGGTGGGATGGTTCGGGATTTCGAACCTGAATTTGGGTCGGAGTATGAGGTTTAGGTCTGGTGAATGTTTGAAGAAACCGAACCAGAGTCTGAGTTTGGGTCAGTCGTTCGGGTTTGTGGGGCTCCTTATCTGAGTTCAAAAATTCAGGTTCAAGTAAGAACATGAACCTGGGGGGGTGGGGGGGGTACCTGCATACAAGCACTCACATAGAACCACATGAATTGAAATGATTTAGAGTTTACCTTCTACTTTTTCTCCTCCTTTCTTCTTTTTCGGACCTCGGGTTGCCTGATATGATTGTTTGGCCCTCTATAATTTAACAAAGCTTTCCCAACTCCTGAAAGGGCTACTGCCTCTTTGCAACCGGCACTGCGGCTCTCCCCTTCTCCTCTACTCTCTGCTTCGGCAGAGTTTCTCTCCTATCTCAGTTCTAACTTCTCAATTTGGCAGAGTATCTCTGATGCTCTTGCACTCTTAATTCTCACAGGGTTTCTGTATGCTTTTTCTCTCTCTTGATTTTCATAGAGTAATTATATGCTTTCTACAATGTCCTACTACAGTGCAGGAACCTCCCTATTTATAGGAAGACTAGGCATCCATTTGGCGCCAATTTCCTATAACAGAATGTCAGAGGGAATATTTACCTTTACAGGTGTCATTCCCTTCTTGTGCATGTGAATTTCCATTTATGTTTTTTCTGAATTTTCCCTTCTAACCACTTGATTCTTTCTAGCGCGTAGGGAATTTGTTGAGCCAAATGGCAGCACGAGAATAGTGAGCAAAGCATTTACCATTATTATTGCTATGCATTTTTATTTTTTTAATTTCTTTTTCTGCTAACTAACTCATCTATTTCTCTTTTCTGTGCATAGGTTTTTGGAGTGATGCAAGGTGGCAGTGGGGGAGTGGCGAGCTTTTTAAGCTACTCCAGCCTGGCAAGCTTGGATTGGAGGCACTTCATTTTTATTTTTATTTTTTTTATTTGTCATTTTTACTATAATTTCTGCATGTACCCCCAGGTTGTTGGTTATGCAACCATTATTTGTGCTGTAGTGACCCGAAGAATAATAGCATTTTAATAATAAAGAGGGAGGAAAATGGAAACAGGAACATAGGGAGGCAGTAGACTTCATCGACGACATCGCACTTTGGAGGTAATAACAATTTCAAGAAATTTCTAGGCCTCGTCGATGAATACAGGGGTTCATTAACGAGGGTTCTTCAAGACCTCGTCAACGAGGTCCCATCTCGTTGACTAGAAAATACCGAGAGAAGAATTTGGGCTACTCTAAATGGTAAGGTTCATCGACGAAATTACTTAAGGACTCATCGACGCTCGTCGACGAAATTACTTAAGGACTCGTCGATGAGATGACGTGGCTCGTTAACAAATCCTGTAGTATAAAGAGCCCTAAACTAATTTTAATCACAGAAATTCAACCGCAAACCCTCTTCTCTCTCTCTCCTATGGCCCTTCCGCCTTCTCTCTTCGATTTCGCACTCGTCAGTCGCTGGATCGATGATCTGAGGCCACTACGACACTCCTGGCAGAGTTCTCTACAAGTCTACCGGAGCAGATCGTCAGTGGGGCAAAGTTGGAATTCATCCCAAATCCAGGGTAAGGTCTTTCATTCGGAATTAGGCATTTCAGCAGTTGTAAGAAATGATGCAGCCAAAGAAATATTGATATTTTATTATGTGATTTATGGTTTTCAGGATGTTAAGTGGAGAACCCTGCGGGTGTAGGACCCGTTACAGTAGAAGGGTTTTAGCTGAAATCAGGTAAGGGAAATATGTTATGTTAGGTAGTTTTAAAATGATTTCCAGTATGAAATGTATATTTTTACCAGTTTATTATTCATAGCAAGACATTATACAGATTATTAATTATAAATATTATGTATTAAATCACTGTGTGGCTTGAGAATATAAATATAGTACAAAAACATGTTTTACCGTACTTTCAGGATATGTTTTACAGAATAAACAATCAGTGGTTATGTTTTATAGTAATTACAGAATACCATAATTATACAGTTTTTAGTACCATGATTATACAGATTTTAGTACCATGATTATATAGTTTCCAGTACCATGACTTACAGATTACAGTTCAGTTCAGAAACACAGTTGACACAGTTACAGTTTATTTCATTGTCATGGTAAATACAGTTATTTCAGAATCATGGTAAATCAGATAGTTCTATATAGAGATGTATTATATAGTATCAGACCTTGTTGGACCATACAGTTACAGAGCATGGTACCGTAGCTACATACAGTTTACAAAGTGCAACCACCTATTTAGATAATACGTGGTAGTAGGTCAATCGTATAGTGCCCTGACGTGGACAGACTCCCCATCAGATATGGGTTGAGGAGGGCCGATTAGACCAAGGGAGTATAGTGGTTTACCCCGGTTGGCCAACCAGGGTAGATCCCGCCTACAAGCCGCACAATCTTGTCATGAGGGATTAAATCATGACACACAATTATCCACTAGGAAGTTTTCAGTTACTATTATGTATATACAAATTTGCAGAGACAGAGAATATACTTATGTATATTAGAAGTATTTTAAATAGTAACCTAAAATACTAATATGTTAAGCAACATGGAAATGGTGGTGGTTTCTATTACTTGTACTGTATTTACAGATCCAGTTATACATGATTTTATAGAAACAAATTTCCATATTATTGTACTTATTTGCCACACACTAGCAATAGCATATTTTGTCTTACTGAGCGTTGGCTCATCCCAATTATTTTAACATTTTTCAGGTGACCTAGGTAGGCGAGCAGATCAAGCTCGTAGATAGAGGGGCCTCAGTATTGCCCTGATATTAGAGTGAGTATTTTTTTGGGAGTATTTTTTTATAACCTTAGCCAGTTGAGGATATTTCTGGGGAACAGTTATATATGTATATTTTGGGAAACAATTTAGCACTCTGGTATTGTATATAACTATGTATGGTTATGTTATTTGATTTTCGCTTTCTACTGCTTAGGTTGATGATTGGGTTTAATCCAATATGGTATCAGAGCATTTCAAATGTTATAGTATAAAAAATAAAAAAATAAAAATCCAATTAAATAGCAGGTCATTACATGTACAGTCCTTTGTGTATATTTTATTTTTACTTCCTTTATTTTGTATAATTTTGCAGCTTTCCCATTTGTATGTTTAAATGCATATGTGTGTATGTGCACACATGTGCTCTTTGTGCTAAACAACTGATGTACCCCTTCTTTAGTCACAACTCCCAGCGTTGACCAATCTTAACCAAATAAATTGACCAATTTTGACCCAAACCAGTTGACCAATTTCAGCCAAACAGACACGGTCATCAGCATATAGCTTTAATACCTAAACACAATCTGATTTTGAAATTAAGACCCAATTTCAAACGATCTAAGATTTTGAAAGCTCGACTAAAAGTTTGAGAACTCCCAGACTCATGGAAACTTAAAAGACTCAATTAATTAAAAATAATCCCTGGGCTTTGAAATTAAATCTTAGAGGACCAGAATAAAGATTTTGGAATTAAAGGTCCATACTTGATCCATTATGAGGACTCTAAAATGATTTTATTGAATTTTGAAATCCTCGACTTATTATAAGGAAAAATGAATTCTAAACTAACTTTTTGGATTTGACATTAAAATTGAAAACTTGGAGAATGAGACCTAGGCCTATCATGTAGAACAATAACTCTAAAATTTAAAGGATCACTTTCGATTTGAATGAGTACCCTGAACTAATGTTGGGTTTTTTTTTAAAAGTACAATCAACTTTAGAGAATAGGACTTTGACTCTAAAATTGAACGACAATGAAGCCTAGCCTTTAGTGACTTCTGAAACTATAGGGACTGCATTGAGGATGTCTAAAGGAGATTAAAAGGGCTTGACTCTTTTTCTTGAAAACCACGGGTACTCAGGGTCTCAATTTTAAAACTCTGGGTCCTTTAGATCTCAAAGCTAAGTCTTGCTTTGCTAGGTTTGCTTGAGGTGACCTAGTTAAAATTGGGGTGTCTACAAATGTAATCTTGAATATAAAACTTTAATTAGTGATTTTGCATCTCAAACAACTTAGAAAAATTAATTTTAAATAAAAATAAAATTAAAAAAAATATTAAGAGCTCCTAATTAAATCATTCGCGTAGGGCCTCATATTGTGAAGAGCCAACCCTGACTAAGTGTTTGCTTCTTAAGTTTTATTCATCATAGAGTGATTACAGGGATGGTTGTTGATTCGTTTGTGTGTGATTGTGTGTTTCCGTTGCATGTCCGAGATGAAAAACAACATATTTAATAGGAATAGATTTTAAAGACTATTATTAGAGAATTAATTAAAAATTTTAAAAGAAAATATTAATAAATTTTGTTATTGAGGGGAAGGTTGATGAATTAATCAATAAGGGAAAGTTTGACAAAATGGCAAATAAAAAAGATTTTCCCACTATTTCAAAAGTTGGGGCCCCCAATTTTTTTTAATGTTAACATTATTTATAATATCATTTCTTCTCATACATTGACTTTCTCACTATCTCAAAAGTAAATGAAGTTGTATTTTAAAAAATAAAGTAAATGTAAGTTAATTCTTTCTTTTTCAAGTCTCAATATAATCTTGAATATAAAACTTTAATTTGTGATTTTGTATCTCAAAAAGTTAGAAAAAATAATTTTAAATAAAAATAAAAATTAAACAAAATATTAAGGGCCACTAATTAAATCATTCGCCTAGGGCCCCATATTGTGAAGTGTCAGCCCCAACTGAGTGTTTGCTTCTTGAGTTCTATTCATCATCGAGTGATTGCATGGGTGGTTATTGATTCGTTCGTGCGTAATTGTGTGCTTTCACTATGTATTCAGGACGAAAAAAGACATATTTAATTCGAATAGATTTTAAAGACTATTATTAGAGAATTAATTATAAATTTTAAAAGAAAATATTAATAAATTTTGTTATTGAGGGGAAGGTTGATGGATTTATCAATAAGGGAAAGTTTGACAAAATCGCAAATAAGAAAAAATACACAAATTGAGAGATTGTATCTGCTAAGATAGAGGAAAATTAAGAGAGGAAGAGGAATTTTAAAGATGAACTGAGATAGGAAAATAAGAAATGGGCAAAGCAAAATGGTGAGTGAGGGAAAATGCGACCACGGAATGAGATATTTTGGGAAGCAGTCCACTATAGCAAGCATGAATTGTGCAAACTTTCTTCGTCTTAGTCTGCCCACATACGAGAGAGAGAGAGAGAGAGAGAGAGAGAGAGAGAGAGAGAGAGAGAGAGAGAGAGAGAACATAACTAATAATAATTCAGCTCTTAAACAACCAACCAATCATAAAATATGTATGTAATTTTAAAATTCGCTCTTAAGACATTAATAGTTTACACAATAAAAAAAAATGTATTTTTAATGTGATGGTATTCAAGACTCTTTGGTATTTAGATAATTCATCAAGATATCAAACAAGTCTTTCTATCCTTTTCCACTTGAGGATCACCATTTAATCTCAATTTAAAAAATCGTTATCTAGTGAACCACCTTAAAAAGGAAAAAAGTGTTATTACCAAAAGTAAATAAAATGTATTTTTTTATTTACAAATTAATAACTAGAGATAGATAATAATTATTAGGTCAAGCCTCCCTTGAGGTTTGTCAAAACTGATACAAACTTCTTCCGAAATTTCAAAAATTTCAAATGCCTATCAAGAGATTTTAAAATTTGTAGGGACTTCTTTCGAAATTTGTCAAAAAGACACAAATCTTGAGTTTTTTTTTCTCATTTTAATTTTATTATTTAATAAAATATTAAATAATACTTTGTTTTGGAAAAAAAAATTCTTATTTTAAGGCTTATGTAATCTCGTAGTATGGTCTTGTGAAATTTAAACGGCAAAGGGAATTCGTGTGCTGACGCGTGGCGGCCAAATCTCACAGGATGGTGCTATGAGATTTACTTAAATCTCGCAGTATGGTCTTGCAAGATTTGTATGGGCATTTGCATATAAAAGTTTTTAGTGTGGATCTTATTAATGAGTATTAATTCTAACTACTTCTTGCAAATTGCACGCGGAAAGCAACGGTGCCTTCCTAGTTTATCTCTCCCCAAAAATTTCTCCTAAACTAAATCCATGGTCAATTTCTAAAAATAAATAAATAAATAAATAAACAAATAAAGAATTTATTTGTTTATTTATTTATTTATGAATTTTTTATCTGTTAACATATTTTATTCCGTTTCATTTCACAGAAAAATCCTCTCTCTCTCTCCTCGACTCTCTCTCTCTCTAGAAGTTTGGTTGACTTTGCATATATGGCATATTATCATTTATTAGAATTAATTAACTTTACATACTCAATACATTGAACAAAGTGTTAACTTTGCATACTCAATACATTGAACAAATCATGCAGTGTTACATTACTTGTATTATTTCTTGTTTTTTTTCTTTATGATAAATAGGTTTTTTCTTGAATTAAATACATTTACATGGATTCTTACATCATCATCATCATCATCATCATCATCATCATCATCATTATTATTATTATTATTATTATTATTATTATTACTATTAATTTTTATAAAATAATTTTTAATTTTACATTTCACTTTTAGGCTAAATTAGTAAGTTGTGGAAGTCAAAATTAGAGGATCAATAATTTAAACGGGCAACTATACAATTTTATAACAATTTAAACTCATTTCTTATACTTTCAAGGAATTGATTTCAACTCTAAATTAAAAAAAAAAAAACTGCAAAGAACATTTTTTACCAAGTTGCATGCATTTATGGTTTTTCACAAGCTCAATTCGATCCTTTGTTTGAGCCACCCTTGTGTTTTTTGTTAAAATATTGATATTTAGAACATTTTCTCAAGTATAACTTAAGGAGGATATTAAAAATGATTTCGATTTTAGAGGAGTGAAATGAAATTAAAATATTTGAAGTACTATTTCAAATCATATTTTTTAATACTATTTGATTTAAAGACAAAATTGAGTATTTTATAATTAATTCTTTAATTTATTTTGTTTTGCAAATATTAATTAAAAATATAATTTAGAAAGACTCGTCTTACTTGAACTATCTTTGACTAATGTTGTTGACCTTATAGGCCATGCCCGATTTTGATTATGACAAATACATATTGTATCTAATGGGTGTTTGGGATTTTGTGCAGGAACTAAAATTATTAAGATCGAGATGGGCACAAAACAAGTAAAGCTTGAAAACCAATTATTGTTTTCAATTGTAATATATTCAGCTGTGTAATTGGTCTATAATAGTAAATAGGGATTGGTTTGTAATAAGCTCACACACATCACTTGCATGATATAATACGTAAGCTCAAAACCAAACACAACCTTAGAAAAACCTTAGGTTTTACCCTTTGGTCGACCGACACCAGACTTTTTCGGTGTCTTTAATTGGACATAAATGACTTTAAGACACTCACCATTGCACCTATGTATGTTAGGCACTTGATTAGAGTTTTTGTGTTTCAAGACAGGATTGAAATGCACACATTGTGCACTTTCGGTCCACTGACCTTGGCAGTTCATTCTGCCCAGTCGACCAAAACAGGTCTGGGTCAACAGTTGACCAAGGTCTTGGTCGGCCGAACCAATGTAGTTCAAAACCCTTGGTCGACTGAAACCTTATGAGGTCAACAAATTGACTTTCTGGTCGACCGAGCCAAAAATGAATACCAACTACCTAGTCGACTAAGGGTCCTCGGGAGAAATCTCAACGGTCTGGTCGACCGAACTATTCAGTTCAAAATGGTCTAGTCGACCGAATCTCAGTAAAATGGAAAATCACCCACTTACGGTCGACCGAGTCTCAGTTCAAAAGTGTCCTGGTCGACCGAATCATATGAACTCTGGTCGACCGAAATGGTTCTGGTCGACCGGACCTCTCGAATTGCCCAGATTTTTATCGCGGTTAAACATTTTTAAACAGGGTTAATTAGGGTTAAAATGATCTTAAACAATATTAATAATACCTTACATATCCTAATGGCTATAATTCTTCCAAAGTTTATATATAACCCATCATTTGCTAAGATTAGCAAGAGATTAGCAGAATTGATTAGGGTGAAATTCTCTGAAAATCCCAAAACACATAATACTCATCTTTGAGCCTCCAACACTTATTCTTACCAGATCTTACTTCTAAAATATCTTTATAAGTGTGTTTAAGTGTGGTTGTGCATATACGTTCGCTCTCATTGCTCTAGTTGTTTGATATAATTTCCTTGAGAGTTAAACCTAAGTATTCTCAGGGGACCTTGTTAATAAGTCTCACCTAGGAAGACTTGTATTAAACTTATGAGTATTGCATATCCATTGCAATAACTTAAGAAGTTCGTATTTGTTTGTGGATTGTAAAATCTCTTCGAAACATTTTCAAATATCTTGTGGCATTTATTTTGATATAACTTTGAGAAGATATTTGTTTATGTGATAGTGATCTTTGTTACAATATTCATTCACTCATATATTATTTGCTGAATACAAAAATTCCACATCTTTTGCAAATCAAGCATATACATCATTTGATATTTACATGCTTGAAACATCCTACTGATTGAAATATTTGAGACTTGACATCTTTGTGTGAACTTATTGGCTTAATATCTTGTGATACAAATATTGCTTGATTGATACTCTCACGCACTCATTACACTAATAGTAAATATATATATATATATATATATATATATATATATATATATATATCTGAGATTTGAGATATTGGACCACATTGAGCTTACATATTAAATCATATTGTGGTGTATGTAATTGCGCGTATTTGGGTACATATCTGCTTTACACGAAGCACAATCACTATACCGATATAATTTGATTTAGCAAAATTGTTGTATTCTAGGCACGGGCCTGAAGAGGGATACTAGCCCTGGAATAGTCCCGGATTGGCTTAGACCTGGTTAGGAAAGTTAGGTGTGTCATCCTGTTAAAGCGTGTAGGTTGAGGTCAGCCCGGCTAATTGATCTGGTTAAGGTTGATATCAGTTCTGTGCTAATTGACCTAATTGTAATCGGTGTCGCTCCATCCTTAAGTGAGCTATTAGTGGAATTCTCAGATTTGCAAGCCAGAGGCGGGGACATAGGCACAGTTAGCCAAACTCCGATAACATATCGTGTGTTTGTTTATATTTCTGCACTTTATATTTACTCCACGTGTATGTTATTATGTGAATGATACGCTTGATTTAAATTTCCGTATATTATATTTATCGGCGTATTTGGAATTGCACAGAAAGACCCTAGGTTGTAATATTCTGCTAACATCTAATTCAACTTAGGAGAAAAGTTTAAAATTTCAATTTACCCCCCTTCTTGGGAATATACCAATTCTAACAACTGTGACTTTTAATTTTTGAACTCAAATATTATTTTGCATATTAAAATGAATTATACTCTATAGTGAATCTAAACTCAAAGTAGAAAGACAATAGATTTTTAATTTTACCACTTTTTTGTAGGGATTTGTAAAGGTTATTCATATAAAAGATCAAAATGATAGATCAATTTATGGGAATTATAAAACTTAAATTTTTGCAAGAAAAATGTAAAAAAGAAAAAAAAGAAGAAGGAAAAAACAAGTAGTTAAAGTGTTGATTAAAAAAATATTTTTAGTATGTTTCACAATAAATAATATTTTACGTTCTAAAGTATTTATATTGGAAAATATTTTCAATTAATGTTTTGGGTTTAAGCTCTTTTTTTCACCTTTCAATTCGTGTAATGTAATCTCTAATATTGAAATCCTAAAAGTAAATAAATTGTTTGTGTTTAAGCATCGAAGTTATAGAGATTTTACTATTAGGATATTCTCTCAATCACATATATACTAATAAGAGTATTAATTACCATGTGGGTAAGAGGGTATGTCAATATATTATAGTTAGATTTTTAGCAATTTTGTATTGAAGATCTCATATTTTAAATTAGGGACAAATTATATGTAGTTAAAGCCGGAACATTGATAAAATTAAAAACCCATTTCATCCTTGCAAAAAAAAAAATCAAGGAAAAAGAAAAAAAGAAAAGAGGGGGCTCAAAATTTTATAAACTTCTAGAGAGAGAAAGAGGAAGGGAGAGAGAGGATTTTTTTTGAAAAATCAAATGAAATAAAATATGTTAAATAGATAAAAAAATTCATAAATGAACAAATAAATAAATATTTTATTTATTTATTCTTTTATTTATTTTTAGAAACTGTCCATAGATTTAGTTTGGAAGAAATTTTTGGAGAGAAATAAATTAGGAAGGCACTATTGCTTTCTACGTACACTAAAAACTTTTATAAGCAAATATTCATGCAAATCTCGCAGGATGGTCTTGCTAGATTTGCTTAAATCTCGTAGCATTCTGTGAGATTTGGCCATCATGCGTCAGCATACGAATTCCCCTTACCATTTAAATCTTGCAAGATAATCTTACGAGATTATGGAAGGTTTAAAATGAAAATTTTTGAAAAGTATGTGCTCTTATGAAAATTTAGTTTTATGATATTTTTAAAATTTTAGGTAAGGTATCTATTATTTTACCAAAGGAAGGTGATTGTCTCCGCATCTTATTTTAATTTTAAATATTTTAAAAAATTTAATGCACTTACAATGTCAAATCATTTATCCAATTAATCGGGACGCGTGGCATGTACAGAGGGAGCGCCCGTGCGGTCTGTACGCCCCCCAAAAGAGGAGAAGCCATCGGCGTGAATCCGTAATTTTGTGCATTTGTAGGGGTTTTATTAATGTGTAACAAACATTCACACGTCACAAGATCTCTCGCTTTTTGCTTCTCTCTCCTCTTCTCCCTCTCGCCTCGGTCTCGCATCTATATAAAGCTGTCCGCATTAGCCTCTTCCTGCTTCGTCATTTTCTCTCTCTCTAGACAATAGCGGGCCTGCATTTTCGGCATCTTTTCCCCGTTTCGCAGAGCCGATAGCATAGCAGAGACAAAACAGGGGAAGAGAGAATATAGAAAAACAGAGAGAGAAAGAGAGAGAGAGGATTCCAAGAATTGATCAAAGATGCAGAGATTCATGGTGAAGGGGGCGAAATCGGGAAGAGATTTGCGCCGCTGGCGCCGTTTCTTCTCCCAACTAGCGCAGAAAGAGCCCTCTTTCCATGAAAATGACGCCTCCATTCCTAAAATGCCCCCCTTCAACTACTCTCCTCCTCCCTACACCGGCCCCTCCGCCGCCGATGTCCTCAGCAAACGCAAGGACTATCTCAGCCCCTCCTTGTTCCACTTCTACGAAAAACCTGTGAGCCTTCATTTCTCCGTCGATTTCATTTTCATACCTCATCCAATTAACTTCAATGATTCGTTTCCTAATTACAGCACACATTCAGGATCTAAATCATTTAATGCTTTTATTACGTGTTTTAAAAGTTTTTCCTCGCCTCAATGGCTCCGGTGTTTGGTACTGATCATCGGATGTTTTCCTATGCGCAGTGGAGATTATTCAGTTTTTTAGTTGATTTATAGATTTTCGTTTTATAGATTGTCGGAATTGTTTATTTGTTTGAATGAATTGAACAGCTGAACGTGGTGGACGGTAAGATGCAGTACCTGTTCGACGAAAACGGGCGGCGATACTTGGACGCCTTCGGAGGAATCGCTACGGTGTGCTGCGGGCACTGCCATCCCGACGTGGTCGCGGCCACGGTGAACCAAATCAACCGCATCCAACACTCCACCGTCCTCTACCTCAACCATGCCATCGCCGATTTCGCCGAGGCTCTCGCGTCCAAGTTGCCCGGAGATCTCAAGGTCCCTCCGATCGGTCTCGGTCGAACAATCATTCGGTGCGCGATGAATCATTACGAAAGCCTGATGGACTGTCCTGTGCTTTTTTTTGGCAGGTGGTGTTTTTTACGAACTCCGGAACGGAGGCAAACGAGCTGGCGATAATGATGGCGAGACTGTACACGGGGAGCCACGACGTCGTTTCGCTCAGGAACGCGTACCATGGTAACGCAGCCGGGACGATGGGGGCCACCGCGCAGAGCATATGGAAATTTAATGTTGTTCAGGTACTCCCGCTTACATTTCCTTACGCTGCAACTTGGCTTTCTGCGGTAGGAACACTCCAAAAATTAGTGTGGAATCATGCTTAGTGACTAGTAATCAAAGCACCGTGATTGTGGACCGTATGATTTTGTTGGAATCTCGTATTTATCATTTTGTTGTAACAAAGTTTCTTGTGCTCGTATGTACCATAATATTGCCTTGCCCTTTCGATGATGAGAGTGAACTCCACTCATCCAGCATGTGAAATGCTCAAGGTTGTTTTGTTTGGCAGTGTAGTCACTGTAGTGTTTGATATAAACATACTTTATAAATATCGTATATGCATACGTAAATAAACATACTTTATAAATATTGTATATGCATACGTAATTTTACAGTATTTAAGAGGATTCACATTTTATAATGAATTTTACTAAACTTTTCATTAATTATGTCCAGCAAATCTCTCGAAAAAGACAAAGTGGACATTATTTGTTGTAAATTTCATTAAGTAAGTTCCACTTCGTGGGAAGATTGCTGGAATATAATTTTAAAAAATTATTATTTTCATTTTGTTATTTGTACAAATAATCCTCATTTCTTTTGGCATACCCGTATACTTTCTTTTTCATTCATTACTATTCATTATTAATTATTAAATGGATCTAAATTTTATTAAGTGAGATCTTAACTTAAAAATGTTTGATTTCGTCTGTATCAGATGATCGCAGTAAATAGAGCCAAAAAAAGGATAGATTATTGCAATTAATTTACAAATCTCTATCACATGGAAATTGAATATGGGCATCTAAATTTTAATGCATAAGTGATATCTTAATTAAAATTTTATTTAATAGGTATTGTGCTAAGATTTTGTTCACAGTTAATAATTCCATTAAATCAAGAAAAAAATATAGATATTGTAACTAATACACAAATCTCTATCACATGCAAGTTGTACATGGGCTTTTCTTTTTTGGTTCATTAAGGGCCTGTTTCCATTAAAGATTTTACTTGAAAAAAGAAAATGAAAAGAAAATAAGCTAGAAAAAAATTCATTTTTTATTATATTTTCTTTTTATATCAAATATCTTTTAAATTGAAAAATTGATCTAATATGATTAAAAAGTAAGAAAAATCAAATATTAAGGATGTGTAAAATAAAGATTCTTTTAATTGATTTGGTATTTTTTCTTCTTCTTATTTTCCTTTATAATAAAGCATGAAAAGGTAAAGTTCTTATTTTTATTTTCTTTTTCTCAATAATATTTAAGTCAAAATTGTACAAACTCTGAAGCCCCACCCCAAATGGCAAATACTAAATCCAATAAAAGAAAAAATAGTTTAAAGTCTAAATTAATATTTGGTAGCATAAATTTTGGATTTTTATCAGAGCCTGTGTGAATTTTAAAGAAAAAACTAATATATTTTTTTAATCTATATATATATTTTTTCTAAATTTACATAAATTTAAATTCTATGTTTAAATTCTATGCAAAAAATATTAGAAACACAGGGTAAGAACCAAAGTTAGAGAACAAATATATATGACTTGTAAATACGAAGCCCCAAATCAAATATAAAATTCCCATATATTACTACGTCTAACGCATAGAATGCATCATAATTCAAGACATGCTCTCAACATCTTCAATGCCAAATTCCCAAATATTTTCTCAGCGGGATGATGATTTTTCCATACCACAATTGCAGCATTATTACATGTTTTTTACGGTAGATTACAACATTGTAAGGTTTTAACATGTTAAACTATCATTTGAAATTTTGAATATTAAAAAAATAAAAATAAATAAATAAAAGCAAAATCAAACGCTGTGAAATAACTGTTTACCAGAAGGGGCATTTTGAGAATTGAAGTAGAACCATGTCAGCGCACAGGGCCTAATATAGAACAAGAAAGTAACTTTTTTTTTTTTTTGTCAATGACAATCAAGAACGTTTCCTGAATTTAAACATTTCCGGTGGAGAAAACTTACTCCATTTGGTTTTTCAGTCTTTCTTCCTTTTTCTACTCATCTTTTGGTTTGGCCAACAGAGTGGTGTCCATCATGCTTTGAATCCAGACCCATACAGAGGTGTCTTTGGCTCTGATGCAAAGAAGTATGCAAATGAACTCCAAGATCTCATTAACTTTGGAACCTCTGGCCAAGTTGCTGGTTTTATTTGTGAAGCCATACAGGTTAAGATTATCCAGTTTAAACTGTTCCTTCTCCCTCTTCATATCCCATTAATGTTTATTATGTGAAATTCAATGTATGGCAGGGAGTTGGGGGAATAATAGAATTAGCACCAGGTTACTTGCCTGCTGCATATGACATTATAAAGAAAGCAGGTGGCCTTTTTATTGCAGATGAGGTTCAGGCTGGGTTCGCTCGCACTGGGAGCCATTTCTGGGGGTTTGAGAACCAGGGTGTTGTGCCAGACATTGTGACCATGGCAAAGGTTAATTTTCTGCTGCTTTTCGTTAAAAGTATGCGGGCTGTAGAAATAATGAGAACAGTATGCCTCTGAATTGCAGCTTGCTGTGTGTGCGTGCGTAGTTTGGTATTGATACTTGATGGGTTCACTATGGTCTCAGTCCCTTAAATGCTCAAAACCTTCTATTGCAAATATAACAAATAGACAACTTTTATTGCATGTTTGGTACCTAGTAGTAGAATGGAATTGAATGTCACTTATCTTCATATGTTCTCCATTCTCTTTCCTTACCCAATTCCATTCCACAAATGAAGAGTGACCATAGTATGCCTAACTATGCTACCACATTAAGTTTTGATGGCGACTGGCAACCACCTCCACATTCGATCAGTTGTGCCAAGTCATTGCACAGATTGGCTTTTTCTGGTTTACAGCTAGCTAAGGTGCTATTTTGTCATGGTTCTATCTGAAGGTTGGTTGTTTTATCCTCTATCAATATTGCTTTGATTGATCAACACATTTGGACTAATTGAAAGGTGCCAATAGAAAACAAGAAGCAAAGATATAATCAAGGGAGAATTACTTTTAAGTTTTAAGGTCTCCAAGGATCATCTATTAGCTTCTAACAGCTAACTGTGTCTCCCACCTTGGTTGCTGTGTATGTTCACTTTAATGTGTTGAATTGCTTCCTCCTTGCCATTGCAGGGCATTGGAAATGGTATTCCAATTGGTGCTGTCGTTACTACTCCTCAGATTGCAGAAGTTTTGACTCGCCGCAGTTACTTCAACACTTTTGGAGGAAATCCATTATGTACTGCCACAGGGCTGGCTGTTCTGAGAGCAATAGAGAAAGAGAAGCTTCAGGAGAATGCATTTGTTGTGGGGTCTTATTTGAAAGAGCGCCTCACTTCCCTTAAGGATAAGCATGAAAGTAAGCAGTGTTTTTCTTTCCTGCACATTCTCTGTGCAAAGTCATGGAAATATCTGGATTCATTCAATTGGTGATAGATTTTCAATAGCACGTATTTATGTCATTGGACATGAAGGGCTGATGTTCTACTTTTTCTCCATGCATGCATGCATATTGTGGAACTTAGCTAGGATGCATGAATTTTCTCATGCACATTTTCTATTCCCTTTTCTCTTATCAATGGCCGTTTGATGGTTTCTGAACATAATGGTATGTGCAGTTATTGGAGATGTGAGGGGAAGAGGATTGATGCTTGGAGTTGAACTTGTGACTGATCGCCAACAGAAAACTCCTGCGAAGGCTGAAACAGCTCATGTAATGGACCAGATGAAAGGTAATCCTTCTCCTCTCCATGCAATTTTGGCTATTGTTTCAGTTTAGATGTGGCTTCTAAGGGGCTTATATATTGTTCTTGATGTAGAAATGGGAGTCTTGATTGGCAAAGGTGGATTTTATGGGAATGTGTTTAGAATCACACCTCCTCTCTGCTTCAAAAAGGAAGATGCAGGTAGGTTTTGCTTGTATGTAGACTATAATGGATCATCTCATTCGCAACATTATATTTTGGGGCAGATTGATGCTCTTCACCTTTCCTTCCGATTCTCACCATGGTATCCCTTAATGCGTATCTATTTTCTTCTATGGTTGCAGATTTCCTCGTGGATGTGATGGATTTCACAATGTCGAAGATGTAAAGCTTCTTACTTTTAATGGGGGGAGAAGTCTATTTAGAGAATTCCCAAATAAATCTATCTACTGCTGTAACTTTGTGTGTCTGCTGCAAGTGAAAATTAATATATATGTTTCCTGCTTCTGATGAATGAGTTGCAGCCATCATATGGAAGGAGGAATAAAAGAGCCAACAACTCGTTGTCTCTCCCATATCTTTCTGGACTCCTGGTTTTTGCTTGAATTACTTGTGCTGTCCACTAAATAATTGGCGTGAACTCTCTCTCTCTCTCTCTCTCTCTCCCTCATTACCTATTTGTCCTCTTTAAGTTATGTATACTTGATGTCAAAATGAAAGCATATTGTGATCGCTCAATTATAGTTGGTTTTTCTCTTTATGCCACATTGTGCTAGTAGATGATTGTATGACTATGAACACAGCATCCTGGAGCAGATTAACTGTGCAAAATATTAATTATTCTGTGGAATCCCATTCCTATATGATTGCCATAGCGTTCTTCACGTAAGAACTAGAATCTCAAATTGTAGGGTTTCAATTCCCATCATCTATAATCTGTAACCTATCATCTGTAAAATGACTCTTCAAGCTAATAATCTACAGAGAGTATTAGAAAAGAGCAAAATTGTATTTTCCATAAAATGCAGCCAAATTAAAACCCCATTATAAACCCGTTAAAATGGTGGTGTTGGTTTTCTTCTTTCCTGTCAATCTTCAAGGCTCCATGATCAAATATTTTGTTTTGAGGGAAGAAAATAAAAGGAAAATTAAAAAGGAAATCATTTTCACTATATTTTCTCTATATCAAAAATGAAAATTATTTCAATAAGATTATAATTTTTAAAAAATCAATTGTATAATATGAAAATTAAATTTCTAGTCATTGATTTTGTATATAGAATAACTATTTTATTTTCTTTATACTTTCCCTGCTAACTAAACATAAAATAGTATATTCCTAAATATTTTCCTTTCATTGCCTAATATTTTCCAAGTTCTATATGGGATGTAATTGTTTAGTCTTTGTGAATGTTTTATGCTTGGGTTTACTTGATGTCCAAGCTGCAAGTGATAAATGTGTTTGTATTATGTGGTTGTTAGAATTGTGGTTGTGTATGCTATGAAATTAAGTTGTGTACATGTTTGTATTTGTCCATTGCTGTGGGTGTAGTGTAGTAGTTTGCACAAGATCTGCTAGACATGTGTTTGTTTGATGTGTTATTTATTATTTATTTGATCAAGAGGTTGATCTGCCTCAATTTAAGAACTGTATCTTGCTCACTTGAACTTAAAATATGAGGAAATTTGTTTTGTAAGTTCTAAATTTTTATTTGGAAACTTCTCTGAGATAAAGGTTTAGGCCTGCTGCTCCCTCTCCTCAATAAAAGTACCGTGGTTAGCCTTGGAAACTTGAATTCTTGTGTTTTCATTCAACAAAGGCAAATCTTGCCCTTCAATGCCTTCTGCACTCATGAAAAGTTCTTGACACCAAATCAAACCAAGTGATGGACTAACAAAATGCATATTATTTGGCTTGACTTCTTACCCTATGTTGGGGACCTTTTGAGTTCAGAACTTGAATTCTTTGTGTGGCTTTGGACAAAACTTAATGCAATTTGTGTTGAGCTTCGTTCAAATCCAAAGACCTGAAAGCCGTGCACCAAACACAACCTTAAAGTATGTGATGTAGGAAAGCAGAGAAAGATTGAGCAAATGATACAGATCAACAACATTACTACTGCCAAAAGGGAAACTAGAAGAGAAATAGGGGGGATGGGAGAGGGGAAGAATGAGGAAGGAGATGCAATGGGAAAAACACGCGCGCGCGTGCGTTCGCTTAAATTTTCAATTTAACAAAACTAACTTCCACATTCATTTCACATCCTATTCATAAGCAAGCCCTAAATTAAAAGAACTACACAAACCTCTAAAGATACAAGATTACAAATGAACCCCAAAATCAAACATATCCCAACTACACAAGTTTGCTACAAATTATACAAACTACGCATTAGTGTTTTTTGAAAAGTCTACCCATGGTCTAGCTTCTTGTTCTACTTTAGTATGTTTTCTTCTTTAAGAGTCCAAAGCTTGCATTAGTTTTTACTTTCCAAAGCCACAAAGTACTTAAACCAAAGCATGCATGCTATACAGCTATAGCTTCTTCTACTCATGCTAACTACTTTGTTTAGCACAAGCAAAACAATTGGGGGCGAGGGTGAACATATTGGCCAAAAGGCAAAACATAAGCCCTAAGAGCAAGAAATCCAATTGCAAACAGATGCACACCAGGCTAGAAACTAGAACTGTAAAACAAGCACAGCAAGAGAAACAAAGAGTAGAAACAATACTAATAAACAAAGCCAGTCAGTGGAACTGCTAAACCAGATCTGCTCTATGAGAAGCCAGCTACCAAGAAATTTTTTTCATTTGAGATGATCAAGTAAATGTACCAACCTTTAATAGAGATGGGTGATAGCAAAAATAAAGCTTTTAAATTGAGCTATATTGCCTTAATTTGCTATCACCCAACATTTGTATGTTAGGGTGAGACACCTCTTAGTAAGACAAATTATATTATAGTCAGTGTGTGGTTAACATGAGATTTCGTGTGTACATATACTGCTAACATTTAAATACTTTTAATTGACATTTTAAAATCTGTATTACTTTATAAATATGAAAATACATACTTTCATACTAACATACTGATGGCTCAATATAGCTCTTTCTATAGTAAATGTGCTCATATATCCTAGAAGATACAACCTGGTCTGTAGAACTAGCGTCGTCACACCATCACATACACGTGCAACATGCTGCCCCCCATGACGAGTTGTGTGGCCCGAAGGCTGGACCTAACAAATAGCTGGCCGACTAATGTTAAGTCAAACATAAAGTAGTACGATGGTGCCTACTCTCTCTCTGCCCGAAGGCTACCCGAAGGTTGAGTCATCCGGAATTACTACATAGGATGGGGCCTCTGAATTTCTGCATCGAGGAGTACTTTACCCATGCCACCAATCACCTTTCCCATCCACACTCTATTTGAGATGTGTGGTTGCACCCCTACATACATATAGCTATGGTACGTGCTCTTACCATGAGAACATAACAACAGGCCTCTACTATCATATATGATAATTTACATCGTATAAAACTATAATCATAATTCATTTCATAAATCTATATGTAACATAAGTTGTACATATTTCTGTGAAAACATCTGCCAGATATTGACTCGCTAAAAACTAGCATATCATAAACTCAACATTTAGCCGTCATATCTTATCTCTTTGCATATAACCATCATATCTCATATCTCGACTTATAGTCGTTACATTTCAGTATTATTCAAAACCTGCTCATTTAATGTCAATTAAAACTATACTCATGCCACACAACTTTTCATCTGGTAACTCATAAATAAATCATCTGCTTGGAAAAGTAATTACTGCTGCTAAAACTGGGGTATGAATATCTCCAGGTTGTTATTTTACTAAATATAGATATATAGCTAAATATGGGAAAAATGGAGATAATCAACCCTACCGTCTTTGGTTGGTTTTAAAACTAGTCTATGGTTTGAAATAACAATTTCTCAACTAGTAAAAACGTTCAGAAAGACCAATATTATACTTTAAAAATATCATACTTAAATTTAAATGGTTGGTTTTGAAAATAAAGTCGGTTAACCAAACCCTAGGCCCAGAAACCCTAGAAAAGCCATAACTATTTATCTAAAAACCGTTTTAACATTTCCTTCCGTTAGAACTCATAAACATAGCTGACATAATATAATCCCCTTACCTATTTCCTGAAAAACAACTTGAGACGCTCGAGAACCAAAGCTTAACTTTTCCTCGAGATCAAGAATCCACCCCACTAGACTTGTAGATATTCGCTCCCTAATCCTCGAGGTAACTTTTGATCGTCGAAACGGGCAACGATCGGTGAAAGACCGAAGAGAGAGAGAGAGAGAGAGAGAGAGAGAGAGAGAGAGAGAGAGAGAGAGAGAGAGAGAGAGAGAGAGAGAGAGAGAGAGAGATATTTCCATTTCTTAATGAAGAAGCAATCAAAATCCTATTTATAACCCCCTTGACCCGGTCAAATTCATCGACAAAGTGGCGCCTTCATCTACGAAATACGAAAGAACTTTCATTGACCAAAAAAGGGCTTCGTCGATGAACCTTAAGCTTGATATTTTTGGTCGTTCTAAATCTCTTCGTCAACAATGCTCTGAATTTTGGCGACGAACCTCAGAAGGGCCTTCGTTGACGAGAATTGGGACTTCGTCGACGAAGCCTACTGTTCCTCTTTAAAATTTTCATTTCCTCTTTTCTTATTAAATTATCGGGTTCGGGGTCTCTACAAAAGTCATGTGTTGAAATCCCGAGTCTCCGTAAGAATAGTGAGTTAATTAGGAAAGTGGGTAAAAAGTAGAAAATTGTATATTATTCTGTGGAGAGATTGTTTCCTTGTTTAGAATATTTGATTGTATTATATATTGTAAGATTGGGATGTACATAATTTAGAATTCAAGAAATATAGGAATTGAATTTCGTTTACATGGTATCAGAGATAGGGTTTCTCAACCTTAGCTAACTATGGCCAGCAGCACCGTCAACTGCAGCGGGTCAACTACTTCTAAAAATATCGATGGTGACTTAGAGGCCACATTCGTTGGGGGTTCGAATGGGCTAGACAACAAAGCCTTTCCACTCTCAATGGAGAAATTAAACGTAAAAAATTTCTTTGAGTGGGCTCAAGCCATAAAATTGGTGATTGAAGGAAAATGGAGGCTAGGTTATCTTACCGGCGAACGGAGAAAACCAGAATCTACCGACGTTGTAACCTTGCAAAAATGGAGGTTCAAAAACTCCATAGTGACTGCTTGGCTCGTCAACTCTATGCAGCCGTCGATCAGGAAAATCTACTTGTTTTTGCCAATGGTGAAGGACGTCTGGGACGCTGTTTATAAGACATTTTCCGACGTCGAGAGTTACTCGCAGATCTTCGAGATCAAGACCCAATTGTGGAAAATGAGGCAAGGTGAGAGAGGTGTTACTGAGTATTTCATGGAGATGACTCATCTCTGGCAAGAGCTCGATCTGAGCATCGAAGAGGAATGGGAGTGCTCTGGCGACAGTGCATGATACAAAAAACGACTCGAAAAACAAACGGGTCTCTAAGTTCTTAGCCGACCTCAACCAAGATCTGGATGATGTATGAGGAAGAATCCTTGGCCGATGACCTCTGCCATCAATCCGAGAGGTATTCGCCAAAGTAAGGAGGGAGGAGAGTCGACGACGTGTGATGTTGAGGCCACGAGCAGAACGTTTCGGGCCTGAAATACTAGCCCTAAATTCAAATGGCCTTAACGTCTTGGCCTTAATTTCAAAAAGCCCTGCAAGATCTGGGCAAAAGGCAAAAAGAGGAAAATTATAGTGATAGCACTGTTATAAGCCAGGTCATTCAAAAGATACCTGCAAGGATATTCATGGAAAGCCTGCAGACTAGAAGTTGAGACAATATAAAAA
The DNA here is from genome assembly GCF_029873635.1 of Malania oleifera. Lineage (NCBI taxonomy): Eukaryota > Viridiplantae > Streptophyta > Magnoliopsida > Santalales > Ximeniaceae > Malania > Malania oleifera. The sequence continues at coordinate 88,295,604 of NC_080423.1, read as the reverse complement.
AAATCGTGGCTATCAGGCTACTACTGATACTTCAACTGAAAGGTCACAAGGTGAGAAAAACAATAATACCAATCCAAGTAGTGTATTTAGTCCTGAGTAGTTGGATCAGCTATATAAAATGTTTTCCTCAATTCAAACATCGGGTCAGTCTTCCACTAGTTCTTTAGCTCACTGAGGTAATTTTTTGTTAACCCTAAATAGTATATCCCATTACAAATCACCATGGATAATTGACTCAAGTGCATATGATCATATGACTAATTCTTATCAATTGTTACCATCCTATTCACCATATGCTGGATATCTGAAAGTTAAAATTGCAGATGGATCTCTCTCACTAGTTTCCGGTAAAGGAAGTATTCGCATATCTGATTCTATAACTTTAAAATTTGTCCTACATGTCCCCAAGTTATCTTGCAACCTGTTATCCATTAGCCAGTTAACAAAAGACTCCAATTGTTCTGCTGAACTTGTTTCACCTCAATGTATTTTCTAGGACCTATCATTGGGGAAGACGATTGGCAGTGCTAAGGCATATGAGGGACTGTACTACTTTGAGGAGGCAAGAACAAGTGAACAATGTAATACTGCAATTTGTGATTCTACATTTATTTCTAAAGATAGTGAACTTTTACTATGGCACTCTAGGATGGGTCACCCAAATTTTAAATATTTAAGATGTTTAATTCCTTCTATTTGTTCAAATAAACGTCTTCTGATTTTCAATGTGAAGTGTGTGAGCTTGCAAAACACCAGCGTACTTCTTTCCCAACAACCACATACAAACCATCCCACCCATTTACTATGTTTCACGGTGATTTGTGGGGGCCCTCACGATCCCCCAATCACACCCATACGAAATAGTTTGTTACTTTTATTGATGATCATACTCGTATTTGTTGGGTTTACTTGTTGAAAGATAAAACTGAAGTCTGTTCCATTTTTGTTAGCTTTCACTCCATGATTCAAACACAATTCCAAACTTGCATTCAAATTTTACGTACTAATAATGGTACGAAATATTTTAATGGTATTCTGGGAAATTATCTTCAATAAAATAGGATTGTTCACTAGAGTTCTTATGTGGATACCCCTCAACAAAATGGGGTCGCTGAATGAAAAAGCAGACATATACTTGAAGTAGCTCAGGCATTGATGTTCACTACAAATATGAAAATCTATTTTTGGGGAGATGCTATCTTAATAGCTACACATCTCATTAATCGAATGTTGTGTTGAGTTCTTTCCTTTGCCACTCCTCTCCAGAAATTCCAGGAGCATTTTCCTACCTCTCGACTCCACTCCAGTCTCCCTTTGAAAATATTTGGATGTACTGCATTTGTTCATGTTCATGCTCACAATCGGGATAAGTTGGAACCTCATGCTGTTAAATGCATCTTTATTGGTTACTCTCCTACCCAGAAAGACTACAAATGTTATGACCTTGTCTCAAAGAAAATTATTTGTTAGCCTTGATGTCACGTTCTTTGAAACCACTCCTTATTTCTAAATGCCCTCTCTTCAGGGGGAGAAGTCGAGTGAAGATAGGTTCTTTGATTTCTTTACTATTGACTCTATGCCATTTACTGTGTCTCCCATTGCTTCATTCCCTAACCCATCTACTGAGTCTCCCATTGCATCTTTTCCTGACCTGTCATACACAAAAGATCACTTAACCTCGCGGGGAGATGTAGAAAAGCAAAACAACACAGAAATACTTGTTTACTCAAAAAATTCGAACACAAAGAACAAGGAGAATCTCATACTTGAGGCACCAAGAGCATTGGAATCGGTGATAGCTCCGAGCAACCACGAGTCCACGGCCAATCCCGATCTGGTAATAGATAGTCATGAGCTCCCTTCCAATAAGCTTGTACCTGATGACATCAATTTACCCATTACAGTCAGAAAACAAACCAAGTCGTGTATTCAATAACCCTAGTCTAAATGCATGTCTTATAAAAGCTTGTCTACAGGACATCGTGTTTTTATCTCTAACCTTGATAGGATGAAAATTCCAAAGAATATTCAGGAAGCCTTGGAAATTCCTGAATTGAGGGAGGCTGTCATGTAGGAAATGTGGACCTTGGAGAAAAATGGAACTTGGGACGTAATGAATTTGCCAAGAGGGAAGAAGCCAGTTGGTTATAAATGGGTCTTCAGAGTGAAATATAAAGCTAATGGGAAAGTTGAATGATATAAAGCTAGACTCGTTGCAAAAGGATTTACACAGACTTATGGCATTAACTACACAAAGACATTTGCACTAGTGGCAAACTTAAATATAGTTCGGGTCCTCTTGTCCTTGGCAGCCAACTTAGATTGGCCACTCTAGCCACTCGACATTAAGAATGCATTTCTAAATGATAAGTTAGAAGAAGAAGTCTACATGACGATACCACCAGGTTTCAGTAAGAAAGGTGAAGAAAAAAAAGTATGTAAACTCAAGAAGTCCTTGTATGGACTCAAGCAATCTCCCAGAGCTTGGTTCGACAGATTTGCAAAAGTAATAAAGAATCAAGGATATCAACAAGGGTAATCAGATCACACTTTGTTCTTCCAACAGTCTGAAAGTGGTAAGAGAACGATTCTGATAGTGTATATTGATGATATAATCCTAATTGGGGATGATACAGTAGAGATGGAAAGAGTAAAGACACTACAAAAAATAAGGTTATTAGTGAAGGATCAAAACCGTCACTAATAATCACAAAACCATTACTAATAGTATTCGTGACGATTTTATAAGTATTAGTGACAATTTTGAATTAGTTGTCATAACTACGGTTACTAATAATTATTAGTGATGAATCTTAAAAAGCGTCACTAAAAATAGAGTATTAGTTACAAATTAGAACCGTCACTAAAATCCTAATACCATCATTATAAATTCTATATTGGCTCGGCTCAAAATTGTCACCAATAGTAGAGTATTAGTGACGAATTTCAAAACTATCACTAATAGTAGAGTATTAGTGACGAATTTCAAAAGCGTCACTAAAGCCCAAGTATTAGTGACGAATTTGAAAACCGACACTAATAGTATATTATTAGTAATGGTCTTGAAATTTGTCAGTAATACTTGGGCTTTAGTGACGCTTTTGAAATTCATCACTAATACTCTACTATTAGTGACAGTTTTGAAACCTTCACTAATACTTAGAAAATAGACAATTATTAGTGACGATTTTGAAACCTTCACTAATACTTAAAAAATGGACAATTATTAGTGACGATTTTAAAATAGTCACTAACAATTTAAAATTAATAATTTTTTTAATCATTATTTCCTGTAAAAATCTTTTATTACTTTTTTGCATACATAACATTAAATCATAATTACTAAAAAATTAATAAATTATTCAAAATTCAAATTCAAATACAAAGAATGATACAAATTCAATTAAAATACATAAATTTCATCTGTTCAGATAACAAAAAAAATATTAAAAAAAATCAAAATTAAAATTCAAATACATAAATTCCGTTTGTTTAGATAACCAAAAAAAAAATACAAAAAAAATAATCAAAAGCTACATCCGACTGTAGTGCATGACATCGTGTTGATGTTGTGATAGCTGCAAACCCTACAAATTAAGAATTAGAAAAAAAAAAAAAATTAGTATACGATTTTTGAACATATATGTATATGTACTATAAGTATCAATGATTTAATAGCAAAATAATCAGACATTTGTACATAGTTTAAAAAAATTATACAATTTTAAATAACTAAGTTTTAGTAGTTTAGAGAAATTTTAGCGGCATTTCGTCTGCAAATAGGACATTTTTCATAGAGATATGTTCTAAACCTGAGTGTTTACAAAAAACAGTTCACAATAATTCAACTAGTAATAAATTTTATGAGTGCATAAGAGCTTCATATAATAAGCATTAAATAATGTAATGTGTTCAAACATCTCACAAACAATCTATATCAGAATATAGTTCTATGAAATAATGGAATGTACTGTCCATGGTTTACATGGCTTCCTTAGGACTCAAAAACAACTATAATAATCAAATAATGCAAATGAGTAGCAATGCAAAAGTAAATTTAGAGATGAAGTTCAAAATTCATTCGGACTTCACTTATCATTTCAAAAATGTTTTAACATTCAGCACGTAAACAGCGGAAAACTTAGATTACATTCACAACCAATAGTACCAGAGTTTCACTACAAGCCATAACATTTCTGTAATTATAAATATACAATCCTCTAAAAGACCAAAAAGGAAAAACTAGGATAATAATCCAAAAATCATATAACACCTAGCTCAGTAACTCACCCTCCTATCGGGGTGGTATGACCTGCCTCTACCAACGCGAAGCTCGGTCTGCCTATCTATCTGGATTCCCTGAACTGTTTTGTAAGTTGGGGTGAGACACCTCTCAGTAAGGAAAATAAACTAATATTAGTTGTGTGGCGGTATGAGTAAATTTGTACTATAATAGATAAACAATACATAACACATATATGGATAAAATTTGGTGATATAATACTAGATAAAGCATACATAATCATGATCATATTAAATCATACTAAATTTTATTTATTATTATAAAATCATATGTTATAACTAGTAGTACTGAAATATTACCCAGGATGGATAGCTAGCTGATATCATGTATTACACCCATGACTGGGTTGTGTAGCCTGAAGGAGGGACCTGACAATGACTGGTTGACCACTGCCAAGTCAAATGTATCTGTAAGTATGATGGGCCTGCCCCAACCTGGTCCAGACTGTCAGGGGGATGTCTACAACACTACACTGAAGCCACTTCGACTATCCATCTCTCACACTCTCTACTGGCAAGTGTGATAGCACTAATCTAAACTGAACTGAATAGTTATGATACCAAGCTCTGAATACTTATCTAAACTAAACCATCCGAGTTCTGATAACATATAGTATGTTATGAACTGAATAGCTAATTTAACATGAAACTAGATCGATAGCATTTTTCTGAATTCTAGCATATCATACATAATCACGGCCTTGCGCCAAATAACATACATAATTACGGCCTTATGCCGACTATCAATCACGACCTTGTGCCGAGCATATTATAACATACTGAACTGAAATTTGTACTCTTTACCATAAAATCGTGAAACCATAATTTTCTGTATTATTTATGGTTCTGAAAACTGTTGTAACTATACTTTTACTGAAAATCTAACATAACATAATATTCGTAAAATGATACTCATGCCACACATATTTAAATAGTATTGAAACGGAATACCTAAGCCGAATATATTTGCAATTAAATATTTTAAATCGTTTTCCTATTTAATAGCAGTATTCCCAAATATTCTGATATAACATACATAATTACTATAAATACATGCTATTTTAAAATAATAAATTTTCATAAAAATAAACTAACTTAATTTATCCCCTAATGTCACTACTAAGAAACCCACAAATCTAACTAAATCTGCACCTGTGGTGTTCCCAACACAACACCTCGGAATTCATATTTTTTCCCCAGCAAAACTTCAGAATTATTTCATATCCTTAGTTCAGAAATACCAAATACCTTATAAAATTTAAAATAATTAACTTACCCAAATTTTGGGATGGTGCCCAAGTTGGCCTAACCGACGATCTACCCATATGGATATAAAGAGAAACTTCTCAGGAGTAGCATGGCGGCTTCAGATCATCAAACTGGCATGAAATGAAGCCGAATTTCTAGAGAGAATGAGAGGGAGACGAAGTTAGAGAGAGAGAGAGAGAGAGAGAGAGAGAGAGAGAGAGAGAGAGAGAGTATGCATGCTCCTCTCGTAGAAAATGAGTTCTTGGCCTTTTATAGAATTCTTGTCCACATAGCCTCGTTGATGAGCTACGTCACCTTGTCGACGAGTCCAAGAATGAGTTTCGTCGATGAACACTTACCCCTCGTCTATGAAATTCAAGCCCTAGAACAGCCCTCTCGGTAACTTCTCGTCGACGACACACGCGTCCATGTCAACAATCCCAAGAAGCCTATTCGTCGACGAGACCCTACTGTGCCTTAAAATTTTCCTTTTATCCTTTCTCTTATTATTTAATTGCTAAAATTCATCGAGTCTCCACACCGTCTGTAAATAAAACATTTCCCAAACCTACAAGTCATAAAAATATGCCATTCACAAGATTTTTGCATCATATAGATGCTCAATGTGCTCAAGACAACGTTAGGACTCAAAAATAAAGACAATGATATGCATGAAAGTCCATAGGATTATGTTTTCCAAAATTATAGAAGTTTAGAAAAAATTTGGCAACATTTTGTTTATAAATAGGACACTTTCCATAAAGATATATTTCAAACCTGGTTGTTTACAATAAACAGTTCACAATAATCCAACCAGTAATGAAATTGATGAGCGCACAAGAGCTTCATATTAGCAGATAATGAAAAACACACAGAGCATACAACTAAGGATGTTGCATAGCCTAACTGAGAGGAAGAGTGTCCCTAAACAACTCTCAAACTAAATAGAAAACCAAATTTGAGAGCCAACGAAGGAAAGATAAGGGGAAAAATTAGTTATGTGTTTGGTCAAGTGGGTAGTGTGAAGGTCTTTTCTTGGTATGATGATAGGAAAAAGGAAAAATATTGAAAGGGCTTGCAAAATATGAATTCATCCATTAACTATACGGTTAAGAAGGGTAGGGGGGAGGCTGGGGTGGGGGTGGGTTTTAGTTTATAGTTTTTTATATGGATTTCTAGTTATATAGGGGGTCTTGAGGATGTGAACAAATTTAGGGCAGTTTGAGAGCTTATTTTGAGTTTCTCATCATGTAATTTTTTTAATGAAAACAAAACTTATAGGTGTCCTTTTGGGAAGCATTTGGGATATGCAATTCAAAGATTAGGAGTGCCTAGTGTCTTCCTCGGGCTCAAATTGTGGATTGGGATACTAGATATGCCATTATGCCATAGGGTGGAAAATCTCTTTGGTTTTTTGAGTCTTTCTGTTTGCTTGGAGTCTTGACATCAAATAGGAGTGGTGGTTTTCTTCAATGTATGGACCTACTTGTTATGGATATAGATCTTTATTTTGACTAGATTTTTTGTATGCTTTTGATTTTTGTTTCCCTAATTGGGTCTTAAGTTGGGAGTTTAATGTTGTTAGACCTTCAGTTAAGGAGTTGGGAGGCTCCTGTATTACTTCTAGACAATAGTGTTTGGAAGATTTATTTGGAGGTGTGGTCTTCAAAATTTTCCTTTGTCCAATGTTAGGTCGCTTTGTTGGTTGGTTGGATAGGTTACCATGTTGTGTGATTGGGAGGAGGTCTTTCTTAGTTTATGACAAGAATTCTATGTTAGGTTGGTCTCTGATAATTGTCCTTTTATTTTGGATCCTTCTATGATATTTGTGTTTCTTGTCCTTCTTTTTTTGTCCTTCATATACGGATCTTGGAATAATTGTTTGTGTGAGGGGTGGGAGAGTTTTAGTAGCTGATGTGTTGTTTAGGATGCTTGACAGGGCCATTCAAGGGGCTTTTGGCCATGGTGTTGCTGTTGGTAGGGATGATGTAGTTGTTTCTCATTTGTAGTTTGTTGATGATGCCGGTTTGTTCTTGTAATTTGTTAATTGCTGTTAAAGGTTAAGAAAGCATTAGAATCTAACAAGTTTTCGGTAGCATGCCGTCTATAAATAGATTATTTCTCAAACCTGCAAGTCACAAAAGGTCGCAATTCACAATAATTTTTGCATATTTTGAATGTCATTTAGATTAAGACATGTAACAACCTAAAAGTATCTACTAGCAGACAATACACATCACTGCATCAACTATGCAGGTGACGTTCCTATCAAGCATGCAGTCCTAATGTCCACTACCAGCATGCAGTTCACAACATATATCAATCCATGCATGCAGTTCAAAAATTAAATCATCCATTAAACTGAAGCAAAAAGCAAAAATGGATAGTGGATATTTTTGCAGTGTAGTGTAGTGCATTGTAGTCAAACACCAACAATCCTATGCCCCCAAGAAAAACTACCTTTTACATACCTTCTAATGAGAGGAGGAGCTACTTGCATCATCTGAACAAAATTGGCGCATCATTTGTTTGAACTGTACTTGCCTTTTCATCATGGCTTCTGGCTGGGCTTCAAAGTTGGACACATTCTCTTTCAATTGATGGTTCTCCATTTCCACTGTCTGCACACGGTGAACCATCTCCTTTTCTTGAGACTCAGTGGCTCGACATGCTCATTCAATCTTAGCACGAGACGCCGCATTCATAGAAGATGATGAGGTTGGGGCAATTTATCCACTCCCAAGACCTTTCACCCAACCCCCCGCTCATTCCCCAAGCACCTGAGTTGAGATCAAAATCATAACTAGCACAACTTGTACATCAAAATGTACAAAAACTTTAACCAGTCCTTAGTTGAGCATCGTGCATAATCATATTGATAATAGACAATGGAAAAAAAATTAACCCTTATTAATAATCATGAACATAGAAGAGCAACTTATCTATCTTCGCCTGAAGTAGAGTTTTCACTTCCAAAAACAAGCCCAACAACCCCCACTGCTGGTCTTCGGTGCTAAACCACTGCTCCTACTGTTGTTGAATGAGGAATATTGTGCCACTACTGCTGCAGCTTCTCCTTCAGCTCTAAGCCACTACTAGACATATTGTGACATTATCTTGCAGAGGATGAATTAAGGGAGAGAGGAGAGGATGGAGAGATGGTGAGAAAGGGGAGAAAGAAATTAAAATGATTAATTAGTTTAGAATTTTGATTCTTGAATTGGTTTTTAAGAAATAAAATATTTTATATCTATAAACAATCCATGAATTGAGTGATTAGTTTTATTTTCCTTCTCACTTTGGAATTAATCTTTTAGGAAAGATTTTTTTTTTTTTTTTATTTAAAAGAAAGGAGGGGAAGGTAAGAATCACCATAGGCATGCTACCTAGGAGATTTATATCTATAAATCATCTACAAATTGAGTGATTAGTTTTATTTGGGTTTTAACTTTGGAATTAATTTTTACAAGAAAGAAACAAATTATTAAAAAGAAAGGAGGGAAGGGTACAAATGGTTATAGGCATGCACCTAGAAAATAGAATGGCAACTTTTAACCAGAGTGTAGGAATTGGAATTTGGAGGCCTATAAGCAAAGTAACTTTGCTATATATTATATAAAGATATGTATATAGAACAAACAAATACATTACAAGACTTGATGATATAACGACTAACTAATAGATTGCCTCTCTCTCTCTCTCTCTCTTTCTCTCCCACACACACAAACGCATTCATTTTCTAAAAAAATGACATTATATTAATCTCAAAAGGATAAATATTGAAATAATGCTTTTAAAGTCAAGTTTAAAATAGCACTAATAAGTGACTAATAGTGATGAATCTTTAAAACCATCACTAATAGTGTTAAATAATTTTTTTTTTATTTTTTAAATAAAAGCACTAGTAGTGACGGTTCTCTAAACCGTCACTAATAAGAGACTAATAGTGACGAATCTCCAAAACCATCACTAATAGTGTGAAATAAATTTTATATATATATATATATATATATATATATATTTAAAAAAAAAAAGAACTAGTAGTAACAGTTCTCTAAACTGTTACTAATAAGGGACTAATAGTGTCAAATCTTCAAAACCGTCACTAATAGTATGAAATAAATTATTTTTTTATTTTTTAAATAAAAGCACTAGTAATGACAGTTCTCAAAACCGTCACTAATAAGGGACTAATAATGATGAATCTTCAAAACCGTCACTAATTGTGTGAAATAAATTATTTTTTTTTTATTTTTCAAATAAAAGATAGAGGTAACGATTCTCTAAACTGTCACTAATAAGTGACTAATTATAACGACCTAATTTTTCATGCCATTTTTTTCCCCTTTTCTGCATATTTGAACTGTAAAATCTCACTGCTCTGATACCTTCCAATAAAAAAAAACCAAACCATCATCACGGACCAATAAGGACCGTGAAATCTGAAACTTAATAAACTACCAATGCAGCGGAAAGTAGAATACATATAACCACATCAATATATACAATACCAGAGTGTTAGAATTTTTCACAAAAATATGGATACATAATCATTCCCAAAATGCCCTCACCAGGACCTAGGGACTACTCAAAAATGATTTCCCAAAAACACTCACCCTACAGACAGGGCAGTGCTATAGTCCCCTCTATCTGCGAGCCTGATCTGCTCGCCTAGATGGATCACCTGAAAAATGTTAAATCACTGGGAAGAGACAACGCTCAGTAAGACGAAATATGCTATTACTAGTATGTGGCAGATGAGTTTACGTAATTGTAAATCTGATTTAGAAGTACTGTAAATAACTGAGTCTGAGAAAACACATATAGATAATACACAGTATAGCTTATACCTATATTGCTTAACACAAGTATAATTTCCCAATCAAACAAATGAATTCACCTAGATAATTATCACATACATATTCTCCCTAAATCCACATATGCACAATTTCTAGACTATAAACCATTTATCATTTTACCTGGATTCCTGAAATATCATCCACTAGGGTCCCCAAAATACCCTATTCCTGGAAATATAATACCCTGATTTTACTTCATAAAACTCCAGTATATTCTTGTATAATACAAAATTTAGGCTCAAATAAACTTGGTAATACAAATCATACCCAAATAATCTACTTACTCTAGTTTTGGAATGGTTTCCAAACTTCTCAAATCAACATTTTGCTCTGATTATGTTGTAAAGAATCTCCCTAGGATCACCGTGGTAACTTCTGATCGTCAAACTAGGGAGAGACAGAGTCGGAAACCTAGAGAGAAAGCAGAGAATACGTTTTCTGGAGAGAGAGAGAGAGAGAGAGAGAGAGAGAGAGAGAGAGAGAGAGAGAGAGAGAGAGAGAGAGAGAGAGAGAGAGAGAGAGAGAGAGAGAGGGAAAATTGAGCCTGAAATTTTCGCAGAAAAACTAATTTTCAGCCTTATACAGAAAGCTTGTCCACGTGAACTCGTCGACAAGACACGTCACCTCGTCAATGAAGGGAACTCGTTGACGAACACCTTCTCCTTGTCGACGAGTCTCAGGTTCTGAAAACAGTCCTCTTGGTAATTTCTCGTCAACGAGACACGCATTCCCGTTGACGAGCCCAAAAGCCCTGCTAGTCAATGAGTACTTCTACACTCGTCGACGAGACCCTGCTGAAATCCCTTTTAAAAATTTCTTTTCTCTCCTTTCTTTATTGTTTAATTACTATAATTCTTTAGGTCTCTACACTAATAGTGACGAATCTGCAAAACTATCACTAATAGTGTTAAATAAATTATTTTTATCTTTTTTAAATAAATGCACTAGTAGTGACGGTTCTCTAAACCGTCACAAATAAGTGACTAATAGTGACGAATCTTCCAAACCGTCACTAATAGTGTTAAATAAATTATTTTTATTTATTAATTTAATAATAGTAGTGATGGTTACTTAATCGTCACTAATAAGTGAGTTTTAGTGACGAATTTAATTTATCACTAATACCCCAGGAATCGTCACTAATATTTTCTCGGGATAATTTTTGCGCGAAAAATGGTTTCCCGCGTGTTGAAAATTTGAACTTGGTGAAAAACAGAGAAGGCAAAGAGAGATATTGAATTGTGAATGAATCATATTTTTACATCAGGCTTGAGTCCTATTTATAATACATCAAATAACAAAATAAACTAATGACTAATCTCTTCTAACTAATTATTTTCTTCTAACTTTCTTTAACTACTCTCTGCTAACTAACACTTCTCTTCTAACTTTCTTTCTTTTTTAAGTCTTTCTTCTTTCCTTTTTAATTCCATGTTCTCAATATGAGATGGAACACTCCAACATCCCCCCTCAAGATGAACATGGATATTAATGATGTTCATCATGCGAAGATTATGATGAAAAGATAGAAAGCCGAGGGGCTTTGTAAATATGTCTATGAGCTGCAATCTCGATGGAATATGGAAGAGTTTAATAACATGCTACTGCAATTTTTCTCTAATAAGATGGCAATCAATCTGGATATGCTTCGTTCTCTCATGCTGAACTAGATTTGTGGCTATGGACATTGCTGATTTACTGCCAGTATATAGTAAAGCTAACTGTGAATGATTGATATCTAGGTCTTGTAAGGCATATAAAAGCCATTGAATTTCACATGTTGTAGTAGCAAGGGCTCGGTACTCTGCCTTTGCAGATGAGCGACTGATGGTAATTTGTTTCTTTGATTTCCTGAAATTAATGAGTTGCCAAGAAAAATTGCAAAACCAATGACACTCCTTCGAGTATCTACACAGCCTGCCCATTCACTATCGGAAAAACCCTTTAATTGAAAATCTGAAGAGCATCGAAAGAAAAGACCTTGCCTCGGAGTGGCCTTTAGATACCTCAATACTCAAATGGGTGCTTGATGGTGACTAACAACAAGTTTTGCTAAAAACTGACTGAGCACTTGTACAAAATAAGCTAAGCCAGGCCTAGTGAGAGTTAAGTAAAGTAATCTACCAATAAGTCTTCGATAACTTGATGGATCTTCATATAAATTATTATCAGTTGCTGATAATTTGAGGGTAGATTCCATAGGGAAAGCAGCAGGTTTGGATCCAGTTAAACCAGTGTCTTCAAGTATGTCAAGTATATACTTTCGTTGGCATAAAGAGACACTAGTTTTGGACCTTGCAATTTCCAAATCAAGAAAGTATTTCAGCTGTCCTAACTCTTTAATAGTGAATTTTTCATCTAAAAAAGACTTCAAATTTCCAATTTCCTAAATGCTACCACTTGGCAAGAGCACATCATCCACATAAACTAATAAGGTCATAAAGGAACTATCAGATTTCTTAATGAACAGAGAATAGTCAGAATTACCTTGAACAAATCCATAGGAAATAAAAGCATCAGATAGCTTGGCAAACCATTGCCTAGAAGTCTGTTTTAAGCAATAGAGACTCTTTAAAAGTCGACAAACTTTCTGTTCTCCTTGGACAGCCAATCAGGGAGGCAAGTCCATGTATACCTCTTTATGTAGATCACCATGCAGAAATGCATTATTTACATCTAGTTGATGGAGATGCCATTGTTTGATTGCAGCTATAGCAAATAGTAATCGAGTGGATGTGATTTTGGCCACAGGAGAGAAAGTATCAAAGAAATCTAGGCCTTCTTGCTGAGTATACCCTTTAGCCACCAATTTGGCTTTATGTCTTTCTATAGTGCCATCAGCTTTATATTTCACTTTGAACACCCATTTACAACCAATAGTCTTTTTTTTTTTAGGAAAAGTAACAAGCTCCCAAGTTTTATTCAACTTCAAAGCATTAATTTCATTTTTCATGGCAGCTTGCCATTCAGGTAGCTTAGAAGCTTGTTGATATATTTTGGGTTCTAGATAGTTCTTGATAGAGGTTTAAAAAGCTTTATGTGATGAAGACAGACTACTAGTAGAAAGAAAAGGGTGAAGAGAATAGAAATTACCTTTAGTTGGAGAGTAGTCAGTTGAAGTAGATGTTTGGGTTGCACTTTGAGATGAAAAGATATTACCACAATAATAGTCATGTAGATATGAAAGTTTGTTTTTAATTCTAGTTGATTTTCTGAGCTATAGGACTTTTGGGTCAATTGAATCAGATATTGGATCCATATTGGATGGAGAGGAAATGCAGGTGAGGCTGATTCAACATGTGCATGAGGTTCATAAAAAATAGTAGAATTGTTATGAGGTGATGCATATTCTATATTTTGATATGAATTGAAGAATGAGCTGGTAGAAGGTGAATCTGAAAAAGTTTGTGAAATAGGAAAAATAAAAGAATGAATTTCAGGATTTTGTGGTAACACTTGAAAAGGAAAAATTGTTTCATGGAATATGACATTCAGAGAAACAATTATCTTATTGGTGTTTAGATCCATGAGTTTATAACCCTTAATATCAGAAGGATATCCTAGAAATATACACTTTGTGGCTCTTGAATCAAAATTCTGTCTATGACTAGTTAAAGTGGATGCAAAGCAAAGGCAGTCAAAAACTTTTAAATGAGAAAGGTTAGGTGTTTTGTTAAAAATCTTTTCAAAAGGAGTTTTATTTTAAAGTAGATGAGTGGGAATTCAATTGATTATGTGTGTTGCAGTAAGCACACAGTCACTCTAGAAAATTAATGGTAGATTTTCTTGAAATATTAAGGCTCTAGCAGTGCTCAGTAGATGTTGATGTTTTCTTTCCATAACACCATTTTGTTGTGGAGTTTCTACACAACTTCTCTGATGCAAAATACCATATTTATGATAAAATTTTGTGAGTAAAAATTATGGGCCATTATCAGACCTTATAGCTTTGACAGAAGAAGAAAATTGGTTTGCTATCATTTTGCAAAAAGTTTTGATTAAAGATGACACTTCTGATTTTGCTTTAATTATGTATACTTAAGTACACCTTGTGAAGTCATCAACTATAGTTAAAAAAGATCTAAAACCAGAATAAGAAGTAGTGCCAAAAGGACCCCATATATCACAATGGATCAAATCAAAATTTTTATTAGAATTACTTTGTGATACAGAAAAAGGAAGCCTTCTTTGCTTTGCTAAAGGACATATGTCACAAACATTTGTATAATCAAAAGTAATAGTAGAGTCAATCTATTTGAGGGAATGTAATCTTGAACTAGATACATGACCTAAACGACAATGCCATATATATAATTGTTTGTGAGTAGAAGATAAAGCAAAAGGTACAAAATTAAACTGAAATGAATTGCAGGTTTTAGCTTTTGATGAAGCTTGAGTCAGATGGTAAAGTCCTTCTTTCTCAAGAGCAATCCCAATCATCTTCTCCATTGACTGGTCCTATAAAAGACAATGAGAAGTAGTAAAGGCAAGAGAAAGATTAGATTGTTTAGTGAGTTTGGAAATCGATAGTAGATTAAGTGAAATGTGAGGAACACACAAAACATTATGTAAAAAATAAGGAATCTGAGAGATGTATAGTACCAATATGTGTAGCTAGAACTGTAGTACCATTAGGAAGATTTATGGATGCAGTAATTGGTTTAGGTGTAGAATGATATAAAAGTGGTGAACATATTATATGATTTGTTGCACCTATGTCAAGAATCCAATATAAATTGGAGTTTGGCTTAGAAGCAACAGAATTACAAGAAAATAAAACTGGTTTAAGTGTAGATTGCATTTTACCAGAAAATTGAGAGGTAGTGACAAGGTTAACAACTAGTTGGACATTATTCTGGTTGGAAAAATTTGGCTGTGCTTAATTGGCAAATGCTATTAGTTTATTAAATTCCTCTAGAGTGAAACAAAACTTTTTTTTCTCATTACTATTTTTATTGTAGACCTATGGAGTTGTAATGTCAGCATGAGCAGAAGCCACATTTCTTTTTCCCTTTGGTCCATTCCAGCCAGGAGGATAACCATGAAGTTGAAAACATTTGTCCACTGTGTGACCATTAGAGCCACAATGAGTACAGTGTAGGGCAGATTTCTTTGATTTGTCTTTGAAAGATTTTGGCTGGTAATTTTGCTAATTGAATTGCTTTGCCATCAAAGCATGAGTCTCATTATATGTAGCAGAATTTGTAAGTTGCCTCTAACTTTCTTCTTGTAGCAGTAGAGAGAAAACCTTGGACATGCTTAGTAATGGAACCATTAGCAGCAGTTGGCTTCTAATAGAGGCATAAGAATCATTTAGCCCCACCAAGAATTTGAGTACATAATCAGATTGCTGTCGGATTTGTAGAAAGTTGAAAAGTTCGCAAGTACATGTCGTCATCTTACCATATGTGCATGTTGGAAATGGCCTATAGCTAATGTACTCGTCCCAAAGAGTCTTGAAGGTACTGAAATATTCAGTAACAAAGAGAGTACCCTGACTAATGCAACTCAAAGATTTTTCAAGATGGAAAACCATTGGTCCATCACTCTTGAGATATCTGGCTTTAAGCTCATTCCAAAGATCAACAACAGATACCACAAACAACAAGCTATTTCATATTTCTTTTGAAATAGAATTCATCAACCAAAAAAGAACCAGATTAGTTGCCCTTAACCATGCTGTGTGTTTAACAAGTTTATTAGTAGATAGAGAGGCAATCAAACCATTTATAAATTGTACCTTGTTCTTGACTGTCAATGCAATGACTATCGAATGACTCCATGTAACATAGTTTTCTCCATTGAAGATTTATGATACTAACAAAGCACCAGATTGTCGCTTGGATGTAGGTAATATGGACTCGATGAGTCATCTGAAGGATTAACAGAAGATGGACTGACAAGAGGAGAATTTCCATAACTAATTTTTAATGATTTTATTCAAGAAAATGCAAGAAACGTAGGATTCTCAAGAAAGAAAAAAAATTCTTGAGCAGAATTTGTAATGCAGATTGCAAAAATTAGGAAAGAAAATATGCAAAAGCAAGTATGGTTTTAATCTAATTTAGGAGAGGAAATGAAGTTTACATGCAGGAAAGCAAGTATGCTTTGCAAGAACAGAGGAATAATGCTTGTGCTGCTACTGTTGCTTCTTGTGCAATGGCTCTGATACCATGTTGAAGATCTGAACTTGGTGAAAAACAAAAAAGGCAAAGAAAGATATTGAATTGTGAATGAATCATATTTTTACATCAGACTTGAGTCCTATTTATAATGCATCAAATAACAAAATAAACTAATAACTAATCTCTTCTAACTAATTCTTTTCTTTTAACTTTCTTTTACTACTCTCTACTAACTAACTCTTCTCTTCTAACTTTCTTTCTATTTTAAGTCTTTCTTCTTTCCTTTTTAATTCCATGTTCTCAATATGAGATGGAACACTCCAACACTACGATAATTTGAGCAAGAGAACCGAGTTTTAGTGATGAAATTATTAATGACAGTTTAATAGTGTCGTATTAGTGATAGTTTGTAAAACCGTCACTAATGCTTATTCTATTAGTGACGGTTTCTAAGAATCGTCACTAATACCCACTTTTAGTGACGAAAATGAATTCGTCACTAATACTTTCGTCACTAAAAACCAGTTTTTTTGTAGTGAGAAAGTCCTAACTACTGAGTTTGAAGTTAAAGACTTGAGACAAATGCGGTATTTCTTGGGTATAAGAGTTGCTAGATCAAAAAAGGGTATTAGTGTCTCTCAGCAAAAGCATATCACTGATCTCCTAACCGAAACTAGCATGCTTGGATGCAAACCTAGTGAAACCCCGATCGAAGCAATAAAAAAGGTCGAAGACTGTGGAATGCTAGTTGAAAAGGAGAGGTATCAGAGATTGGTTGGTATGTTAATCTACCTTTCACATACCAGACCCAAAACTGCATTTGCAGTAAGTGTGATAAGCCAACACATGCATTCACCAAAAAAGGCTCATTTAGATGTTGTATACAAGATCCTTAGATATCTCAAAGGCTCTCTGGGCAAAGGACTCTTTTTCAAGAAATGTGAAAGTAAGGAAGTAGAAATTTTTACAGATGCAGATTGGGCAGGATTAGTGGAAGATAGAAGGTCTACCACCGGATATTGCACTTTTATATGGGGAAATTTGGTAACTTAGAGAAGCAAAAAAAAAAATGTAGTGGCTTGAAGTAGTGCTGAAGTTGAATTCGGGATAGTTGCTCAAGGAATATGTGAAGGACTGTGGTAACGGAAACTTTTGGAAGAGCTACAGATTCCGTTGAAATTTCCTATCCAACTTTATTGTGACAACAAAGCAGTCATTAGTATCTCTCTCAATCGAGTTCAACATGATAGGACTAAACATGTGGAAGTAGACCGACATTTTATCAAAGAGAATGTTGAAGAAGGAACCATCTGTATGACTTATGTACCTACCAAGAAACAAACTGCAGATATCTTTACTAAAGGGTTATCACAACAGAACTTTGATGGTCTCATTAGTAAGTTGGTGATGATTAATATTTATTATCCAACTTGAGGGGGAGTGTTGAATCCCGAGTATCCATGGGAATAGTGAGTAAATTAGGAAAGTGGGTAAAAGTAGAAGATTGTATATTATTCTGTAGGGAGATTGTTTTCTTGTTTAGAATATTTAATTGTATTATATATTGTAAGATTGGGATGTACATAATTTAGAATTCAAGAAATACGGAAATTGAATTCCGTTTACATTAGGACTTATTTAATAGTATGTTCTGCCGTGGGGTGGGATGGGTCCCTACTGTTGGCAATAGATAGAGTCGGATCCCTTCTAATGAGCTGCAAGCCTGCAACTTGAGATGAGCATGACAAAATGATTGTGGGAGTATGAGACCATGGAGCTGAACAAGCAGCACGCATCAGTTGGGCTGATCAATCACCACGTGTTTTGACACAGGATTTTACTAGACAAGGAGAGTGGCCCTGTGAGCAGCGAGCAGCCCGTGGCAAGCCTTCCTAAGCTAGAAGTGAAAAGCACTTTAACTCTTACATAGTCAAACAAAGGATAAGAAAGCTTATGGACCTGAAACAGAAGAAAAAAGAAGAATGTGCTATTAAATGGCTAAGTACCTTAACAAAATTATTGCTGAAACTCTTAAAATGAATAGTCAAGCAAGAGAAAACGGTCCCATCCCACATGGACGTGTAGCAGATTTTTTTAACATAGGTGATTAAGGTAAAAGCTGATTAACTTGAAGTATCTTATCTTCATTACCCCTTAAGCTTTTAGGCAGTGGTTGAGCATTTACAAGTGACTTCCATCGTACTTGGCACTTCTTTGGCGAGACAAATTAGCTAAAACATCATGCTCTTTGTTTTTTAAGTTACTGCTTATACAGCATTTAAGTGGGAGCACTTATAACTGAGTTCACTCAATGCGCTTGACTCACAATACATAACAAATGTTTTTTTTTTCTTCTTCTTTAAGGCTCCGTTCAGAAGTTAGAAAACATGAAGAAAAACAGGGCCGACTCTTCACAATATGGGGCCCTAGGCGAGATTTAATTGGGACTTTTAATATTTTGTTAAATATTTTTTTTTCTTTCTTTGTTTTTCATATCTAGATTCATATTTTTTCATTGACATAATTAATTTTCAAAATTAACACTAACTATAAATTAACAAATTATGTAAGCAAAAAAAAATAAATTTAATAAATCTATAAAAATAATAGATTGAAACAATATAACCTGATTATTATTATTGCACATCGATCGGCGACCGAGGCTTTAGAGATATCGGATACAACGCTCTAACCTCAAAACTTCCAAAATATAAGAAAAAATAGAAAAAAAAAATATTCAGAGTGAAAATAATAGAAAAATAATGCACAAACATGGAAATCAAAATTAGGGTTGATGAAAATTACAGAGAATCGGAGGCTCGAAAATGATGAACACAAGAGCCGGAGCAAAAATCATAGAGAGATTGAAAGATGAGAGTGAGAGAATGTGAGAGATGGAAAGATTTTTTTAAAGAGGCTAAGAGATAGATGAGAGTAATAGATAACTAGAAATACTATAAAGTTGTTAGTTGGGAAGTCAATGGGACTTGAAAAAAAATAAAAAATTGCATTTATTTTACATTTTAAAATACAATTTCATTTATTTGTTAGTTGGGAAGTCAATGTATGGGAAGAGAGTATAATAAATAATGTTAACATTATTTAATTAAAAAAAAATATGGAACCTCAAAAATATATTATTATATTAAAAAAAATTTGGGGGCCCCAAAATTTTTGGAACCCTAGGCGAGCACCTCAGCTGCCTAAAGGGAGAGCCGGCCCTGAAGGAAAGAAAAGAAAAATATCAATGAATTCATATTTTTATGTTTAGTTACCCAAAAAATTTAGAAAAAGAAAATAAAAAATACGCCAAATCTATAAAAAAAAAAAAAAAAAAAATTTGATTTCATACATCATTAATATCTAAATTTTTTATATTTTTAATTATATTAAAATAAATTTTTATTTCAATAATTTCTAATATAGAAAAAAAAAATACAATAGAAAATGAGTTTCCTTCTACTCTTCCTTTCCTTTCCTTTCCTTTCCTAAAGTAAAATTCTTGGTCTAAACACACCCTAAAGGTAAGAAAATGTTATAGTTGGAGCCAAGAGACAGCCAGGAGCTGGAGCTGAGTTGGAATGCGGTGAAATTAATTTCCATTTTATCTCTTCATTGTAACTTCCCATTTATGTTTAATTGTGATTAAATAGTAATTTAAATATCAACCCTATAAATAGAGGGCTGAGAACACAAGAAATATATAGTGAGAAGCTCAGAGTGCAGAGAGGAGAAAGAGGAGGAAGAGAGGGAGGGAGAGAGTGACAATTGTAATTTTCCGGTGAAATAGTGAATTTTTGGTGTGTGCTCCGTGGACAAAGGTCGATATTGACCGAACCACGTTAAAATTCTGGTGTCACATCTTTCTAGATGCTCACAGGTTCCTAACAAGTGGTATCAGAGCTCAGTTTTAGCTGAAAAGCCAGATCGGAAGTGATCTTGAAATTAGAGCTCTATCCAATGAATCAAAACTACGTTTTGAGGCCACCATCGCATTCAGCTCGCCGAGATGAAGAGAACCGTGCAGACCCGAGCTCGAACAAAGTCCATACAAAGCCTCACACGCCCTCATGCGCCTCGCCGAAGCATGATGCTTCGACACGTGCCGGTCACACGCCGATGACCAGCTCCCTCACGTGCTGCACCCGTTTGCACGCATCTCCTTCGCCCAAATAGCCTCAACCTGACCCTGAGGGAACCCGACCAGACCCAAATACAGAGTCAGACCAGGTTAGCCCGAGAACTGGTCCACGACCCAAGCCGGACCCGCCGCCTCAACGCCACGTTAGTCGAGTGCCATGTCAGTAGGGGTGCCACGTCAGACGCCATGTCAACAATGGGCCCACCCCCTGTCACGTCAGCTGCCACATCATCTGTGGGCCCCACATTGCAACATCAGCACCGCCACGTCAGCAGAGTTGACCAAGTTTGACCAGGTTTGACCATTACTTTGACTGAGCTTTTTAGAGTCGTTTTGGGTTCGTTTTTCAAGCGACTTGAACCATTGCTAGGGTTTTCTATCGTTCCGGATCCAACCGAACTATCCATTTGAGCTAGTTCCATCTCTAAATTAGTGAATCGAGATGTTAAATGAAAAGAGCTCAAAAATCAAAATGTTCAATGGGAACAATTTCGGTTTCTAGAAGATGTAGATAGAAAATTATTTGTTTGGGAAGGAATTGCACTTACCGTTGAAGGGTAAGCCAGCGTCAATAAATGAGGACGAGTGGGAGTTACTTGATAGAAAAGCCCTCAGAATGACGTTGTCGAAATTTGTGGCATTCAATATCAAGCATATAACATCCCCCCAAGTCTCTGATGGATGCGCTCTCTAATATGTATGAGCAGCCTTCAGCCGCAAATAAGGTACATCTAATGAAAAGATTATTTACGATGAGCATGTCTCCAGGTGAAAGTTTCAGCAGACATTTGAATAATTTCAACGAGTTATCGGATCAACTTGTCTCAGTCGGGATAACGTTTGATAATGATATTTGTGCCCTACTGATTCTTAGTCAGTTGCCTGAAAGTTGGAATGGTATCGTTACTACCATCAGTAGCTCCGCAGGAAAATCGAAACTTGTATACGATGAGGTCGTCAGCATGATTTTGATGGAAAAAATCCAAATGCAATCGAACCATGGCTCCACTTCGAGTTTAGCCTTGAACATGGAGAGTCGAGGCAAAGGAAATAGGCATGAACGATCAAACAATCACGGCAGATCTAGACCCAGACAGTCTAAATTCAGAAATTCCAGAGGTACTCAGGACACAGGTTCCCAGAGCACAAAAGTTATTAAGTGCTGGAACTGTGGAAAAACTGGTCATTACAAGAACTAGTACAGAAGTCAGAAGAAAGAATACGAGACGAGGGCAAAGACAGAAGCAAATATTGCTTCTGAAAATGATGAGATGTTGATCTACTCTTTGGAGAGCAAGCAGGAGTCTTGGGTCTTAGACTTCGAAGCCTCATTTCATGCCACTTGCTGAAAGATTGCCTAGAGGAGTACACACCAGGTAGTTTTGGTAAGGTGTACCTTGGCAACAATCAACCCTACGACATAACCGACAAGGGAGTTGTGAAGATCAATATAAACGAGTCAGTATAGAAGCTGAAGGATGTTAGATATATTCAAGACTTGAGAAAGAATTTGATCTCAATTGGTCAGCTGGCAGATGAGGGATATGCGATGAAATTCATTGGTGATGAATGGAAAGTTTCAAAGGGTGTACTAACGATTGCGCGAGGTAAGAAAAGCGGAACACTTTTTCTAACCTCCAATGCCTCCATGTCTATTTCAGTTGCTGCAAGAAATGATGACAGCAACATCTGGCACCAACGACTTGGTCATATGAGCGAGAAGGGACTCGGGGTGATGCACTCAAAGGAAAAATTAAGTGGTCTACAGTCAGTGCAGATTGACATGTGTGAGGATTGTATAGTCAGGAAATAGAAGAGGGTTAATTTCCAAATAAACGCCCATGCCCCAAAGAAGAAGGGACTAGAACTAGTCCACTCAGAATGTGTTAGGACACAACAACAAAATGCCAAGAATCCTTAGGTGGAGGAACCAGTGGAGCAGATCGTCGCACCACCGTCTCCTACTCCAACTCCGGAGCTTAGGAGATCTACTCGGTCTCATATACTAAATAGAAGGTATATTGATTACTTACTTCCTACAGATGGAGGAGAGCCCGAATACTATGATGAAGCATGTTAGGTGGCAGATACGAGCAAGTGGGAGCTGAACAAGCAGCAAGCATCAGTTGGGCTGATCAATCACCACGTGTTTTGACACAGGATTTTACTAGACAAGGAGAGTGGCCCTGTGAGCAGCGAGCAGCCCGTGGCAAGGCTTCCTAAGCTAGAAGTGAAAAGCATTTTAACTCTTACATAGTCAAACAAAGGATAAGAAAGCTTATGGACCTGAAACAGAAGAAAAAAGAAGAATGTGCAATTAAATGGCGAAGTACCTTAACAAAATTATTGCTGAAATTCTTAAAATGAATAGTCAAGCAAGAGAAAATGGTCCCATCCCACATGGACGTGTAGCAGATTTTTTTAACATAGGTGATTAAGGTAAAAGCTGATTAACTTGAAGTATCTTATCTTCATTACCCCTTAAGCTTTTAGGCAGTGGTTGAGCATTTACAAGTGACTTCCATCATATTTGGCACTTCTTTGGCGAGACAAATTAGCTAAAACATCATGCTCTTTGTTTTTTAAGTTACTGCTTATACAGCATTTAAGTGGGAGCACTTATAACTGAGTTCACTCAATGCGCTTGACTCACAATACATAACAAATGTTTTTTTTTTCTTCTTCTTTAAGGCTCCATTCAGAAGTTAGAAAACATGAAGAAAAACAGGGCCAACTCTTCACAATATGGGGCCCTAGGCGAGATTTAATTGGGACCTTTAATATTTTGTTAAATATTTTTTTTTCTTTCTTTGTTTTTCATATCTAGATTCATATTTTTTCATTGACATAATTAATTTTCAAAATTAACACTAACTATAAATTAACAAATTATGTAAGCAAAAAATAAATAAATTTAATAAATCTATAGAAATAATAGATTGAAACAATATAACCTGATTATTATTATTATTGCACATCAATCGGTGACCGAGGCTTTAGAGATATCGGATTCTTATCGGATACAACGCTCTAACCTCAAAACTTTCAAAATATAAGAAAAAATAGAAAAAAAAAAAATTCAGAGTGAAAATAATAGAAAAATAATGCACAAACATGGAAATCAAAATTAGGGTTGATGAAAATTACAGAGAATCGGAGGCCCGAAAATGATGAACACAAGAGCCGGAGCAAAAATCATAAAGAGATTGAGAGATGAGAGTGAGAGAATGTGAGAGATGGAAAGATTTTTTTTAGAGAGGTTAAGAGATAGATGAGAGTAATAGATAGCTATAAATATAATAAAGTTGTTAGTTGGGAAGTCAATGAGACTTGAAAAAAAAAAATTAAATTGCATTTATTTTACATTTTAAAATATAATTTCATTTATTTGTTAGTTGGAAAGTCAATGTATGGGAAGAGAGTATAATAAATAATGTTAACATTATTTAATTAAAAAAAATATGGAACCTCAAAAATATATTATTATATTAAAAAAAATTTGGGGGCCCCAAAATTTTTGGAGCCCTAGGCGAGCACCTCAGCTGCCTAAAGGAAGAGCCGGCCCTGAAGGAAAGAAAAGAAAAATATCAATGAATTCACATTTTTATGTTTAGTCACCCAAAAAATTTAGAAAAAGAAAATAAAAAATACGCCAAATCTATAAAAAAAAAAAAAAATTGATTTCATACATCATTAATATCTGAATTTTTTATATTTTTAATCATATTAAAATAAATTTTTATTTCAATAATTTCTAATATAGAAAAAAAATACAATAGAAAATGAGTTTCCTTCTACTCTTCCTTTCCTTTCCTAAAGTAAAATTCTTGGTCTAAACACACCCTAAAGGTAAGAAAATGTTATAGCTGGAGCCAGGAGACAGCCAGGAGCTAGAGCTGAGTTGGAACGCGGTGAAATTAATCTCCATTTTATCTCTCCATTCTAACTTCCCATTTATGTTTAATTGTGATTAATTTAAATATCAGCCCTATAAATAGAGGGCTGAGAATACAAGAAATATATAGTGAGAAGCTTAGAGAGCAAAGAGGAGAAAGAGGAGGAAGAGAGGGAGGGAGAGAGTGAGAATTGTAATTTTTCGGCGAAATAAAGAATTTTTGGTGTGTGCTCCGTGGACGTAGGTCGATATTGACCAAACCATATTAAAATTCTGGTGTCACATCTTTCTGGATGCTCACAGATTCCTAACAAATAGTATCAAAGCCCAGTTGGAGCAGAAAAGCCAGATCGAAAGTGATCCCAAAATCAGAGCTCTATCTAGTGAATCAAAAGTACGTTTTGAGGCCACCATCGCATTTAGCTCGCCGAGACGAAGAGAACCGTGTAGACCTGAGCTCGAACGGAGTCCAGACGAAGCCTCACGCATCCTCACGTGCCTTGATGGAGCAGGATGCTTCGACACGCGCTGCACGAGTCTTCTTCGCCCAGATAGCCTCGACCCGACCCGGATACAGAGTCAGACTAGGTTAACCCGAGAACCGGTCCACGACCCTGGTCGGACCCGCCACCTCAGCGCCACGTTAGAGCACCACATCGGTCGAGTGCCACACCAAATGCCACGTCATTTGTGGGCCCCACATTGCCACGTCAATGCCACGCCAGCAAGTGCCGCGTCATCTGCCACGTTAGTAGAGTTGACCAAGTTTGACCAGTTCTGACCATTACTTTGAGATTTTCGGAGTCGTTTTGGGTCCGTTTTTCGAGCGAATTGAACCATTTCTAGGGTTTTCGATCGTTTCAGATCCAACCGCGCAATTCATTTGAGCTAATTCCATCTTTAGATTAGTGAATCGAGATTTCAAATGAAAAGAGCTCAAAAATCAAAATGTTTAATAGGAACAATTTCGGTTTCTGGAAGATGCAAATAGAAAATTATTTGTTTGAGAAGGAATTGCACTTACCGTTGAAGGATAAGCCAGCATCCATGAACGAGGACAAGTGGGAGTTGCTTGATAGAAAAGCCCTTAGAGCCATCAGAATGACGTTGTCAAAATTTGTGGCGTTCAATATCAAGCATATAACATCCACCAAGTCCCTTATGGATGTGTTCTCTAATATGTACGAGCAGCTTTCAGCAGCAAATAAGGTACATCTAATGAAAAGACTATTTACGATGAGCATGTCTGCAGATGAAAGTTTCAGTAAACATTTGAATAATTTCAACGAGTTGTCGGATCAACTCGCCTCAGTCGGGATAACGTTTGATAATGAGATTCGAGCCCTACTGATTCTCATTCAGTTGCCTGAAAGTTGGAATGGTGTCATTACTACCATCGATAGCTCCGTAGGAAAATCGAAACTTGTGTACAATGAGGTCGTCAGCATGATTTTGACGGAGGAAAGCAAAATGCAGTCGAACCATGGCTCCACTTCGAGTTCAGCCTTGAACATGGAGAGTCGAGGCAGAGGAAACAGGCATGGACGATCAAATAACCACGGCAGATCTTGACCCAAACGGTCTAAATCCAGAAATCCCAGAGGTACTCAGGACAAAGGTTCCCAGAGCACAAAAATTATTGAGTGCTGAAATTGTGGAAAAACTGGTCATTACAAGAACCAGTGCAGAAGTCAGAAGAAAGAATATGAGATAAGGGCAAAGACAGAAGCAAATATTGCTTCCGAAAATGAAAAGATGTTGATCTGCTCTTTGGAGAGCAAGCAGGAGTCTTGGGTCTTAGACTTTGGAATCTCATTTCATGTCACTTGCTGCAGAGATTGCCTAGAGGAGTACACACTAGGTAGTTTTGGTAAGGTGTACCTTGGCAACAATCAACCTTACGACATAACCAGCAAGGGAGTTATGAAAATCAATATAAATGAGTCAGTATGGAAGCTCACGGATGTCATATATATTCTAGACCTGAGAAAGAATTTGATCTCAGTTGGTCAGCTGGCAGATGAGGGATACGCGACAAAATTCATTGGTGATGAATGGAAAGTTTCAAAGGGTGTACTAACGATTGCGCGAGGTAAGAAAAGCAGAACACTTTTTCTAACCTCCAATGCCTCTATGTCTATTTCAGTTGCTGCAAGAAATGATGACAGCAACATCTGGCACCAACGACTTGGTCACATAAGCGAGAAGGGACTCAGAGTGATGCACTCAAAGGAAAAATTGAGTGGTCTACAGTCAGTGTAGATTGACATGTGTGAGGATTGTATAGTCAGGAAACAAAATAGGGTTAGTTTCCAGATAAACACACATGCCCCAAAGAAGAAGGGACTAGAACTAGTCCACTCATAATGTGTCAGGACACAACAACAGATTGCCGAGAATCCTCAGGTGGAGGAACCAGTGGAGTAAATCGTCGCACCACCGTCTCCTACTCCAGCTCCGGTGCTTAGGAGATCTACTCGGTCTCATATACCAAACATAAGGTATATTGATTACTTACTTCCTACAGATGGAGGAGAGTCTGAATGTTATGATGAAGCATGTCAGGTGGCAAATACGAGCAAGTGGGAGCTTGCGATGAAAGATGAGATGAAGTCCCTCACCTCCAACAGAAAGTGGGAACTAGCTGAGTTGCCCAAAGGCCTTCATAACAAGTGGGTGTACGGAGTCAAATTGGAGCATGACGGCTCCAGAAGGTACAAGTCTCGGTTGGTAATCAAAGGCTTCGAACAGAAGGAAGAGATTGACTACACCGGCATCTTTGCACCAGT
Organism: Malania oleifera; assembly: GCF_029873635.1. Taxonomy (NCBI): domain Eukaryota; kingdom Viridiplantae; phylum Streptophyta; class Magnoliopsida; order Santalales; family Ximeniaceae; genus Malania; species Malania oleifera. The sequence continues at coordinate 88,268,245 of NC_080423.1, read as the reverse complement.
TGTGAAGTTGACAACCATCCAATTAGTCCGCAGGAATCGAGCATACAAGAAGGTTGTGCCTACATAAAAACTGAAGTTGTGTTCAATTTCAGTTGGTCTTCATGCCTAAAGACATATTTTGACCATATCATTTATTCATGATACTCTGGTGAGGAGGCGTCTCTGTCTCCAAGTGGGAGATTGTTATAGCTGGAGTCAGGAGACAGCCAAGAGCTGGAGCTAAGTTGGAACGCGGTGCAATTAATCTCACGCAGTGAAATTAATCTCCATTTTATCTCTCCATTGTAACTTCCCATTTATGTTTAATTGTGATTAAATAGTAATTTAAGTATCAGCCCTATAAATAGAGGGCTGAGAATACAAGAAATATATAGTGAGAAGCTTAGAGAGCAAAGAGGGGAAAGAGGAGGAAGAGAGGGAGGGAAAGAGTGAAAATTGTAATTTTCAAGAAAAATAGTGAATATTTGGTGTGTGTTCCGTGGACGTAAGTCGATATTGACTAAACCACGTTAAAATTCTGATGTCACATCTTTCTGAATGCTCATAGGTTCCTAACATAAAATTTTACTTCAAATAAATCAACAAGAAGCTTGAGATGGGAAATAAGGATTGCTGCCAATGCAGTCAAAACAAGGGAAGAATTAAGTGCCAAAAGAGGGAAAAGAGGACAAGAAGTCCGTCCTGGATAAAAGTAGCACAAGATCTGCTCCAAAGAAAGAGATTGCTTAAGATCCGCCCTTGAATAACATGTGTAGGGAGAGCTTTATCCTAAAAGATTCTGTGAATCCTTTCTTTCTGTATCTCCCACGATACCCATGTGAGTTCCAATTGATGCATTAAATGATTCCAAACACTACGGCTGGTCACAATGCAAACAATAGGTGATTCACCTTTTTCATAGGATGCAATTTGAAGCAAGATGCATTCCTTTCCTGTGAAGCGCTCATTGCTTAGAATTTTATTTCTTGCTATCAGCCAAATAAAGAAAGATATTTTGGTAGAAATTAAAGAGTTGCAGAGATTCTTGAGATTCACAGCTAGGATAAACTTTGTTTGATTTGCACTTAGCTTGTCCTTTGTGATGGACTGAAAACAGTTGTCTTCCCCAACATCATGGATCAAAGTGTCATAAATTGCCGTCAGTAAGTTCACGACCTCCTCTTCTTCCACACCTCTCAGTCTTCTACAAAAATAAATATTTTACAAAGAAGGCATCCATTGTCTCTAACCAGGAAGCTGCTTATATTTTCGCCGTTGGAGTTTGATAGGCAGTGCAACGAGGGAAAGCATTGGCATAGGGTTGAGTCTCTGGCCCAACGGTCCAACCAAAAGGAGGCCTCCTGCCCATTTCCCACTTTATTTTTGACTGGGAAGAGAGTATGCGAAAATTTTGAAGAGAAACTTCGAATTAAGTTGAGTGTTCATTATGATTTACAGGAAGATATTTTTATTTACTCTCAACAAAGCATTTTTGTTTTCAATTGTTTCATGATTAGTTTATCTCCCAGTACAGGTCATGCATCATAACACAATACTATTGTATTGTCTTATATGTTTATTTTGCCAGCAACTTTATTTTTGCTTTTAGTCTATCCATTGTACTTTTCTAATTGTATCCATGTATTGCTTCAACATTTCTAAGATGTCAAACACAATAGTCCTCCTATAAATTATATTCACAAACTTGAGGTTTGACATGTTAAAATATTTTCTAAAATATTTAATTCTATGTGAGTTTGTCCCATATTAGAAAGAGTGGAAAATGAAAAATCATTAATAAATGATAAGGTAGAATAATCTCTTAAAGTTGGAACAACGTGCGCGCGTGCCATGGGTTGTAGGCCGCTAGTGACCGTTGATCATTATTGGATGATATAAAATTAATCTTACATTTTTTTATAAGATCAAATGGTGCAATCTGAACCATATAAATAATCTAACGGTCAGAATAATTGACTTTCCAGAATGTTCGATCAGGGCGCGAGAAATAATTGGTTTCCTAGAATGTGTCGACTAAGCCTCGACCAGGGCGCGACTAGGTTGACGTCTGGTGCGACCAAGTCGAGCCTGGTGCGATTTCAAAAATCTGCTTCACGAATGAACAAATGTAACCTTTCGAAAAAGGTATAATTTTGTCTATTTAAAGATAGAATTCACTCCACGAAATATATAGAAATTTCATTATTATCTCCGTCTCTTTCTCACATAAAACTTCCACAACTTATATATTTTTCAAATCTAGGTTCTCTTTTCTGCAGAAATAGAATACAAGAAATTTATTTCAGATTTTTTTAAGGGTATTTGTGATCAGTTTTCATTTGTTTATAACGCAAATTGATATCAAAATTATATTTTGAGCTTCATTGTATCCTAAAAACGTGTCTGCTGACTCAATACACATCGATTTGGTGGAGGCAAATAACGTTTTAAGGAAAATGACATTGTAACGTGCCTTGAAGCATATTCTATTCTATAGCATTTTCTCAATATGTTTTTCTATATGACATAGATTTTTTTTTTTTTTACATAGGAACTCCAACCACCAACAAGCCCTTCGGACCCCCTAGTGCGGCACCAAACCTACGAATTAGCATCCTCCCCCTTGGTCTCGCTGATCAGGTAAAGTTCGGAATGCAGACACAGTTTCCATGCATCAGTTGGACGTTTAGCCAACCCGACCCCGAGACACATCTCCATTATCATCCACAGTCCCCACTAACTCACAGAGAACTTTCACCATCCACGGTCCACATTGGCTCACAAAGCAAACTTTCACCATCCATGGTCCCTGCTGGCTCACAGAGTAAATTCTCATCATCCACAGGTACCTCTGGCTCCGTGAGTGTATCTACCTAAAATTAAACCCCCGATGCTCCTTTTCATGTGTTGATGTCTTTCCATCGCTCCATGCCTGTGGATAGGGGTAAGCATAATTCAGGGAAACCCGAATTAACTGACCAATTTCGGTCGATTCGATTCAGTTAGGTCGGTTCAGTTCGGTTATGGATGTACCAAATTTCGACTAATCGGTTATCGATTCGGTTAAAAGAAATTTTAATTCGATTAACCGAATTACCCGAAATAATAATGAATTAAAATTTAAATATAAACTAATAATATATATATACGCGGGATGGGGGAAAGGCGGAGGCGGTTTTATTAACTGTGTCTTTGTGCCTACATTGTTCTTGCCTCCAAAAATTGTTGTCCAAAGGCTGGCCTACAAAATAAATGCACCACATATCCATACCATGGTGGTGGCACAATGCCACCTTAATGGAAAATCTAGAAATAATCTCTCACTAGTTAATTGATGGGATCTGATGCAAGAAGGAACTTATTCTTTGTGATGAATGTTCCAATAACATAGCCAGATCATTTCCCACAAATGAAAGCCATGAGATGATGAGCTCATGTCCATTGCTCTCTTAGAATAATGGAATTGAGTTGTAGTAACTCCGCTGGAAGTCACTAGGGGGAATGCATTCAGTTTCTATGACTGCATATCATATGGACAATAGGATTTATAAATTCCACTTTTATAGATTAATAGTAAAATATTCTTTTTTATTAATAAAATTAATAGATGCAAAATATCTTTTTTTTAATAAAATTAATAAATGAGCTGCAGGATTGGTAAAAAAGTTATAATTATAATCTATTTTTAATAATTAATTTAAAATAAATTCAGTTAACCGAATTACCTAAAAAGGTAATTCGGTCAGGTGAGGTTCGGTTAACATCCCTTATTCAGTCGGCTCGGTTAATAAAAATCATTAACCGAAAATTTCGGTTAATTCGGTTAATTAACCGAATTTGACCAAACCGACCGTTTGCTCACCCCTACCCGTGGAGGCTACATGACATAGATTTTAAACTTTTTAATTAGTTTTAACTAATAATATCGATACATCAAATAAAATGACTTGTATTTTTTTAGATAGAACTGGAACAGTTAATATATAATATTATTTTTTCAATAACTAGTGTCTTAATCATATATATATTCATTTTGGCAATATCACATAAGTGATGTTAGAACCCATGGGCTCTTCCAATTTTGCTTGGGCTATAATATAGGCTTAAAAGGGAGGGGTAGATAGTAAATTAAGCCAATACGTGTGATGATATAAATATTTCAAGATTTGAGAAATTTTAGTAAAGAATTTTTTATAAGTTAATAATACTTTGCCGACTTTGTATGTGACTATCATTTGTAAAATAAATAAATAAAATATCCCTCAATTTAATTTTTTTTGTTTAGAAATAGGAGATGATGCCGATAAATTGCTCGAATAATGATACCATTTGTCTATTCACATTTGCTTTTATTTATTCACAAGATGAAATGGACTTTAAAAATGTGCACCCAAGTGATTCCCATTTGAAAATTTTCTAAATATGATCATATGACATAATTAAAATGTGAATTTATCAAATCAATCAAAATATTTACTACTACTATTATTGGGTATATGAATATCATTGGAAGGTGCCATCAATATTGCCACTAATAAAGTGCAAAATCTCAATTGTTGTTAGTGTAGTTTTTGAAAAGTGAGAGGGTATTAATATTGTTTTGCTAAATGTAAGTGGGTATTAGTATAATTGATCCCTAATATAAACCAATAATAGTGATTGAAAAATACAATCAAAATTACATATTCGTGTACTTTTTAATGAGATCAAGGTGATTCCCTACAAAAATCATTCCCTTTTCCATCAATTATTTTTATATCAATTATTTTTCTTTACAAGATCATTCAAAATCATAGATAAGTTGAGAAATGGAAACAAAAAATCCTCCCCATATAGCAATTTTGTGATGAAAAAGGATGCTTTAAATATTTTAATTTTAACAAATCTTCTGCTATACCAATATCACAACAGTCTGACCATTGATAATTAGACATTTTAAGTTTCACAATATTGAGTTATATATGGCTCATAGTTAGAAAAGTTATCTCCTTGAATTTGTAAATAATTGGGAGGCTTTGCATTTGAGATTTCTATCCACAATGCAAAGCGAACTATTTATATGCTTGCAGCCAAGAGTTGAAATCTCAAACTAGTTTTCATTGATAATATCACATGTACGTCAGCATGCTATCAAATCATGTAAATTATTGCTTTCTTATTTCTTTTATTTTCTTTTCAATTTTTTTTGTGAGTGTGTATAATCCTAGGGTAAACTTCACAATATTTGGTAGTATAGCACTAAGTTTGTTCTAAGGTTTTCTAGGATATCTGGAGTTTAATTCTTTACCTCGTCTAGTTAGAGGCATGATATACGACTTGACAAAATTAGTATTCCTAATTTAAGAGTCTAATGTGTTGTTTTATCTTCATTTCGTTTCGTTTCTATCTGTTAGTAGCTTGTTTTGCTGGAACCATGGTTTTCCTCCGTCATAAGTGAGGGGTTTTCTACTAAAGAAAGAAGGTGTCATCCTCTTTTCGTAAAAAGAAAAAAAAAAAAATCTAAGATGCAACAAGAGAAGTGAGAAAGGTAAGGACTAGGTTCAACAAGTTTTGATGGAAAAGGAGGCTTTAGCTAGTGGTGCACTTTGTGCTTCATATAAATTATTAAAAAATCTAGCAAAGAAACAATCCATAATTTGTTTAAAGCTTTTACAAAATCCAAGTTGTGCAATAAAGTACCTCATATCTTTCCCTTTGCTTCGAGTTGTTTTGCAGGGATGTAATAAGAAATAAGAAGAAAAGAAGAACCTATTAGTCGAGGTGTGCAGATCTTGGCGCACATGGGGGTTTTCTCTTGTGCACAATGTATGCATGTGTGGCACTTGATTAAATGCTTCCCAATTAAGCTCACCCAAAATGAATGGGTTGAGCTAAGCCTTGGGCACATGGGGGAGTCTAGGTGCTTAACTAGTCACAAGGCTAAAGAAGTGCTTCCACATATAAAACACTTTAAAGTCTCCTAAATTACAAATTTAGAAAAAAAAGGCTCTAAAAAAAAGTAAAAGGAAAGGAGGCACCAACTACATCAAGCCTAAAGATGACACCAAAGGATTTTGAAGTAAAGATTCCCACTCTTATATCCAACAATCCCCAAATATTTCAAAAGGCTAGAGAATGCTTGGGTTAACTAATTAGAATGTACTATATTGTGTCTAGTGCCTTTGGGCTTACGAACCAAACTCAAGAAGATAAGTTGTAACCCATTAAAGTATGGTATGAAACCATAATTTATATTGCAAGTCAAACAACATAGTATCGTTGTTACAATATTCAATTTAGTTGTTCAATGGGGCTTGACGCAAATAGGCCATGCACCTTGCCTAAATTTCGTAAGTGCTCTAGCAATCTTGTTTAAGATCACATAAGAGCATCCTCACTTCGCAATACTTATAGGTGAACTAATCAAGTGTGCACTGAAATTAAGAACGCCACCTATAATGAATATGGTATTCATTAAGAGTAAGAACTTGACTTTACACATTAAAAAGTCTTACACTGTCAACACCATAGGAATGGACATAAATAAAATTCATTGATAGTGTTTAGGAGGTTAACTAGCCACTTATTATTACCTACATACAAACCTATTTCATAGGTTCTCCAATCACATATATTGAATTAGCATTACCTGTAAAGCTTTGTTATAGGCACAAGCCTCATTTAAGTCACACTAGTTTTCTATCTAGTGTTTAGTCAAAGGATCAACTAAACTTATTTCCAATCTCACATAATCTAGGGATATCACTTGATAGCTACTTTATGCCTTAAGCATATATGCCTACTTTTTCTTATTTCAAACTTTATTCTTTGTACAAGCTAATGTTATAACTTGGCAATCATAATGTAAAGACACACATGAAACTACGCTCATCCATAAAAAGAATATCTACATGCTAAGAAATTTCTTAGCCACTCAACCTGATTGGTTTCAGCCATCTTTAAGACAATAAACTCAAACTCCTTGATGGACCAAGTTATAACTATTCTTTAGATGATTTCTAAGGCATGTACCCCCCCCCCCCTCTCTAAGGGTGAAGATATGGTCATTCATGGATTTTTTCTCATTTGAATAAGCGATCAAGTTAGCATTGCCATAACCTTTCTCATTTGAATAAGCGATCAAGTTAGCATTGCCATAACCTTATGGTACAATGGAAAATTCACTATACATGGTACCATTATCTATGATGCCTCTCAAATATCTTAATAATCTTCTCTATGCATCCCAATGATCTCTGTTCAAATTTTGACTATGCTTATTTAGTATGCAAACTGCATAAACTATAATAGGATGAGTATAGTTCATTAAATGCATTAAGATGCCAATTATCTTGGAAGATTTTGTCTAAGATATACAATCATCTTATTCTTCTTTTATTGTGAATCTGCATCATAAGGTACGGAAACTAGTTCCTGGTCAAAATGACTAAATTTTTTAATTACTCTTTGTATGTAATTTTCTTGAGATGACATTATCCTATTATTTTTCTAGCAATATTTTTATTCCGAATATTAAATTAGCCTTTGTAGAGTATTTCTTATCAAACTATGAGGCTAGAAAACACTTGAATGTTTTTATTATTTCCAAATCAATCCTTAAATTAAACCATTACCCTGAAGGTTTAGTGTCTAGCGATAAATATCCACTAATCCCAAGTGTGATTATAGAATATTGATCAATTTCATTGTTTATACCTCTTTTCAAAAAGGTGCATCAAGAGAGGATATAACTCTCAACATAAGTAAAAGGATCACCATAACAAGTGTAATATTCATCTACAAAATTAGTTTATTGACTTTTTCTTTTCATTACAAGAAAAATGGTTTTTAGCGATGGAAGTATTAGTGACGATTTGAATTTTGTCACTAAAAATGCTCTATTAGTGACGGTTATGAAAAACCGTCACTACTAGTTTGAGTATTAGTGACGATTTTGACAACCGTCACTAATACTTATGTCACTAAAAACTAGTTTCCCCATGCAAACCATCATGGGAAACCACTTTTTGCACGGGAATCCCAAAAAAATATTAGCGACGATTCTTGGGGTATTAGTGACGATTTCAATGCATCACTAAAAGGATAGACTATTAGTGACGGTTAATTCTGTTATTAATGACAATTCTCTAAACTGTCACTAATAGTATGTTATTAGCGACACTATTAGTGACGATTTATGGAAACCATCACTAATAGTCTAGTATTAGTGACGGTTTATGAAACCGTCACTAATAATTTTCTTGATCTAAAAAATATAAAAACAATTTATTCAACTATATTAGTAACAGCTCCAAATCTTCGTCGCTATTAGTCTATTACTAGTGACGGTTTCCTAAACCGTCTCTAATAGTTTTTTATTTTAAATAAATATAAAAATAATGTAATTAACTATATTAGTGATGGTTTGAAAAATCCGTCGCTAATAGTCCAGTATTAGTGACGGTTTATGAAACCACCACTAATAATTTTCATTATTTAAAAAATATAAAAAGAATTTATTTAACTATATTAGTGACGGTTTTCTTAGACTATCACTAATAGCCTATTAATAGCTACAGTTTATGAAAATCATCACTAATAGTATTTTTTGTATTTTAAAAATATAAAAAAATTTATTTAACTATATTAACGATGTAGACACCCTATTTTTGCCCTAACCAAATAGAACAAGGGGTTCCTTTTTTGTTATTATTTTATTATTATTATTATTACTTTCTTATAATTATTTTTATTATTTATTATTATTATTAATTTACTATAATTATTTTGGATTATTACTATTGCCACTACTATTTTTACCATTACCTTATTATTATTATTATTATTATTATTATTATTATTATTATTATTATTATTATTATTTTCTTCAAAATTAATACTTTATTATTATTTTATTATTATTATTATTATATTTTATTATTTTCCTATATTACTAGCATATCTATAGAGGTGACGACCGTTCGTCAACATCAGCTCCAGCGGCAGCGGCGGTGTCCCCCTTCACGATCCCAGACCACCTTGCTGTTTCAACCGCCATATATAGTCATCAAGCTCCGGCAACGAACCTACCCCAGCACCACCGTCACCAACCTCGCATCACTCACAGCAGCACCATCTCCAAGAACACATTGCCATTGCAACAGAACCACCCCTCCGCCGTCGTCACCTCAGGGCTACCGTCGTCGCCTTTGCGTCATCGCCATCGCCGTCAAGCTCACTGTCTGTCCAACCTCCACGCACCGGCCGCCAGCCCTCTGCTGCTACACCGCCATCCGAGTGAACCTACCGCCAGCCCTCTGTTCCTGCGCAGCCATCCGAGTGAACCTGCCGCCAACCCTCTGTTCCTGCACAGCCTCCAACTGAGAGTCTCCTGCTTCGACAGTTACCTGTTTCAGCTGCAGAGACCATCCGAAGCACGAGGTTCCCTCCTCAGTCCGCCACCTCACGGCTACCTAACGCCAGCACGGACAGACCACGGACACCATCTATAGGATCTCCGGCCATCAGCTCCTCACGGCCGTAGTCACAGTGTTCTCAAAGGTGGAATTTTTATGTGATTATTAGGGAAGTACCTGTATTATTATTATGTATATAGATTTTCATTCTATATTATTTCTACTATAATATACATATTGCAGGTTATTATTTTATATTGTTATGCAATATCTCGGCTTACCATATTATGCTGTCACCATTATTTTTTGTTTTGTTAATTTTGTGTATATATTTTATCATTGTTTATGAGGCTATTATTATCATATGGTATTATCATTTAACATGCATATTTTTTATTTATTATTATTGTTGTTGTATAACATGTCGTATATATTTTAATATTTAACATATGTGGGTTTCTTTCGCTTTTGTTAAATGTTATTGTCATTATATTTACTATATGCATACTCATATTAGTATTTTAACACATTTAGTATCAGTATTCTAGGACTTTGTCATATTCATATACAAGGGTATCGATTATTAGGTCGAGTTTGACATTTTGGTATATATTAGGTAAGTTACTATTATATTTAGTATGATAATACATAGAATATTATGGTGTTATTATTTTTTTTATATTAGGTATTATTTATTAAGGTATTTTTTTTTTATTCTAATATACGTGATATTATGTTTTACAGTGTCTTTAGTATCTTAATATATATAGTGTTATGGTATCTTGTCACTTATCTTGACATTCATAATATTTTAGTAGATATGTGTTGCTTATTACCCTATTACCATATATTAAAACCTCCCATATTAATATTTTCCTATAAAAAAAATTCCTATAAAATTTCCAAAATTTGGGAGTGTACTTTCCTAAGTATTTTCTTAATTTTTTATCCCTATGATTTAATTGCGGGGGGTATTAGCCTTTGAGCTTTACGTACCTTAAGCTCTGAGGGAATATATATATATATATATATATATATATATATGTATATATTTATTTATTTATTTATTTTTTACATGTATTTATAAATTCATAAAAAGGAATAATTTAAGAATTATTAGATTAACTTAGGGATAATTTCAAATTAATTAGGTACCGTTCGTAAGAACGGGCGCGTAGGGGGTGCTCGTACCTTCCCCTCGCGTAACCGAACTCCCGACCCCAACTCTAGTAATGTAGACCGATTCTACCCCTAACAGGGTAGTAATCATGTGTTCTAACCGCACTAAAGGTTAGTGGCGACTCCTATACCATATTTTTCCTGAAAACATTAAATTGATTTTTGATTTCGCCGCCCGGGGCACCCGCGCCCCTGGGACGCCGCGACAGCTTGGCGACTCCGCTGGGGACTTAGAGAGTCGAGCCATTAATTAATTAGAAATTATCCTAAGTTCTAATTTAATAAATCTTTTAATTACTCCTTATTTTGTGAATATTTTAATTTGTAAATAACTTTAATTAATTGTAAATATCTTGCTTCCATAATTTACAAATAACCCTACTTAATTAAAAATATTTTGTTTCCTAATTGTGGGAATATTAATTGTAGATATTTTGTTTCTAAATATTCTAAATAGAGCCTATTAATTGTAAGATATTTTGAATAAGTAGATATTTTGTATACTAATCGTAAATATTTTGTTTCCTTATTTTTGTTTCCAAATTTTTTGTGAATAAACATATTAATTGCATATATTGTGTTTCCTTATCTTTTGAATATATATATTAATTGTAAATATCTTGTTTCCATATTGTTTATAGCATGTGAATAAATGTGGGGATAGTGGGATTAGGTTAAAAATTAAAATCACACACTCTCACGCTCTATACCCGAGCTTTCCTTACTAGGATTAGATAGGAGTGTAATAGCGTTTGTCCCCACGTGGCAGGGCTTGTGGGGACCCGCGAACCACTTCGCTCAATTTAAACTTTGTCTAAACCCCTCTTGGGTGAGGATGGAGGTTAGATTGGGAACCTTTTGTATATAAGAATTAGAGCCTACCCACACATATTTGTCTATAGTCTTCCTTAACTAGGATAGAGCCATGAAGAATCCTGTATATATATACCTACCTTGGGTTGGGACAGGAGCCACATCCTACTCCACGTATAGTATGTTGTATATATGGTGTGAGATACCTTGTATTATACCATGCATTCTGCATTCATTTTAGACTTACATACTACTTAGCCAGTATTCTGAAAAAACTCAATAATGAGACCATGGCCCATCCTTTCAAAAAAACGAAGCACTTGGCCCAAACATTTTAAAAATATGGGTCGGCCCAACCCTTTTCAAATAACTCGGGCCCAATTCTTTAAAAGCAAACTTGGGCCCGACCTTTTTCTAAGCAAAAACTTGGCCCATGCCTTATTTTCAAAACGGGTCAAACCCAGATTTCAAAAGAGTGCTTCAACCCCATTGCCTAAAAATTCGGGCCAACATTTTTTCAAGTAATCCAAGCCCAATTCCTTTTCAACTAAGGCCTCAGCCCATCATGAAATATGGGTCGACCAAATCCTTTTCAAATAAATCGGGCCCAATTCTTTAAAAACAAACCTAGGCCCGACATTTTCCTAAGTGAAAACTTGGCCCAGACATGATTTCCAAAGAGGGTCAAACCCAGATTTCCAAAAATGGGCTTCAGCCCTATCACCTAAAAATTCGGGCCAACATTTTTTTAATCCAAGCCCAATTCCTTTTCAACTAGGACCTTAACCCATCATGAAATAATTCGAAGCCCATATTTTAAAATACTTGAGGCCCAAGTGCACACTAAAGTCCATAAGTCCACATTAAATGAATCCGATGGGTTGACTAGCCTGGGTCAACCCCAACCTCAGAACATAATTTGACCATTTATAGAATCTAAGGTACATGGACCATCATCAAGGAAATGAATGGGTAAGGGAGAAATTGAATTGAAATCATGGCCCATCAATGGTCATGTTAATCTTGACCCGTTTTATTAGTGGGATTTTTCTAGAATTCTAGCTAAGTAGTAATTTAGGACATCATATTCATGCATTTCATTTCATACATAGTCATGCACGATAGGCTGCATGCATGTTTATATCTTTGCTTGTATATATAAGTGCACTAGTTGCATCCATGCATAAACACCTATTGCATACCCTAATCATGCATCAAAACACATTCACTCATGTAGTACATAATTGTGCATTCATGATTCTAAAGAGGAAATTGTTGGTTTTCAGTTCAAAGAGGTCGTTTGAGTAATATAAAGCAATAATTGAGACCACCACGCATCAGTACAATACCAGGCGAAGAGCGAGAGAAATGAGTGAACAATTGGAAAATAGAGTCTTGGGTCTAGAACAAGGACAAGAAGAGATAAATGACAAGATAAGTAAGGTTCTGGAGTTACTAATGAACAAGGGAAAGGCAGTGCATGTTGATCCCTAAGTAGATGTGGACCCCGCTCATCCCCCAGGTTTCACCCCAGATCATGGACAAACATCAATTCCACCGCCTGGTGTCATGGGGGGTCCACCGCCAAATATGCCTCCTTTCATCCCTGCTATGCCAGCACAGGGGTTCCCAGTGGTAGGAACTCCTCCGTTAGTACCGTCTGATATGGGAATAAGCAAATCTGAGGCTGAGCGTCGCTGCGACGTATTAGAAGAGCGTTTAAAAGCAATGGAAGGTTCTAATACTTTCGATTCAGTTAATCCAAATGACCTTTGCTTGGTACCGAAAGTCACCCTGCCGCCGAAGTTTAAAATGCCAGACTTTGAAAAGTTTGACGGGACCCGGTGCCCTCGAACACATCTAGTGATGTACTGCCAAGCAATGGCCGCTTACTCGGACGATGAAAAACTAATGATGCATTGCTTTCAAAGAAGTTTGACTGGATCCGCTATCCGTTGGTACATTCGACAAGATAAGGCTCGGGTCCGCACTTGGAAGGACTTGGCTAGTGCCTTTATCACTCACTACTGCCATGTGACGGAAATGGCGCCTAATCGCATGACTCTACAAGAAATGGAGAAGAAACCCACCGAAACATTCAGAGAATATGCTTATAGGTGGAGGGATATGTCAATCCAAGTGGACCCCCCGGTGAGTGACCGAGAGGCCATCTCCTTGTTCGTGAGCACATTAAAAGACCCCTACCGTACGCACCTTCGGGGAGCAACTCCCCATGATTTTATGGACATTGTGGCTGCGGGAGGAAGAATTGAAGGAGATATCAAGGCAGGCCTAGTCAAGGATAGCGGCACAGAAACTGGTTTAGGCAAAAGGTGGACTAATAGGAAGAAGGAGGAAGAGGCACAAATGATACAGGGGCAGTTTAATTGGAAGAATCAGTACAACAGAGGTGGGAACCAATGGCCCAAAAGAAACTTTGGTTTTGAGACCATGGTAAACCAAATGGCGCATACAGGCACAAGGCCCCAGATTGTTCACTTTGGTCCATCGAATCAACAAGCACAAGATAGGAATGTGACTAGAAACTTCCGAAAGGTGGACCCCATTCCTATGACATATGCTGAATTATTTCCGCAGCTGCGAGAAAGGGGGATGGTATCTGCAATCCCTGGGACACCCGTTGCGAACCCTCCTCCACAGTGGTATGATCCTGGGGTTCGTTGTGAGTACCATGCTAACTCTCCCGGCCATACTATTGACAGATGTTGGGCCTTTAAGCATAAGGTGCAATCATTAAGAGATGCTGGATGGTTAGCGTTCGACGACAAGCAACCGGGGGTCCAGTGGAATCCTTTGCCCAAACACGAGGAAGGAAGTGGTTAACATATCCAGGAGGTTCCCAAATCAATGGTTTCAGTCATTATCCGCCGAGGCTAAAGTGATGGAGTACCAAACTTTTGACTATCTAATCCTTTTCAGTTGATGTTCTTTTGTTTTCCATTGTTATTTGCTTTTCGTAATCCGTGGACGCCTGTGTCTCGGAATAGTTTCTATATTCAATAAGATGAATTATGCATTTCGTTATCTCACTTGCATCATGAGTCCCATTGCCAAATTATGTTTGCTTATGTTTCATGCCGGAATAGGGAAAGTAATATTGCCAGTGTTCATGAGCTAGAAAGAGATGTTAAAAGATGAAACAATCATTGAATTCAGACGTTATGAAGAAGTTTTTTGTTACTTTCAGAAGTGGCTACGCTGTTCTGATAATTTCCTATCAATTAATCTCACATGCTTTGATCAAATGATGGATAGCCCTCTTTGGCCAACCAGTTATCCCTAAAAAGAACCCAAACAATGATTTACCATTTGTTAACCAAATTGAGCCTGAATGTTAAACCATCTTTTTCTTAAAAGTCAGATCACCAAAAATCCAACCTGGGTTTGGGTCCCTTAATGTTTGGCAAATCATTTGAGACAATAGTCATTACCAAAATGATGGCAGGCCACTTTTCTGCTATCCAAAAAGTAAAAGAAGAAATCCCTTGACAACCTTTTTGAGCCTGAAAAATTCATTCCTTGATTAACCCGTCAAAGGATCACACCCCACACTGGGGCAGTTTTTAAAAGATTGGTCCCAATTGAAGTTCAAATGAAAATGATGTCAAGATTCCTTGATAAAAGGAAAAGTGAAAGTTGCAGTAAAAGAAGGGAAAAAAAAAAAGCAGAAGGAAGAAGAAAGAAAATAAGGGACTTACTACATATGTGATCTTTGACCAAATTACCCTTGATGAAATTGATGATTTTGAGCCTTATGTATTTCCTTTCTTCTTTAACCCATATCCTTAGCCTACATTACGGTTCAAATGAAAGTCCTGACCAGATTGGTATACATTGTTGTCTTAAATGATTTGTCAGACTCAATACTGAGTCTGAACTACATAATGACCTGATCCTGAAAAGGTATGTAGGCAGCTTGTTTAAATAACAAGTTCGGTCAACATTTTGCCAAAGCGCCTCAACTCGAACTGGGGGCATAACACATTATTTGGGGTGGTATTATTGAGCCTTAGTTTCCCTTTTATTCTGAAATCCTACATCCTTAAGCCTACGTTTCGTCCTGAGTCTTAAAGACCATATTGAGATCAAAGCATGGGTTGATGAAACAGGGGCAGTGGAAGAGAAGGACAGTCATCTAGGCTTGGAAATCAACATTATACGACTTTTGAATACTGGTATGAATTTTTCCTATGATAGCATTGAAACATAGTAAAACATTTATTTTGTGCGGATGGCCTTTTGATTTAGTAAGTTGATGTCATAGTTGCATAATCATTCCTCGTTCTTTAAAATCATAAAAAAAAAAAAAAAAAAAGTAAAAAAGGGAACCCTTCTTATTCTTTAGAGCATTAAAAGAGGATGGATAGTCAAAGAGTTTTAGAACCACCAGAAATTTCTATAAAGAAGATCCTTGTGGGGAAAGAGCAGTCAAACTGGGGCAAATGTTATGTCAAGTTCAAAAGGAATCCAATAATAGAGGCAAGATCGGTGGCAGATGAATTTAACTGGGGCAAATCCCGAGTTGAGTCTCAGTAGGTCCCGTTCAAGCACTTTCTTATCAGATTGGAATAGGAAATAAGAGTCAAGATCAGCTGTAGGTCCATTCAACTGGGGCATATTTTGTGATTTTTGAGCTGAGTCAATCACTTTCTTGATTGGATGAATAAAGAAGATTAAGTCAAGATCAATTACAGATCCATTCAAATGTGGTGAATTTCATGTAGAGACCAAAGATGAGGTCATTGGGAGAAAAGATTCATGCATTACCATACATCTCATGCATTGCCATGTATTTCATGCATCACCTAAGATTTCATGCATTTTCATGCATTCCATGCATTACCATACATCTCATGCATTGTCATGCATTTCATGCATGCATTATCATCCATTGCATGCATTACCTATACTTCATGAATTACCATACATCTTATGCATTACCCTGCATTTCCCGCATTACCATACATCTTACGCATCGTCATACCTACATTTCATATATTACCATACATCTTATGCATTGCCATGCATTTCAGGCATTACCATACGTCTTATGCATCGCCATGCATTTCATGCATTACCCTACATTTTCACACATTACCACACATCTTATGCATTTCATGTATAATCATGCATTTCATGTATTATCATGCATCTCATGCATTGTCATGCATTTCATGTATTACCATGCATCTTATGCGTTGTCATGCATTTCACGCATTACCATACATCTCATGCATTGCCATTGTGCGTTTCATACATTACACAAAAAATAAAAATGCATACATATAATCACAAGTTAGTAACATGCATATTAATAGCAACATATCATTGCATTATATGTTAGCAACATGCATATATATAGCAGCATATCATTGCATTCTAGCATCACAAGCAGCAATAGAGCACCCTTCACACTTGTTTTGAGCTTTCGAATGATTATTTGACATCCTTGATGGAGAGATTCATGTTGTGAGCTGGGGTAGCTGACCCCAAGCACACATGGATTTACTTGGAAAATTAGGGCAAGTTGACCCCAGACACATATTGATTTATTTTGAACTGGAGCAATAGATCCCAAAGACAAGGGGATTCATTCATTGACATTCGGACTTTACCCCAAGTGTATTCTCCAAATAGAGTAACAACTTTCAAAACTTTGCTTGCACACCTTGTTACTGGTTGAGATGGCTAGATCATCGTGTTCCTACGGCTCGGATTCTTACATTCGAAGCAAGCCATCATCGTGTCCCTACGGCTCGGATTCTTACATTCGAAGCAGGCCATCATTGTGTCCCATGGCTGGATCATCGTGTCCCTACGGCTCGGATTCTTACATTCGAAGCAGGCCATCATTGTGTCCCATGGCTGGATCATCGTGTCCCTACGGCTCGGATTCTTACATTCGAAGCAAGCCATCATTGTGTCCCATGGCTGGATCATCGTGTCCCTACGGCTCGGATTCTTACATTCGAAGCAATCCATCATTGTACTTTGGCGCTCGGGTTCTCAAACCCAATGCAAGTCATTCTCATGTACTTTGGCGCTCGAGTTCTCAAACCCAGTGCAAGTCATTCTCATTGTGCTTCGGTGCTCGGGTTCTCAAACCCAGTGCAAGTCATCATCATTGTACTTTGGCGCTCAGGTTCTCAAACTCAGTGCAAGTCATTCTCATGTGCTTTGGCGCTCGGGTTCTCAAACCGAGTGCAAGTCATTCTCATGTGCTTTGGCGCTCGGGTTCTCAAACCCAGTGCAAGTCATTCTCACATACTTTGGCGTTTGGATTCTTACATTCGACGCAAATTATCCTTGATTGGCAAAAGCAAACAATACCTGATTGAAAAGCCCAGACAGTTGAATGGCTTGGCTAAAATAGGTGTCTTTTATCTTTACAGGCTTGTTGCTACAAAAATGTAGGAGAGTTCCTACCGTTACATTGAAGCAACTAAGCCTTCAAAGAGGGGCAGCTGTAGACACCCTATTTTTGCCCTAACCAAATAGAACAAGAGGTTCCTTTTTTGTTATTATTTTATTATTATTATTATTACTTTCTTATAATTATTTTTATTATTTATTATTATTATTAATTTACTATAATTATTTTGGATTATTACTATTGCCACTACTATTTTTACCATTACCTTATTATTATTATTATTATTATTATTATTATTATTATTATTATTATTATTATTTTCTTCAAAATTAATACTTTATTATTATTTTATTATTATTATTATTATTATATTTTATTATTTTCCTATATTACTAGCATATCTATTATCATTATTATTATTTTTCATTTTTATTTATTATTACTAGTACGTTTATTTTATTTTTACTTTACTATAATTACTTGTATTTTTCATTTATTTTTTTTGGATTATTTATTATTTATTATTATTATTATTATTATTATTATTTTTATGTTATCATTATTATTATTATTACTTTTAATAATAGTATTATTATTTTATTTTTATTAGTATTAATATTATTATTATTATTATTATTTTATCTTTATTATTTTCTTACTATAATTATTTATTACTATTTACTATTTAGTAGTATTATTATTACCTTATTGATATTTGTATTATTATGATTATTATTATTAATATTGTTTCCCTCTTCATTATTACCAAAAGCATAGAAAAATAAAATAAAATCAAATCAAGAGGGGAAGGTTTGTTTTAGGGTTGCCAATTTTTTTTTATATATGGGGGCACAGCGCTGCAAACACAGCCACGGGGGGGCAAGACCAGAAGAAAAAAACACCAAGAGAAAAAAACCTAGCCGTAGACTCTGATCCTCTCCTCTCACATTGACTCCCAGCCGCAGCCCTCCATCCTCCCATAATCATCTCGCAGACACCATCCATCCAAAACCTCCAGCTTAATCAAACCCCACGCTCCCTCTCCTCACTCTCTTCTCCATCCTCACATAACCCCACGGCCAGCCCAACTTCTTCTCACCTTCACGCTCGTGCCCATCCTAGAGGTGACGACCGTTCGTCAACATCAGCTCCGGCAGCAGCGGCGATGTCCCCCTTCACGATCCCAGACCACCTTGCTGTTTCAACCGCCATATATAGTCATCAAGCTCCGGCAACGAACCTACCCCAGCACCACCGTCACCAACCTCGCATCACTCACAGCAGCACCATCTCCAAGAACACATTGCCATTGCAACAGAACCACCCCTCCGCCGTCGTCACCTCAGGGCTACCGTCGTCGCCTTTGCGTCATCGCCATCGCCGTCAAGCTCACTGTCTGTCCAACCTTCACGCACAGGCCGCCAGCCCTCTGCTGCTACACCGCCATCCGAGTGAACCTACCGCCAGCCCTCTGTTCCTGCGCAGCCATCCGAGTGAACCTGCCGCCAACCCTCTGTTCCTGCACAGCCTCCAACTGAGAGTCTCCTGCTTCGACAGTTACCTGTTTCAGCTGCAGAGACCATCCGAAGCACGAGGTTCCCTCCTCAGTCCGCCACCTCACGGCTACCTAACGCCAGCACGGACAGACCACGGACACCATCTATAGGATCTCCGGCCATCAGCTCCTCACGGCCGTAGTCACAGTGTTCTCAAAGGTGGAATTTTTATGTGATTATTAGGGAAGTACCTGTATTATTATTATGTATATAGATTTTCAGTCTATATTATTTCTACTATCATATACATATTGCAGGTTATTATTTTATATTGTTATGCAATATCTCGGCTTACCATATTATGCTGTCACCATTATTTTTTGTTTTGTTAATTTTGTGTATATATTTTATCATTGTTTATGAGGCTATTATTATCATATGGTATTATCATTTAACATGCATATTTTTTATTTATTATTATTGTTGTTGTATAACATGTCGTATATATTTTAATATTTAACATATGTGGGTTTTCTTTCGCTTTTGTTAAATGTTATTGTCATTATATTTACTATATGCATACTCATATTAGTATTTTAACACATTTAGTATCAGTATTCTAGGACTTTGTCATATTCATATACAAGGGTATCGATTATTAGGTCGAGTTTGACATTTTGGTATATATTAGGTAAGCTACTATTATATTTAGTATGATAATACATAGAATATTATGGTGTTATTATTTTTTTTATATTAGGTATTATTTATTAAGGTATTTTTTTTTATTCTAATATACGTGATATTATGTTTTACAGTGTCTTTAGTATCTTAATATATATAGTGTTATGGTATCTTGTCACTTATCTTGACATTCATAATATTTTAGTAGATATGTGTTGCTTATTACCCTATTACCATATATTAAAACCTCCCATATTAATATTTTCCTATAAAAAAAATTCCTATAAAATTTCCAAAATTTGGGAGTGTACTTTCCTAAGTATTTTCTTAATTTTTTATCCCTATGATTTAATTGCGGGGGGTATTAGCCTTTGGGCTTTACGTACCTTAAGCTCTGAGGGAATATATATATATATATATATATATATATATATATATATATATATATATATATATATATATATTTTATATATATATATATATTTATATATTTATTTATTTATTTATTTTTTACATGTATTTATAAATTCATAAAAAGGAATAATTTAAAGAATTATTAGATTAACTTAGGGATAATTTCAAATTAATTAGGTACCGTTCGTAAGAACGGGCGCGTAAGGGGTGCTCGTACCTTCCTCTCGCGTAACCGAACTCCCAACCCCAACTCTGGTAATGTAGACCGATTCTACCCCTAACAGGGTAGTAATCATGTGTTCTAACCGCACTAAAGGTTAGTGGCGACTCCTACACCATATTTTTCCTGAAAACATTAAATTGATTTTTGATTTCGCCGCCCGGGGCACCCGCGCCCCTGGGACGCCGCGACAAATGACAGTTTAGAAAAACTGTCACTAATACTCTGTTATTAGTGATGGTTTGTGAAAATCGTCGCTAATATTTATTATTAGCAATGGTTTATGAAAATCGTCACTAATAATGTTTTTTATTTAAAAAATAGAAAAAAAATTATTTAACTATATTAGTGACGATTTAGAAAAATCATCACTAATAGTCTATTATTAGCATTTTATGAAAATTGCCACTAATAGTGTTTTTTATTTAAAAAATATAAAAAGAATTATTTAACCATATTAGTGATGGTCTAGAAAAACCGTCAGTAATAATCTATTATTAGCGACGGTTTATGAAAACCGTCACTAATAGTATAAAAAGAATTTATTTAACTATAATAGTAACAGTTTAGAAAAACCATCACTAATAGTATATTATTAGTGGCGGTTTTACAAAACCGTTACTAATAGTATTTTTTATTTAAAAATATAAAAATAATTTATTTAACTATATTGGTGACGATTTAAAAAAACTGTCACTAATAGTCTATTATTAGCGACAGTTTTACGAAAACTGTCACTGATAGTTTTTTCTATTTAAAAAATATAAAATAATTTATTTAACTATATTAGTGACGGTTGAGGAAAACCGTCACTAATACTCTATTATTAGTGACAGTTTAGGAAAATCGTCACTAATAGTCTATTATTAGCGACCGTTTATGAAAACCGTCACTACTAATGTTTTTTATTATTATTTTTTTTTTGAAAGGATTTTAATAAAAATTTGGAAAATCAATAGTTTGGTTAAATGTGTAGAATTTTTTTTTAAAAAAATTTATTTATAGATTTCAATATAATTACAAAAAAAGATAACTTGTTTTCAATTTTTTAAAAGTTATATAAAATAAACTTTGAAATCGTTTATTTTTAGAGTTTGGATTTGAATTTATGAATTAGAAAAAAATTTACATTTGGTCAATATAATTAAAGTCCAAAATCTGAACTTCATCGTCTCATTCACAATGTAAAAGTTAGAAATCTATAAAATAATTAAAAAATATTTCCTAAATTTTATATATAAATTTGAAAATTTTGAAATAAAACTATTGTCAACAACTTAAAAATGAAAAAATAAAATTATTTCCATAAGCATATAGTGTGAAAATTATTTATTGTTATTTATTTATCTCATAAATTTTATAAAATGCAAAATTAGCTAGTTTATGTTTTTGTATCTTCTTGAAAAATTAAAATGAAAAACAATTCAGAATAGATCAAGAACTTCCGGGAAATTCTGGCTTGAATTTAGTTGAAAGAAGGTTGAATTCTTGCTTGTCCCGACAAGATCATTCCAAGTTGGAGTTTTCATTAGGTACTACAACTAGTGGAAGAGTCATATATTGACTCGAGCAAAAGTAATGAACTATATGTTTATAAAAACGAGTAATCCTAAGACTTCACCATCTGATCAAACAAGAATGCACAGGAAAGGTTGCAATGCCTCAGCATTGAGGAATCTTAGCAATCCTAGTAAAGGACCTTCCAAGATCAAGGTAGAGCCGGTAAATGAATAGAGCAATGAAGAGGAAGATTTCCCACCGGATACGGAGGATCAACCCAATGCTAGGGTGACTCTAATATGAAATCAAAAGTGACACCAATGGTTCCACTAGAAAAGGGTGAAAGAAGTTGTCATGACTCAGTCGCATCAAGGAGTACTCTAAAATTGTCACTCATATAAGACTACTAGTGACGGTCTTGTTGGGAGAAACAACAATACTCAAACTCTCTCTTTGTATGAATATGTAGGAAACTATAAAATAGAGCAATATACATGTGGAAAATATATATCCAAACACCACAAGCACAAGACACACGATTTTTACGTGTAAAACCTTCCCGATGTGAGAAGGAAAAGCCACGAACTGTAGTCCACTCAAACAATTTCACTATCAATAATTACAGGAATACATGAGTCTTCTCTAGTCTTAATTAGGTGCATACAATCAACAACAATCTTTAAGAAATAGAATTTCTTGGCATAAATCAACTTCTACAAGAATTAAAAAAAGATCTCACCAAAACAAAGGCTACTGTTCACGAGCTAAAAAAAATAATAAAAAATGTTTAGAATCCAATCTCCATCTTTCACAATGAAGATTCGACCAAACCGACCATGAATTCTTGTTAATCAGACCAGTTGATCAAAATTGGAAAGATTTCCCACTCTGTGGCAGCGGAAAAAACCGAGGCTACTGTTTATGGGCTGAAAATCAATGCTTAATACTCATAATCCAATCTTTACCGTTAACAATGAATTTTCACGTGTTATGAACATCCATGTAAAGTTTCAGCTCAATCGGACCACGAATGCTTATTGATCGGAGTTGTTGATCAAGGCTGGACAACTTTCTCTCTCTGTGGCGACGGGAAAAACTGAGCCTACTGTTCATGAGCTAAAAATAATAATAAAAAATGCTCAGAATCCAATCTCCACAATTCACAATGAAGATTCACCTATCATAAATATCTCTATAATATTTCAGCTCAATCGGACTATGAATTCTTGTTGATCGGACCAGTTGATCTAGATTAGGCAGATTTCTATCTGTGGCAGCGGAAAAAACCGAGGCTACTGTTCATGGGCTGAAAATCGATACTGAATGCTCAGAATCTAATCTCCACCATTCATAATGAAGTTTCACGTGTTATGGACATCCCTGTAAATTTTAGCTCAATCAGACCACGAATGCTTGCTGATTGGAGTTGTTGATCAAGGCTGGACAGCTTTCTCTCTCTGTGGCTGTAGGAAAGACTGAGGCTACTGTTCATGGGTTGAAAACCAACACCGAATGCTCAGAATCCAATCTCCACCATTCACAATGAAGTTTCACGTGTCAAGGCTACATTGCAGTAGTATTTTTTTTGCAAGACTGGTCATTGATACAACATTTTTATGTTCAATTTTAAATGGCAAAGTATTAGTGACAGTTTTTTTAAACCATCATTAATAGTCTGTTATTAGTGACGGTTTAGAAAATCGTCAACGATTTAGAACAACTATCACTAATAGTCTGTTATTAGTGATGGTTTAGAAAAACTTGTACTACTTTTAAATGACAGAATATTAGTGACGGTTCATGAACAACCGTCACTAATACTCTGCTATTAGTGACGATTTTTAGAAACCGTCACTAATATTATTTTTTATTTTAAACATATAAAAACTATTTATTTAAATATTAGTAGTGATTTTTAAGAGTATTAGTGACAGTTTTAAAACCGTCACAAATACTCTAGCTGAGTAAAACCTTTGTATCCGTGCGAATTTCCCTTTTTTTTTCCAATGTTCCGCCTCAATCCCCACTCCTCTCCCTCCTCCCTCCTTTTCTCCTCCCTCATTTCTTCTTTCCAGCCTGTGCGCATCCTCTTCAGCCATCCCCGCCGCCACCGTTGCTCACATGAGTGTGTGTGTGTGTGTGTGTCTGTGTGTATTGAATACTGTAAAGAGGAAAATTGATGGTTTATGGTTGTGTAAGTTGCAAGGGATGTGGATCCTATGTGTGTGGAGGTAGATCTATTGATCTGCAATACTTTTTCCTTTTTTTTTCCTTTGTTGAAATCAATAGGATAAAACATTTTTTATTTGTTTTATTTGTATATATTATGAGATTTCGAGTAGAAAAAAAAATATTTTCATGGATTTTCTGTATATTACAAAATTAAAAGGATAAAATGAAAAAAAAATTTTATTTGAATTTTTTAAATATTGTGAAATTCTAAAAAAAAAATTAATTTTTATTGTTAGATTTTTTGCATATTACAAAAGTAAGGAATAAAAAAAAAATAGGGAGAGGGAACTGTTTGTCCATGTAGCTGCAACTCTACCAATTCTGATTATTTATTATTATGCTACATGAAAGGAGTTCCAATTTTTTTATAAATTTTACCAACTTTTAAGTAATCTACAAGGGCTAGCCACCGCTGCTGTGAAAATTTTCTGATCATTTTATCTAAAAGCCACATTGAAATTGATTTTAATCTTGCAGGGATCGAGGTCTCCAAATCCTTTTAGCTACTAGATTGGTATTGCCTTGCTAAGTGATATCCTGGGCATTTTATGTTAAGACCCTATGAGCAACCAAAAAGATGTGACACCAGAAATTTAACATGGTTCGGTTAATATCTACCTATGTCCACGGAGCACACACCCCAAATTCACTATTCGCCAAAAAATTACAACTCTTACACTCTCTCTCCCTCTCGTCCTCCTCTCTTTCTTCCCTCTGCTCTCTAAGCTTCTCTTCTCTTGTGTTCATATCACATTCCTCAGCTCTCTATTTATAGGGCTGATATTTAAATCACAATTAATACATTAAATTACAAATTTGGGAGTTTCATTCATCAAGATAAAATCAAAATAAATGGAGAGATAAATGGACCGCGTTTCCAACTCAGCTCCAGCTCATGGCTGTCTCTTGGCTCCAGCTACAACAATCTCTTACTTGGAGATAGAGACGCCTCCTCAACCAGTATCATGAGTAAATGATGTGCTCAAAATATGTCTTCAGGCATAAAGACCAACTGAAGTTGAACACAACTTCAGCTTCTCTATAGTCACCACCTTCCTGTCTGCTCGATTCCTACGGACTAATCTGATTGTTGTTAGCTTCACAACTAGTGCAAAGATGCCAGTGTAGTCAACCTCTTCCTTCTGTTCGAAGCCTTTGACTACCAACCGAGGCTTGTACCTTCTGGGGCCGTCATGCTCCTCTTTGATTCTGTACACCCACTTGTTGTGAAGGACCTTCTTACCTTTGGGCAACTCATCTAGTTCCAACATTCCGTTGGAGGTGAGGGACTTCATCTCGTCCTTCATCGCAAGCTCCCACTTGCTCAAATCTCCTGCCTGACATACGTCAACATAGCATTCAGGTTCTCCTCCATCTGTAAGAAGTAAGTAATCAATATATCTTCTGTTTGGTATATGGGACTGAGTAGATCTCCTAAGTTTCGGAGCTAGAGTAAGAGGCGGTGGTGCGATGATTTGTTCCACTAGTTCCTCCACCTGAGGATTCTTGGCATTTTACTGTTGTGTCCCGACACATTCTGAGTGGACTAGTTCTAGTCCCTTCTTCTTTGGGGCATGGGTGTTTATCTGGAAACTGACTCTCTTCTGTTTCCCGACTATACAATCCTCACACATGTCAATTTGTACTGACTGTAGACCACTTAATTTTTCCTTTAAGTGCATCATCCCGAGTCCCTTCTCGCTCATGTGACCGAGTCGTTCGTGCCAGATGTTGTTATCGTCATTTCTTGCAACAACTGAAATAGACGTGGAGACATTGGAGGTTAGAAAAAGTGTTCCGATTTTCTTACCTCACGCAATCATTAGTACACCCTTTGAAACTTTTCATTCATCGCCAATGAATTTCGTCATGTATCCCTCATCTGCCAACTAACCAACTGAGATCAAATTCTTTCTCAGGTCTAGAATATATCTGACATCCTTCAGCTTCCATACTAACCCATTTATATTGATCTTCACAACTCTCTTGCCGGTTATGTCGCAAGGTTGATCTTTGCCAAGGTACATCTTACCAAAATTATCTGGTATGTACTCCTTTAGGCAATCTCTGCAGCAAGTGGCATGAAATGAGGCTCCGAAGTCTAAGACCCAAGAGTTATGTTTGCCCTCCAATGAGTAGATCAACAACTCTTCATTTTTTAAAGCAACATTGGCTGCTGTCTTTGCTCTCATCTCGTATTCTTCCTTTTGACTTCTACACTGGTTCTAGTAATGACCAGTTTTTCCACAGTTCTAACACTCAATAACTTTTGTGCTCTGGGAACCTATATCCTGAGAACCTCTGGGATTTCTGGATTTAAACCACCTAGGCCTAGATCTGGCGCGGTTATTTGATCTTCCATTCCTGTATCCTCTGCCTCGACTCTCCATGTTCAAGGCTGAACTCGAAGTGGAGTCATGGTTCGACTGCATTCTGATTTCCTCCGTCAAAATCATGCTAACGACCTCATCGTATACAAGCTTCGATTTTACAGTGGAGCTACTGATGGCAGTAACAACACCATTCCAACTTTTAGGCAACTGATTGAGAATCAGTAGGGCACAAATCTCATTATCAAACATTATCCCGACTGAGGTGAGTTGATCTGACAATTTGTTGAAATTATTCAAATGTCTGCTGAAACTTTCACCTGCAAACATGCTCATCGTAAATAGTCTTTTCATGAGATGTACCTTGTTTGCAGCTGAAGGCTACTCGTACATATTAGAGAAAGCATCCATCAGAGACTCCAAAAAACTCGGTCAAAGTTTTCAGGTCAAACCTGGTCAACTGGTCAACGTTGACGTGGCAATGCTGTCGTGGCCAATGATGCTAACGTGGCAGTGGGGCCCACCTGCTGACATGGTAATGGGGCCGGGTTGACTTAGCGTCGCTGACGTGGCCGGTTCTGATCAACACATGCGGCGCATGAGCAGCTGGTCACCAGTGCATGACTGGCACGTGTCGAAGCATCTTGCTTCAGCAAGGCATGTTTGGCTTCGTCCTAGCTCCTTTCGAGCTTTGAATTGCACTGTTGGCTTTGTCTCGGCAAGCTGAATGTGATTGTGGCCTCAAAACTTAGTTTCGAGCCACTGGACAGAGCTTTGATTTCAGTATCACTTCCGATCTGGCTTTCCTACTCCAACCGGGCTCTGATACCACTTGTTAGGACCCTGTAAGCAACCAGAAAGATGTGACACCAGAAATTTATTATGGTTCAGTCAATATCGACCTACGTCCATAGAGCACACACCACAAATTCACTATTCGCCAGAAAATTACAACTCTTACACTCTCTCTCCCTCTCTTCCTCCTCTCTTTCTTCCCTCTGCTCTCTGAGCTTCTCTTCTCTTGTGTTCATATCACATTCCTCAGCTCTCTATTTATAGGGCTAATATTTAAATCACAATTAATACATTTAAATTAAAAATTTGGGAGTTTCATCCATCAAGATAAAATCAAAATAAATGGAGAGATAAATGGACCGCGTTTCCAACTCAGCTCTAGCTCTTGGCTGTCTCTTGGCTCCAGCTACAACATTTTAGTAAGCAGTGTTTTTCTCCTTCAACTCTTTGACCAACCTGCTTGGATTAACACTTTTGTTGGTAAATATCAAATCATTTCTCACTTTCCTGGATGAATGTGTTATTTGGAAGAAATTAATATCTATGCAAATTATTTAATTGGGAAATAAAGAAAGTAATGTGAGGATGTGAGTTAGTATTTGGAATATAGAAGATATGTTGGTTTCATGATTATCTATTACTACACTCTTAATAATAATTAATAAATATAAGAAAGGCATTTGTATCTTTTAAAGAAGATCCCATTGATTAAAGTTTGGCACTTTAATGTTTGAGGTATGAAGTTAGAAACATAAGAGGTATAGGAAGAGGTAGGAGATCAAAAAACAAGCTACCTCCATTTATGTAGTCTAATCTTATTGCTTTCAAAAATAAAAAATAAAAAAAAAAAGGAAGTCAAACCATTTCAAACTTGAATATGGTGATAAGAAACAAAAGATCCACTCTTAGAAAATCTTTAGAATTGCAATCATTCTCACAAATCATTATAACTTTCCAAGATCACCATGTTTATTCAGTAGGCTTTACCATTCATATTATCAACCCTCTAGTAGTTGAATTATTTTTTCCTTGGGTGAAGTTACAAAAAATGACATTGTAAAGTCCATTATTTCACCATCTAGCATTGATGGAAGACAGCGAAGAAAAGGTAGCGGAAGAGTAACAATTGTTGTATTATTTGAAGGGAATAAGTTAAATCTAAACAGAACGGTCCTTGCTAATAAGATAATGAAGTTTGAAAAGATATCCAAAAAGATAGAAATATGATATTTTATCATGATGTGATTGGGCATACCAATATGCTAAAAGGCACTATAAATGAAGAAATAAAACGAGAAATAAAATTAATACATTAATATTGATTCAAGGGAATGAGTCAATAAAAAAAAACTATTCCTATTGATTCGAGAAAGTGCGTAGCTTCTTGCCACAAATAAAAAAATATGCTCATTCATACACCATGTTAAGAAGAACGAGTTTGGTCAATCTTAAAAATGCACTTTCGAAAAGAGGAAGTGAGGGCAAAAGCATCAAAGAATAATAAATGAGTTAATTATTGACATATATATAGTTCAAAAAGTAGATTGCTTTGGAGCTTTTGATTGGGTTGAATAGCTAACATGTTTGCACTAGGTTTCAAATTAAAAGAAAGTTAAAATACCTAAGAAACCTATGCATGATCAGTTAAAATTTAAATTCATTCTAACTCATGTCCCTCACATGTTGAAATTCATAAGAAAAGAGGCAAAGTAGGCTTAAGACCCTGAATATATATTCATTGTGACTTTTTGGTCCGTTAAACCTAGAGCATTCAACACCAAGTCTAAACCATTGAAAATCTAAAACACTTGGCTAAGAAATTAAAAGATGAAAAGGGCATATAATGAGTGATAGCGCATAACTGAGGGGGAGCATCTGTCCTTCATAGCTATATTAATTAAATGCTCTTATGATCATTCTCTTTATGTCTATATGCCTTTATGGAAACAACATTGCAAATTACTATCCATAATACACTGAATGACTAAATCTTTTTTATGGATGGTATTATGTTATATGAATTGTTGATTGAACTAATGGAATACATGCTTGTGTTGAACATCAACTGCATGGATGATACAGTATATTGTGAATTACATGCTGGTAGTGGATTTAGGTTGTTGCATGTTTGAAATGATTTATTTGCTGAAAACAACCAAATTTTAGGTACAGGTTTTATTAGAAAATGTCCAATTTACAAATGGCATGCTGCCAAAATTTCATTAAAATTTTTCCAAAATAAAACCATATACAAAGATAATTATGATAAAATGAATGTTAAAATATTTTTGAAAAGATGAGTGATAGTTAAACGAATATTAAAATTCATCCTAACATAATAAGTACTATGTAATAATGCATAGTTTAATTATAAATTCTTAAAATTTAAAGTGATATTTGATAATATTAGAAAAGATGAATTAATTGTGTCTACAAGGACATCTCACTATTCTCATATCTCATTGTATTTGAAATGAAGAGGTTTTCGTGGAGAATAGTAAATAATACATGCACATCCTTCTTTGATGTGCCAATAAAATAATACAAATCCTTTTATAAATGCCAATTAAAATAGAATTATTTAGAAGAACTTCCATGACTAAGTGCAACTCATAGATCACATTTTTTATAGCCATACGATCCTGTGGAGACTCCGTTGAACAACCTAGTCCCACAACTATACACATCCCATTTTGGTGAGAGCTCACTTCCCAAACCCAGTTCCAAACTGTACACATTCTATTTTTTCATAAAACTATATTCTGATATAGATTGTTTGTGGGATGCATGAACACATTACATTATTTAATGCTTATTATATGAAATTCTTATGTTCTATAAAATTCATTATTGGTTGGATTATTGTGAACTTTTTATCGTAAACAACCAGGTTTAGAACATATCTCTATGGAAAATGTCCTATTTATAGACAAAATGCTACCAAAATTTTTCTAAACTTCTATAATTTTGGAAAGCGTAATCCTATGGACTTTCATGCATATCACTGTCTTTATTTTTTAGTCCTAAGGTTGTCTTGAGCACATTGAGCATCTACTATAAAAAAATAAGATTATTAGTGAAAGATCAAAATCGTCACTAATAGTTTTAGTGACGGTTTTCTAAGTATTAGTGACAGTTTTGAAATAGTTGTCATAACTGCGGTTACTAATAATTATTAGTGACGAATTTTAAAATTCGTCACCGCTAATAGAATATTAATGACGGATTATAACCATCACTAAAACACTTGTACCGTCACTATAAATTCTACATTGACTCAGCTCAAAATCATCACTAATAGTAAACTAGTAGTGGCGAATTTCAAAACGTCACTAATACTAGAGTAATAGTGACGAACATAGAATTCGTCACTACTAATCTGCTATTAGTGATGGGTTTGAACTTCGTCACTACTAGTTCAATATTAGCGACGATTTTAATATTCGTCACTACTATTCTTTTATTAGTGACAATTTTAAAATTCGTCACTACTTTCCTGATAGTAGTGATGGTTTTGAAATTCGTCACCAATACTTAAAAATGACATTTATTAGTCACGATTTTGAAACCATCACTAATAATTTAAAATTATTATTATTATTTTTTAATCATTAATTCTTGTAAAAATCTATAATTACATTTTCACACACATAACATTAAACCATAATTACAAAAAAAAATTCATAAATTATTGAAAACTCTAATTCAAATTTGAAATTCAAATACAAATATATTATTGAAATTCAATTAGAATACAAAAATTCCATATGTTTAGATAACAAAAAAAATTCAAAATTCAAATTCAAATTCAAATACAGATACATTATGAAAATTCAAATTCAAATAAAGAAATTATATCTGTTCAGATAAAAAAAATATTAAAAAAATAATCAAAAGCTGCATTTGACTGTGGTGCATGACATCGTGCTGATGTTGTAACAGCCGCAAACCCTACAAATCAAGAATTATAAAAAATATTAGTATATGATTTTTGAACATATATGTATACATATTATAAGTATCAATGATTTAAAAACAAACAAAATTAGATATTCGAACATAGTTAAAAAAAAATGATACAATTTTAAATAGCTAAGTTTTATCAGTTTAGAAAAATTTTGGCAGCATTTGGTTTGTAAATAGGACATTTTCCATAGAGATATGCTCCAAACCTGAGTGTTTACAATAAACAGTACACAATAATCCAACCAGTAATGAATTTTATAAGTGCATCAGAACTTCATATAATAAACATTAAATAATAAAATTTTAACAGCATGCCTTCTGTAAATTAGACATTTTCCCATAAAATCTATACCTGAAACCTGATTGTTTTCAACAAATAAATCATTTCAAACATACAACAACCTAAATCCACAACCAGCATATAATTCACAATATACTGCATCAGCCATGCAGTTGGCGTTCAACACAAGCATGTATTCCAGTAGTTCAATAATATAATATCATCGTCTCTTATATTGCAGAAAACATAATAATAAAACTTAGAATTCCTTTCATTTCTCCACATTTGATTAATCTCTCACAAGACCACAGATATCACATCAAGCTAAAAAATTCATGACACCCCAACGTTCAATTTTTACTAGCTCCAATAGTTTCTAAAACAAAGCACAAAGAATTTTATGAGATTAGTTGAACTAAGATCTTAACATGACAGTGTATAAGAAGAAGCACCTTATTGTTGCAAGGAGCCACCGTCTGTAAATTTGACATTTTCTCATAAAACATGTACTTGAAACCTGGTTGTTTTCATCAAATAAATCATTTAAAGCATGCAACAACCTAAATCCACTGCCAACATGCAATTCACAATATACTGCATCAGTCATGCAGTTGGCGTTCAACACAAGTATGTATTCTAGTAGTAGCAAACAAAGATCTTGGTTTTTTAAATTACCGCCAAGGGTGGTGGGGTTAAGAATTTTTTAATGAAGCAATAACTATCAAGGGTTTGAAAGATGAAAGCTTGTAGTTCGCAAGCTGTGAGTTTCAAGAACCAACATCAGCAATACAAAGAATTCATCTTCATAGTCCAACACCCTATGCAGGAATGATCTTCTTAATGTCAACACCTAAAAGATCAAATTTATCCCTAATTTTAGCAACATAAAGGGAAAGTAGGCAAGATAAGTAGCATTTTCTCATGTCAATATTTAAGGAACAAAGAGATCATATTCTACCCTCACGTTAATTTGATTGTTGTTCCCCATCAAGTCATACATTACGACAGAAAGGAAAGAAGGTAATAAGGCTTCTTAGGAAAATTTCCAACGTTTGTGCAATGCTTATGATAAGGAGATCAAACTCACCTACACTTTCGCTATGCATAATGGGTATACATTTCAACTCGATCTAAAGTCTATAAAGCACAGCTCTTAGGATGCAAAATGAGTAGCCTTGTACTAATAAGTAGAATAAAAAAGTCGTCGCTCAATTCCAATACAATTCACTTTTGTGGGCTCACACAAAGCCTCCCAACCACCCTTCTTTATTTTTACTTTAAGTTAGCCATCAAAATAGACTCTTTATTTTAAATTAATCATTGGGTGCAGTGGGAGTACTCCAGGGCTGCATGACAGTAATGTTTTTTGCATAAAAAATATGGGCTTAGTTACTAATTCCTAATAGTAGTCTTCCACACCAGATTCCATTCAAAATTTTTTTTTTCAAAAAAAAAAAAATTCACACGTGGCTTTCACCCAAAATTAAACTAATTTCTAGTGTCATTAAATGGATGAAATTCAATTATTCATTTATTTACTCATCCTTTCAAAATATACAGGACATTGGAATCATTTTAGCATGCATTTTAATGATTGTAGTCATGTATGAGATTTCTAACGACATTTCGGCAACATGCCGTCTATAAATAGAACATTTCTCGAACCTGCAAATCATGAAAACAATAAAAATACAATTCATTTGAATCCCTAAGATAGTTAAATTTAGGCTAGCTCACAAAGGATGAAGTTCAGCTTCCCTGTGTGTTCTCATGTGTTCAATCCAAACATGAAACAACCTAATCAACTACCAGCATGTAGTTCATAAGATTCTACATCAGCCATGCAGATGACGTTCAGTTCAAGCATGCAATTCAGTATACTGGAAATTCAGTTGGGTTCATCCTCATGAAATTCAGCTGGCCAAATGTACCTTTTCATATCTCTTTGAAGTTCTAAGATATTTATCAGTCTTGAACAATGCATTTCCTTCTTCTTTCTTTTTACCAACAACTTCAATCTTCTCCTGAGTGCTTATATCCTAGGACTCCTCCTAGAGACAAATAAAAATCAAATACTTGAAAACACAATTTCCATTTGTCCTCCTTCAAAAAAACGAAAATACGCCACAAGAAGGAGAAAAAAAGTGAACACTTATCTACCTACCTTATCTGTGTAAGTAACATCTGCATAGAATCCAGAAATAGCCATAAAAACGTAATGATACAATGAAGCACAAAATATAGGTAGAAACCGAAAGCACCATGTATTTTCATTAATTTCAGAGCATATAATGTAGATAGAAAAGAAAAGTTGTAATTTGGTGTTTAATATTAATTAGAAGAATGTGTGTTTTCATGGGTTTTAGGTAGTATGTGATTTTATATATCATAATAAGAGTGATCCAAGATGATCATTCTTGTTGCTTTGGTAGTCTAGATTACTTAATTTTTTTTGGAAAAAAAAAATTCTTAATCATGTTAGTAAATAAACAACAAAAATTTGATTTTCCCTATCATTAACATTTGATTTTTATATTTTCAAAGTTCTTAATCATGTTAGTACAAAATTTCATTTTTAATGATGTCTAATATAAAAAGAAAGCACTTGGAAAATAAGTTTCCAACCTACTTTCTTTTTCACTCCTTTCTTCAAACAAAATTCTAGGTAATTGACTTTTTATTTAGCTTTAAAAAGGAATTGTGAAAAGAAAAAGCTGCATTGCTTTCATGTTTTCAAACATATATAAGAACAGCTTGGAAAACAATAAACGAAAAATGTTAGAGAACTTGAAACAATGAGAGAAACTTTTGTAATTCTTTGGAAAACTGAATAAAAAATAAAAATTGTTTTTTCACAACTAAACTGATCCTAAGGCCCTTCAAACAAACAAAAATGAATACTTCGCATCAACAAGGCCCCGAATTTCCCAAAAGGATAATCAAACATATACCAAAAACTAATTAAAGTAAATTTCAAATACTGCAACCAATTAATTCATATAAATATCCTAAGCATCAAACTAGCCCAAGACTTCCATAAAAATCATAACATATAGTCACATAAAAAACTATCCACCTTCTACGAGAGAAGGAGACTTTTAGAAAGGAAGAATCAATCGATATAACCTAAAAATATGCCTATACACAATTATGAAATGAAGACATGATACAGGGATGCACTCATAGAAAGGTGAGTGAATACGATATGAACAAACGAAAGATTCTAGGACCTTTTAAGGGATTTCGGGAATAGTATATCGAAAAATACTAACCTCCCTGGTGACGGCAAAGGCGAGGGGCTGTGATGGCGACGGGTTCTATGAACGAACGACGACAGGCCCTCGAAATGCAACGGTCTGCGAACGGCGATGGGCCCTCTAGCTGCAACGAATGGCGACAACGCTGCGACGGACAGAGGAGAATCCGGAGGAGAGGATCGGGAGAGGAGGCAAGAAAGAGATAAGGGAAAGGAGGGAAATGAGGAAGATTGGGTCAAAACCCGGTAAATAAAAGAACTAGTAATGACGAATCCCATAACCGTCACTACTAGTGTGAAATGAATTTTTTTTTTTTTTTTTTTTTAAAAGAACTAGTAGTGATGAAGCTTCCAAACCGTCACTACAAATGGACTAATAGTGACAAATATTCCAAACCGTCACTACTAATTTGAAATAAATTTATTTTATTTATTGAAAGAAAAGAATTAGTAGTGATGAAGCATCCGAATCGTCACTACTAATGGACTAATAGTGACGAATATGATAAACCGTCACTGTAAAGACTCAGAGAATTATAGCAAATAAACAATAAAAGAAATGAGAGAAAATGATTTTTCAAAAGGGTATTCAGCAGGGTCTCATTGACAAGTGCAG
This sequence comes from Malania oleifera, assembly GCF_029873635.1. Classification (NCBI taxonomy): domain Eukaryota; kingdom Viridiplantae; phylum Streptophyta; class Magnoliopsida; order Santalales; family Ximeniaceae; genus Malania; species Malania oleifera. Next base: position 88,232,696 of record NC_080423.1, on the reverse strand, counting down.
AGTGCTCGTCGACAAACAAGCTTTTTAGGCTCGTCAACACGGACGCATGTCTCGTCAATGAGAACTTACTGAGAGGGGTTTAGCAGAACCTAAAGTTCGTTGACGAGGGTTACAAGTTCGTCAATGAACTCCTTTCATGAACTCGTCAACAAGGTGACGTGTCTCGTCGATGAATCCGCACTTTATAAATAAGCTGAGCTCGAGTTTTTTAGCTGGAAACTGCATATAAATTCCCTCTCTCTCTCTCTCTAGAATTTTGACTCCCTCACCTTCTCTCTAGATTTTCGGCTTCGTTCTTCACCGGTTCGACGATTGAAAGTCGCCACACTACTCCTGGGAAGATTCTCTTCAAGTCTACTGGAGTAGTTCGTTGGTTAGGCCAACTTGAGCACCATCCCAAAATTTAGGTAAGTTGGTTATTTTAAGTTTTATAAGGTATTTAGTATTTCTGGACTGAGAAAAGTGTAGTAGATGAAATAATACTGAAGTTTTGTTTGGGAAAATGTAAATTTCTGGGTGTTGAGCTGGGAACACCGTGAGTGTAGGTTTGGATTAAATTGCGTGCAACTCAATAAGTTAGGTAAGGAGAATAAATTATAGCAGGAATTTTTGTGAAATACTGGGTGAATTATATGCGAAACGAATTATTGTATTTTTCCTAAAATTCTTATGATATGATTAATAAATGAAATTTGTGTGGCATATGATCATATGAAAATGATGAAATGTTAATTGCGATTTCTGGATAATAATGAAATGGGATAAAAGGATGTATGGAAATGATTTTTATGAAAACAGGGAAAGTATGAAATACTGATGTTTAAGTATATAGAGAAATGTGGAAATATATAAAATATGGAACGGGTTTTATGAAATGAGGGAAATATGAAATATTGAAATGTGCATACTCGAAATGATGAAACATGTGATATGTAATATATTGTTATAAAAGGAAACTGGTATTGAAATACTGAGAATTTATCGGTAAACAAATGTGATTATTGATTGGTAAATACTGAATTGTGAATGGTGATTGTGAATATTGGGAATGTAAACATTGTAACTAACAATTGCAATGAATATTGAATTTGGAAATGCTGATATGAGGAAAATGAAATAGTGGAAAAGAAAACCCTGATGGAATGGATATGTAAACCCCAGCGATGGGTTATGATATCGAGCACAGTACCGATGCTAGTGGATGAAAAGTGCAACCACACGGACTCGTGGAGCGTGTGGTGAGGCAGTACAAATGGGCCAGAGAAGGGTTGTATATTGCTCCCTAGATTTCGGACCAGGGTATATGGCAGGTCATTCGTTACTACAAACAGGTATATAGTATTATTTGATCTAACCGAGTCGGCCAACTGCGATTAGATCCAGCCTTTAGATCGCACAACCCTGACCATGGGGGGAAGCATGGCATGGAGAAAAATCCTCAGGGCAGTCATGAGTTATAGACATGGGTGTATGAGTTACCGAGGATACTCATGTGCTAGATATGGAAATGGAAATGGAAAATGGAAAAGAAATGGAAATGAAAAATGGAAAAGAAATGAAAATGGAAATTAAATGAAAATGAGTAATGAAATTGTGAGAGTACATAAATAATTAAAGCGAAGTAAGACACACCGCCTGAAGGCTTACTAAGTAAGGTAAGTGCTCTGATAAGTATCAGTTGTAGCTGAACCCAGGGTAATCGGGTTAGGCTGCAAACGATTTCAGGGCAGAGGGAAGCAGCTTGTATGGGCGGGTAAGTTTCCTTATTCTTAAGAACTTTGCAGGTAAACTTGGATTATGAATGAATGATTTTGGAAAAGGAAGTAAAAGCTTATGAAAGTTTGTGTTGTATATCTATATGATTATGATTATGGAAATGATATATTTTCTCAAAAGATACTATCACTGATATCTTATATGCTATGAAACAATGAATCTCATATTACCACACACTGTAAATAATTTATTCCATCTTACTGAGATATGTCTCACCTAATCATCTAAATATTTCAGGAAACCGAGATCAAGCAGGTGATAGAGCTCCCAGATAGAGTGGAGCTGGTACCCTGACATACAGGGTGAGTGTGTAAACTAGGGATGGATGATTCCCCTAGAATTTTGGTTATTTTGGGATGTATGTTGATGTATAAACTTCTGGTTAGTTGACACTCTGGTGTGTGTTTTCACTATGATGTATATATGTATATATTTTGTGACTTCCGCTGATAGGAATATTGGTATGACCGTTTTATCAAGTACCCACTCTAGGTCGGGTCATGTTTAAATGGTATCGAGGTAGTGACATAACCGATGTGTTATGTGTGATAATATGTGGAAAAAAAAAATGGTAAGAAAAATCGAGGCGTCACAATCACTACTAGTTTGAAATAAATTTGTTTTATTTATTAAAAGAAAAGAACTAGTAGTGACGAAGCATTCGAATCGTCACTACTAATGGAGTAATAGTGACAAATATGACAAATCATCACTACTAGTTTAAAATTAATTTGTTTTATTTATAAAAAGAAAAGAACTAGTAGTGACGAAGCATCCGAACTGTCACTACTAATGGACTAATAGTGACGAATATGACAAACCATCACTACTAGTTTAAAATCAATTTATTTAATTTATTAAAAGAAAAGAACTAGTAGTGACGAAGCATCCGAACCGTCACTACTAATGGATTAATAGTGACGAATATAATAAACCGTCACTACTAGTTTAAATAAATTTATTTTATTTATTAAAAGAAAAGAACTAGTAATGATGAAGCATCTGAACCATCACTACTACTGGACTTATAGTGACGAATATGACAAACTGTCACTACTAGTTTAAAATCAATTTATTTTATTGATTAAAAGAAAAGAACTAGTAGTGACGAAGCATCCGAACCGTCACTACTAATGAACTAATAGTGACGAATATGACAAACCGTCATTACTAGTTGAAAATCAATTTGTTTTATTTATTAAAAAAAAAGAACTAGTAGTGACGAAACATCCAAACTGTCACTACCAATGGACTAATAGTGACGAATATAACAAACCGTCACTACTAGTTTAAAACAAATTTGTTTTATTTATTAAAATAAAAGAACTAGTAGTGACAAAGCATTCGAATTGTCACTAATAATGGACTAATAGTGACGAATATGACAAACCATCACTATTAGTTTAAAATCAATTTGTTTTATTTGTTAAAAGAAAAGAACTAGTAGTGACAAAACATCCGAACCGTCACTACTAATGGACTAATAAGGACGAATATAACAAACTGTCACTACTAGTTTAAAACAAATTTGTTTTATTTATTAATACAATAATAATAGTGACGGTTAATTAACCGTCACTAAAAAATTCCTTTTAGTGACACATTGAAATCGTCACTAATACCCAAATAATCATCGCTAATTGTTTCCCAGGATAGTTTTTGCGCGAAAAGTGGTTTCCTGTGCTGGTTTGAGCCGGGAAACTGGAGTATTAGTGACGCAAGTATTAGTGACAAATGAAATTTCGTCACTAATAATCGAACTATTAGTGATGTTTCTAAAAAACCGTCACTAATACTGCACTTTTAGTGACGAAATGACAGATGAAATTTCGTCACTAATAATTGAACTATTAGTGATGTTTCTAAAAAACCGTCACTAATACTGCACTTTTAGTGACAAAACTTCATCCGTCACTAATACTTCTGTCACTAAAAACTAGTTTTCTTGTAGTGATCTGTATAATGCAAAAATCTTGTGAATTTCATGTTTTGTGACTTGTAAGTTTGGGAAATGTTCTATTTACAGACGACGTGTTGCCGAAAATTTGTTAATTTTTTCCCAAAATAATCAAAGTCATATACCATATGCTCAGATGATTATAGTATGCTGAATGTTAAAATATTTTTGAAAGGATAAGTGAACTTCAAATGAATTTTGAACTTCATCTTTAAATTTACTTTTGCATATGCTAAGTGAAAATTCAATCAATCATGGACTCATTTGCATTATTTGATTATTATAGTTGTTTTTGAGTCCTAAGGAAGTCATGTAAACCATGGACATCACATTCTATTTTTTCATAGAGTTAGGTCAGTGCAACACGTCTATCACATCGAACTGGATGTGCTGGATTTGACGGTGCCCAAAAACTCTTCCCCGAAAGTTTTTTCCCCACTTAGAAGCAAAGTTAGAATACAAACAAACTTACTAAACATAGTTCATTTTAATCACTCAGGTGTCCAAGTCAGGCATACAAAGTCAAAATTAAGTGCGGTCAGTCCCAACACGTCTATCACATTGACCTGGATGTGCCAGAGCTAACGGTGCCCAAAAACTCTTCCCCGGGAGCTTTTTCCCCACTTAGAAGAAAAATTAGAATACAAACATAGTAGTTAAACTTAATTCATTTTAAGCACCTAGGAATTCAGTTCGAGTATACAAGGTCCAAACTGAATTGTGTTAGTCTCGACACGTCCGTCACATCGAACTGGATGTGCTGGATCTAACAGTGTCCAAAAACTCCTCCAAATAGCTTTTTCCCCACTTAGAAGCATAGTTAGAATGCAAACAAACTTAGCAAATATTTGTATTTTAAGCACTCAGGTGTCCAAGTTGGGCATACGAGATCCAAACCAACTGTAGTCAGTCTCAACACGTCCATGACATTCAGATCGATGTGCCGAAGCAGACATTGCTAAAAAAATTCATGCCAATTGAAAATTATGCGCTTAGAGGCGAACTTAGTGAACTAAATTGAATTTAACAATTCATACGAGGTCCAAACTAAGTTGGGTCAATCCCGACACGTCCGTCACATCGAATTGGACATGTAGATCTAATGGTGCCTAAAAACTTCTCCCCAAGAGCTTTTTTCCCACTTAGAAGGAAAGTCAGGAAAAAAAAAAAAACTTACTAAACTTAGTTTATTTTAAGCACTCTGGTGTCCAAGTCAAGCATATGAGGTCCAAACCAAATGTGGTCAGTCCCGACACATTCGTCACATTGACCTAGATGTGCCAGAGCTAATGGTGTCCAAAAACTCCACTCTGGGAGTTTTTTCCCACTTAGAAGTAAAGTTAGAATATAAACATAGTAATTAAACTTAGTTCATTTTAAGCAACCAAATGTCCAATTCGGGTATACGAGGTCCAAACTGAATTGCGTAGAACCCGACACGTCTGTTACATCGAACTGGACGTGCCGGATCTAACGGTGTCCAAAAACTCCTCCCTAAGAGCTTTTTTCCCACTTAGAAACAAAGTTAGAATGCAAACATAATAAACTTAGTTCATTTTAAGCACTCAGGTATCGAAGTTGGGCATACGAGGTCCAAACCGAGAGGGGTCAGTCTCAACATGTCCGTGACATTGAATTAGATGTGCTGGAGCTGATGGTGCCCGAAAACTCCACCCCGGCTGTTTTTTGCGAACTTAGAAGTAAAGTAAGAATAAAAACAAACTTAACAAACGTAGTTGCTATCAAATCATTTATACTTATAGTACATATACATATATGTTCAAAATTTGTACTGTAATTTTTTTATAATTATTATTTGTAGGGTTTGCGACTGTCACAACATTAGGACGATGTCAGGCACTTCAGTCGAATACAGCTTTTGAATTTTTCTATATTTTTTGTTATCTGAATAGAATGAATTTTTTTATTTTAATTTGAATTTGTATAATGTATTTGTATTTGTATTTGAATTTGAATTTTAAATAATTTATGATTTTTTTAGTAATTCTAGTTTAATATTATGTATGCTAAAATGTAATTACAGGTTTTTACAGGACTTAATGAATGAAATAAAAAAAAATTATTAATTTTAAATTATTAGTGACGGTTTTAAAACCGTCACTAATAGTCAATTATTAGTGACGGTTCTGAAACCGCCACTAAAAGTCAATATTTTAAAGTATTAGTGACGGTTTTATTCCATCACTAAAACTTTAAGACCATCACTATAAATATTACATTTTCTCGACTCAAAATCGTCACTAATAGTCTATTATTAGTGACGGTTCAAAAACCATCACTAATAGCTGCTCCAATGAGCATTAGTGACGGTTTTAAAATCGTTATTAATAATTGACTATTAGTCATGGTTTTAAAACCGTCATTAATAATAGACTATTAGTGACGATTTTGAGTCGAGAAAATATAGAATTTATAGTAATGGTCTTAGGGTTTTAGTGACGGAATAAAACTGTCACTAATGCTTTATTATTAATGACGGTTTATGAAAATCGTCACTAATAAGTAGTAGTAACCAAAAATATAGTGACAAATTTAAAATCATCACTAATACTGATAGAACCGTGACAAATACTATTAGTGACGATTTTTTTATTATTAGTGACGGTTTTAAATTGTCACTAATAGCCTTATTTTTTGTAGTGTTTACTTATTATCAATTATATTTCAAAATTTTCAATTTCAGTTTCGACAATAGGTGTGTGTAAATGTGCAACCCTCTCTTGATTATCTTTAAGAGGAAAATTATGTTTAAATGATTTCGCAATTTTGGTGTCCACTATTATGTTAACCCAACCTATCACTTTACAAAACCAACAACTTACAAGCAAAATCGTCTTTTACATATTCAATAACATATATTCTAAAGTTCTAGGTCCAATTTTTTCTTTTCAAGTTCTAGCAACATAATGTTAGCCAAACATCCCCACACTTTAAAGTATTTTAAGTTAGGATTGTAGGCCCTCCATAGTATGCACATACAACATTTTTTTCAAATTTCCTTGTAAGGACTTTTATTATGAAAGTGATAGGAAAAGAAACTTCTCCCAAAAAATTGTTTGTAGCTCATGAACATATTAGCAGATGCATTAAGCTACCAATTATCTTAAATTATTTTGATTGAGATACATTGTCAACTTTATTCTTCTTTAATTATGAATTTGCATCATAAAGTGGGAAATTGGTCTCTAGTCAAAATGACTGAATTTCTTAATTACTATTTTTATATGATGTTTTGGAGACAAAATTATCCCATTATTTTGTTCTAGTAAAACCCAATATAGCATTAACCTCTTTGAAGTCTTTCATATCAATTGTAAGGCTAGAAAACATTTAGATGTTTCCACCATTTCCAAATAAGACCATAAATTAACTTGTCACCAACATAAAGACTAATGATAACACAAATTTATTTTCAATCTTAAGTATATACACATTTATCCACATCAAGAGTAAAGAAACCATTGCACTCCAATACTTTGTTGAATTCACCATGCCATTCTTCAGGTGCTCTTTTTTAGACTATAAAGAGATTTTAACAATTTGCATACTTTGTTTTACTAATCTATGATTACACACTTGCAGGTTGTGATATGTACATATATACCAAAAGCACCATTCATAAAAGTAGTTTTCAAATCCATTTGGTGAATTATGAGTTTGTACATCGAGGCCAGGACATCTAAAACTCTAATTTGGAAAATTCTAGTTACTAGTGCAAATGAATCAAAATCATCCACATTTTTTCTATTTTGTGTAAAACCTTAGCAACAGCACATGCTTCAAATTTATCAATTGACTTATCAAGTTCAAACTCCTTTTTAATATCCACTCACACCTTATAAGTTTAGCGCCATCAGACAAATCCATTAATTCCTAAGTGTGGTTATACAAGATGATCCAATCTCATTGTTATTGTTGTTTATGGTGTGGCTCTTATACTTTGGAGTTCGTAAACAAAGAAGGAAGAAAAACATGAAAGGGCAACACAGCAAGGACTCGTCGATGAGTGCCCTGTGCTCGTCGACGAGTAGATCTTAAGAGCAAAAAAATCTTAGAGTTATGCACTCATCGACGAGAACAGGGCATTCATCGACGAGTCCCCTGTACTTGTTGACGAATGTGCCTGGGCTGCGAGCAGTTTTTCTAAATTTTGAATTTGGACATTGGGGTGGTTGGGTAATTAGAAGGAAACCTCTGAAGAAAGTCTATTTATCCCTATCTGAGGGTATTGTGAGACATGAGAGAGATCTTTGTGAAGTGTATTGTGTATTCTCAAATTTCTTAGTGAAATTTTTGTGTCGAGTGCTTCCGTGGATGTAGGCTTTGCCGAACCACATATATCTTGTTGTTGTACTTGTTATTTCATGTTTTCTAGTTGAGTTTGATTTACTTGTTGTATTTTTATTCCGTTGTGCATCCTATATCTGATACATTATTACAACAAATTGGTATCAAAGCGATTGTTGATATGGTTTCGGGATCATCTTCTACAAGATTTAACTTTATCAAATTTGATGGAACCAGGAACTTTGGTTTATGTCAGAGGAGAGTGAAAGATATACTTGTGCAACAAGGAATGACTAAGGTTCTACGTTCAACCGGCTGGAATGGATAAGGCAACATGGAGGGAATTGGAAGCAAAGGTCGTTTCTACAATACGCATGTGTTTGGCCAATGAAATTCTCTATCATGTGATGGAGGAGGATTCTCTAACGGCTGTGTAGCAAAAGTTAGAAAGCTGGTATATGTCTAAATCCTTGTCAAATAAACTTTTTCTTAAGCAAAGGTTGTATTGGCTTAAGATGGTTGAGGGTTCGGGTTTGAACCAACATATCAACACTTTCAATCAAATTTTTTTGTGATTTGGCACGTGTTGATGTAAAATTCGAGGAGGAAGACAAAGCATTGATGCTATTAAATTCCTTACCTACATCTCAAACTTATGAGAATTTGGTTACAACTCTTACATTGGGCAAGGATAGCCTGAATTTGGAAGAGATGACAAATGCATTACTTGGTTTTCATCCAAGAAAAATGATTAGTAATGAAGCTTCATATGGTGAAAGACTTGTTGTGAAAAGTAATCAACAACATGGGAGACATAAGTCCCAAAGAAAATATTGGTTTCAATCGAAGAAGAAGAAGAAGAAAGACGTGAAATGTTTTAAGTACGGTAAAATTGGGCACATAAGACCTAAATGTCCGGAGTGGAAGAAAAGGAATTCTAAAAATCAGCAAGATCTGTCAGAATCTGCAAATGTAGTTGAAGAAGCTTCAGAGTGCAGTGATGGGGATATGCTATGTATTTCATCAGGTTTAAAGTGTCTCACGGATGATTCTTGGATCCTAGATACCAGATGCTCTTATCACATGACAGCAAATAGAAAATGGTTTGACACCTACAGGTCAGTTTGGTTGTGTTTTGATGGGAAATAATATTTCATGCAAAATACTTGGTATTGGAAATTTCAAAATCAAAATAGATGATAGTGTTGTAAGAACCACATGTGATGTAAGACATGTTGAGGGTCTAAGAAAGAATGTTATTTCATTGGGTATTTTAGACTCTAATGGATTTTGTTACAAGTCTTAAAAAGGAGAAATGAAAGTGTGTGAAGGCAACTCTATAGTGATGAAAGGGGAAAATATAGCGAGAAATATCTATGTACTGCAGGGTGTTACCATTATAGGTGGAGATATAACTGTTGAATCTGAATCAGATACTTTGTGGCATATGCAATTGAAGCATATGGATGACTACAAGTATTCAGATGTTTGGAGACCGGTGATGATAGCATCAAAGGATAGACATATGTTTTTTCATGAATGTATCACGAAAGGTCTTGATTTATCTCATGTGGCACAAGCCTAATGTTGAGATGTTGTGGTTGAGGTGGAGTACCAGACCAGGAGATAAATCCTCATATCAACCATTGGTACTGAGTACGCTGGTTTTGCTCAAGGAGTTTTGTGAACAAGGCAGCTTATATGCAGGGCTTGCAGGGTACTTCTTGGTGAAGTCAGTGAGTATGACGCATTTCTCGTGTGATCGATCGCTAAAGGCATCACTAAATGGGAAATTTGCAAGTGAATTGTGGGCAGGTTTTGCAATAGACTACTCGGTTGTGAGTGGATGTCCACTAGTACACTATTCTAGTGATGAAGGATCTAGGCTTGGTATTATGTCCGGACAATACATCTTTCTAGGTTATAATAAAGGTGGGTACAAACTGGGTGATCCTATGGCAAACAAAGGGGTAATTGAGGACATAACTTTTGGTGATAAAGCCATGGGGTAGCGTACTCAAGTAAAGGAAGAGAAACAAATGCTAGAAAACTATAGTAGTAGCAATCATGTTATTCAAGTCGAGTTAGGGACTCAAGGCTGAAATGTGGGGAGTTTCATCTCGGGTCAACATTATCATGGTATGAATGGGCATGTGATGCAGGTGGAGTAACAGACTCAGGGAAAAGTTGACATTGGTCATATTGCAAGGAGTTTCAGCTTGGGAGACCAGCAGGATCACGGTGGGTCTATGTGCACTATCAAACCACCATTCAGGTATAAATTGGTGAGGCTTCCAGTTGGGAAGAGGGTGATAGTGATGTATGAAGTGATATATTTGTTGTATGTGAATGACATGTTATTGGCTAGACATGTTTTAACTGAGACTAATCAGTTGGGAACTCTGTTGAAAGTTTTTGATATGTATATGTTGGGCATAGCCAAGATGGGTCTTGGTTTACTGATTGGGATGGACAGAGCTACAGGGAGATTGGTGTTAGGGTGGCTTTATGGACAGAACCATAGGGAGACTTCGTTTGCTGTCTCAGGGGGGTTCTGTGTAGAATCAAAATGGAATTTCTACCACTCAGTACTCAATGACAAGCCTGTGATGTCCGGGATATGTCAAAGGTCCTCCATGATTATGTAGTGGAGTTTTTCAGCAGGCAATAGAGTGAACCGTCAATTGTTAGTTTTGTTGAAGACTATCTAGGGGGCTTTGGTGATATAAGACTTGCAGCAGTTTTTGTGATTACTGTTGTGGGAAGCTCTTATTGGAAGCCTAGGGCGAAGTTTTTGGGTGTTGAATCTACAACTAAATCAAGGTTGATAGTAGAAGCTAAAGCTGCCATCGGCAAGTTCAAGCGATGTTGTTTGGACTTGGTGCATGTCTCCAAATGCTAGAAGGGAAGTGGTCCCAACCGAGTGTTCTGAGTTCAAGGTAGAGCAGTCACTTGTGTTTTTCGGGTTCTCCTAAGGGGCGTATCATCGCCAAGGTGGAGATTGTTGTTTATGGTGTGACTCTTATACTTCGGAGTCCATAAACAAAGAAGGAATAAAAACAATGAAAGGGTAACACAGTAGGGACTCGTCGACGAGTGCACTGTGCTCGTCAACGAGTAGATCCCGGGAGCAGGAAAATCTCAGAGTTTTGGACTCATTAACAAATGTCCTGTTCTCGTCGACGAATGGTCTTCTATGGATCGTCGACAGATCCCCTGTACTTGTCGACGAATGCGCCTGGGCTGCGAGCAGTTTTTCTAAATTTTGAATTTGAATGTTGGGGTAGTTGGGTAATTGGAGGGAAACCTCTGAAGAAAGTCTATTTATCCATATCTGAGGGTATTGTGAGACATGAGAGAAATCTTTGTGAAGTTTATTATACATTCTCAAATTTCTTAGTAAACTTTTTTGTGTCGATTGCTTCTGTGGATGTAGGCTTTGCCGAACCACGTATATCTTGTTGTTGTACTTGTTATTTCATGTTTTCTAGTTGAGTTTGATTTACTTGTTGTGTTTTTATTCCGCTGTGCATCCTAAAAAGGTGCATCAATAGGGGATATAGTTTCATCATAAGTAAAAGGATCACCATCAAGCAAATAAATGTAAAATTGATACCGAAGTTTCTTTCCTTTGTCTTTTTATTTTTTTCTCTATTATGTTTCAAAAATTTCAATTTAATTTTCAATATTAGGAGTGTAAAGGGGAAAATGCGTTCAAATAAATTTGTGCTTTTAATTTCTATTATTGTGCTATAATCCAACACTTCACTTTTAAGAACTAACAACACTATATTCTACACATCCAATAAATTGAGTCTGAGTTCTGAGTCCAATCTTTCTCTTTTAGTTAAGCCAAACAACCCCACACATTAAAGTAATTAAGTTAGGATTATAGCCTTTCAACAATACATAGCGCCTTTCCAGTTTTCTCGTAAGGATTCTACTTTGATTGTGATAGCTAATAGAATTGTTTTTCCCTACAAGTTGTTTGGAACGCTCAACTCATTAACATAGAGTTCATCATTTGTTTTATAGGTTAGCTTTTCCTTCAAGTGAGTAGAGAGGAGTGACTTCATGTATATATTATTCCTTATTTTTCACATATTTCATTTATAGGTCCAAATTCATATTTCCCTCTTTTATCAGACTAAAATCTTTTAATTTTCCTTTATATGCATTATTCCTTCTTTCACACATATTCATTTAAAAGTCTAGATTCATATTCCCCTTTTTTCATGTCTTAGTCTTTAATATTCCTCTTTAGTTGGTTTTCAACTTCACTCTTAATTATATTTTATTTACTCCTTAGAAGACATATTTAAGAGTGTCTAAAGTAGTCATTAATAAAAGTAATGTAGTGTCTCTTTCCTCCTTTAGTCATAGTTTTTGTTAAATCACCTAAATTTCTATGAATAAAATTCAATAATTCAATTTATCTATTTTATTGATCAAACATGTTATTTTTCAGTTCTTTTAGCTTTAGTATATATTTCACACTTATGCAAAATTGAGTTAAAAAAGGAATCGAGCCTATTTCATTCATTTTTTTTTTAGGTAAGATAAACTAACATGTCCTAATCTACCATTCCAAAAATTAATAGAATCACTTAAGCGAAAGAAGATGAGCATTTCCATTTATAGCTTCGAGTACGTTTAGGATGAAGAGACCTTGACTACAATACCCCTTATCCACAAACATATTATTTTATTGGTAAGTACAAGATTATCTCAAATGAGACTTTAACCTTGACCTTTTGTAGCAATGATACTAACACAAGATTTAATCAAATGCCAAGGACATACATCACATTAGAAAAAGAAGAGACGCCCATGAACAGTAATTCTTCCCTTGCCCTAACCGAAGTATGTGAAGTCAAGGCACTTCTGTTCTTCTCTAGCTACAAAAATGCATGGCAGTTTACCACCTACTCCATCTTGTCTTTAGCCATGTTTACTTGAGAAATGACAACATTAATAGTATTTATTTCAACTAGGTTTGCACTTGGTTTGGCAAGGTTTTCATTCCTCTTCTTGTGTCCGCATTGGGAAGTGTGGTGTCCCGATTTCCGCAAACATAAAGAAATTTCCTATTTTCTTAAAGGTTGAGTTGTTAATTTTGGGTTTGTTGTTAAATCTCTTACACTTGTTGTGTTTGAATTTTTCATTTTTCAATTTGGGCTTTGTTGTCTAAATCAATTTAGCCTTGGATGATGATAACTCCTTTGCCTCTGAAGTATTTATTTAAAGCACGTTCTTTTCCTCTATATATGATTATGTGTTATTGGCTTTTTGAATTCAATCCCTATTTTAATACTAACAAAGTACAAGTTATTTATGTGTGTATTTAGCACGTGAACAGATTCATTAATTTAACACACACATAAGGGAACAGAAATAGAAGCTATAAAGACACATAAAACTCATACATCTGACGTTTTCTATGAAGAGAAGCAAAGAAGATAAAGAAGATATTTATTTTTATTTGTAATGCATTTAAGTTTTTATTACTTTGATATGTAATAATGCATGCATCTACATGATATGTTTAAATGCTCAGATGACCATAGGTTAACCATAAGACACCCAACATTTCACCAAAAACCTTTTTTTAAAAAAAATTAAAATCATACAAGATTTTTTAAATAGCTTTAGAGTCAAATTAAGGCTTACAAAGACTTTGGTCGACCGACGTTAGGTTTTTTAGACTTAATTAAAAGTCTCGGTCGACTGAACCATTCCAGTTCAAATCACCTCAGTCGACCAAATTGAGAAATTGACCAAAGTCAAAACTTCAGTCGACCAACCCAATTTGAACGCACCTTCCAAGGTCGACCGACCATATAACTTGACTTTTTCCACTTGTCCCGGCCGACCGAACTAGTAGTTCAAATTGACCTCGGTCGACCGAGTTCAAGACTCGACAAACCAAATCCTCACTGGGCAATCGAAACCATGAAGCTCTGAGAAAATCACCTTGCTCAGCCGATCGACCATTGGCCACGGTCGACCGAAATGGAAAATTTCGTAAGGGCCTTCATGAGTGTTCGGGCGACCGAACCTCTCGGGTTGTCGTGCTTTTACCATGGTAATTGGGATTAAAATTTAATTAAAATTTTCTAAACTTTCCAATATGTCCCCAATAGTCATAAATTTCTGAAACTCTATATATACCCCATCACAAGTCAAAATTAGCAACTTTGATTAGCAAATATTTTCTCTCAAATTTTTCACTTAATCAAAGTTCCCCCACATAATCTTTTATTTCAAAAAATATTTTAGGGTTAAATTTTTCATACTCTCCAACTCTCTTTGTTATATTCTTTAAAATATTTTTTAAAGAGAGTATTTTATTTGGACATTTATTTTTAATTGTATTTATTGCACATATACTTTTAAGCTTAAAATCTCAAATTCTTCAAATATTTTTATTTGCAAAAATCTTTATTAGAGAGCGTATTTATCATATATATATATATATATATATATATATATATATATATATGTATTCACATATATTTTATTTGTGCAAAAACTATTTGAAGAGCAAACCCTAGGTTCTCCTATACTTGTATTGAAATATATTTTTGAGAGAAAATTTTAATAGGGTCACATCTTTGAGTATTTTATCATACACATCGTTTCTCAAAGATTGAAAAAATTGTTTTGAAAAAACACCATTTCTCTACTGAACATTATTGCATATCATATTAGAGTGCTTGTATTGAGCTTTTAATGTTGTACATCTTTATTTGTATTTACAAACATTTTTATATGTACAAAAATATTTTTATTGTACCGGTTGGATTCATCCTGTAATTGAACAAGGGAGTCTCAGCCCCGTAAGTGAAATCGGTTGAGTTCAGCCCATTAATTAAAAGGGGGAATCTCAGCTCCATTAGTGAGACCGATTCAGTTCAGCCCGAAAATTGAATTGGGGAGTCTCCGCCCTGTAAAGGAGACTAGTTGGGCTCAGTCTGGTAATTGAGCTGGGGTTTTCCTTACCCCGTAAGGAGAGGATGTAAACGGTTTCTGCTCCACCCGGTTAAGTCAATAGAGTTAGTGTCCTTGGGGGGTATGCCCAAGGTAGGGACGTAAGCTGATTTGGCTGAACCTCGATAACAAATCTGGTATCGCTCTCTCTCTATCTTATTTAAATTCTTACACTTTAATTTCAGCATATGTATGAATATTTATTTAATGTCATAATTATTTGCATACACACATTTGATTTAAATAAGATATATTGTACAGGTGTATGTTTGTTTTCATTGTTAAAATTATTTTACATACACGTGTGTATATTGCATGGGACATGAATTGTGTTGAATTGGAAAATATTTGAATTTAGCCAAAAAGTTTTTAAAACCCAATTCATCCCCCCGGGATCACACCAATTCCAACATGTGCACCATGACATCCTCAAAAGACTTTTGCTTTTCCCAAACACAGTTAAAAATAGTTGTTTTATAAACTATAGTCTTATCAATTAGTTTAGTTTACACTATAATCAAAATAAGTCTATTTACTACAAAGTTCCCCTTTTATCTCCCCATTCATGGCAAAGATTGGAAAATTATCCTTCAACCTAATTTGGATTCATAAAATGTTTATCTAATCATGCTTATCAAATATAGGAAAGGTCAAAGAATTTCCATCTTCATGGAAATAGAAGAGTTCGAGAAGTTTCTCCATGCATGGAAGGATTTCTAAAGTAAGGAGTAGCCTACAAAATAGCAAGTAGGGGAGATTTATAAAACCTTAAGGCCTTAGATTGGGCCAAATTTCATAACTAGTTTTTACTTTTCCCTTTATGGCCCTTTCATCTCTTTTGTCCCCTCTTTGCCAAGTGGAAAGCACAAACAAATGTCCCACCATCTAGCCCTTCTTTCTTAAGTTCAAATCCAATAATCCCCTCCCTCCATCAAGCCTATCAAGCCCCCTTCCCCCAAATCCTTTATTACATACTACCTCATATTCAAAACTAGTGCTCATGATCAGTAACATAAGTACATAACCCTTCTCCACCTAGTTACTGTTGGGAAAGTAACAAGACAACTAGCATAGCGGATAAATCTTTTCCAAAAATTAAATCTGTGATGAGCAAAAATAACCAACCAACAATAATAATAAATCACACACCACAATAGGAATGCCACGATTTTTAACGTGGAAAGCCCATCCAATGTGAAAGGTAAAAACCACAAGGCCTATGAAAACCAATAAAATTTCCACTATAATAGAAGCAAAAATTACAAAAGTACAATCACCATAAATGCCCACAAACTTAGAGCAAAAAGGATTCCCAAAAGAATCGCGATAAAATAAGAATAAGCAAAAAGAAGTCACCCGAATGCAGTTATTATCACTACTACAAAATCAGGTCCTCAAAAGCTCTGAAATAGATATTCACCGTCTAGATCGAAGGTCAACAAATCTCAAACGTGCTCTCCAAATTTTAACCAAATCGGATTACACAAAACCTTCCGATCGTCGAGTTAATGAAGATTGCACAATACTCTACTGTTGCACACATTGCCACACACACTATTTTACACGGCTGCGGTGCTCACCCTTTTTTTTTTTTCTTTCTCAGTGTGTGGCAGCACTCCAATTGCCGCCTCCTTTAATTTGCCCTAATGGGCTTTCAGCACATGGGCGCCCCCCCCCCCCCTTTTTTTTATTACTTATGTTAGCTAGACCCAACAAATCTCCCCTCCAGCCCATAAAAGGAAGGAGACATTCATTAATATTATCAAACAATTTTGATACTGGCTGCCTTGGCACACAACTCAAGCTCCATACGAGGCACCACCTTTGTCATCATATCAGCAGCATTCTTATTAGTGTGGATCTTCTCAAGTTCAAGCAACTTAGAATCTAAAATATCTCAAATCTAATGATATCTCACATCAATATGCTTTGATTTACCATGAAAGGTTGAATTCTTACTAAGATGAACAACACTTTGGTTATCACAAAATAACACATACCTCTTCTGAGTGAATCCAAGTTCACGAACGAATTTCTTCATCCACAATAACTCTTTACATGCTTCAGTAGCGACAATGAACTCAGCTTCTATAGTGGACAAAGCAACACATTTTACAACCTAGATTGCCAAGACACAGCTCCCCCTACAAAGGTAATCAAATAATCTAAAGTAGATTTCCTCGAGTCCGAATCTCCAGCCATGTCTGAATCTGTATAACTAACCAGAACAGGTTTTTCAAAACCAAAACAAAGTTTCAAATCAGCTATACCACGGAGATACCTCATAATCCATTTCACAGCATTCCAATGCTTTCTACCTGGATTAGAGAGAAATCTACTAACTACACCAACTGCATGAACTAAATCTGACCTTGTGCAAACCATGACATACATTAAGCTACCAACTGCAGATACATATGGAACACTTTCCATGTCTCTCTTTTCTTCATCATTAGAAGGAGACTGTTTACTACTTAACTTGAAATGTGTAACAAGAGGAGTACTTGCCACTTTGGCTTGTGAAACCGTTGAAGTACCTTCTCAATATACTTTTCCTAAGATAACCATAACTTCTTA
Source organism: Malania oleifera (assembly GCF_029873635.1). Taxonomy (NCBI): domain Eukaryota; kingdom Viridiplantae; phylum Streptophyta; class Magnoliopsida; order Santalales; family Ximeniaceae; genus Malania; species Malania oleifera. The sequence goes on along the minus strand of NC_080423.1, from coordinate 88,215,088 downwards.
GCACTTCTGTCATGTGAGATTCTTATGACAATAATTTGTTTCACTGGTCCCAAGTCTTTCATGGCAAAATACTTGCTCAACACGTGCTTTAACCTGTCAAATCTAGAAGCATTGTGACCAATAATGAGCATGTCATCAACATAAAGCAACAAAATAATGAAATCATTATTAGAGAATTTTTGAACAAATACACAATGGTCTAAAGTCGTCTTCCTATAGCCATGTTGAACCATGACAGACTCGAACTTCTTATACTATTGTCTAGGAGCTTGTTTCAGGCTATACAAGCTCTTCTTCAATCTGCAAACATAAATCTCCTTACCTTTCACCAAAAAACCCTTAGGATAGTTCATATAAATTTCTTCCTCGAGATCGCCATGGAGGAAAGCGGTTTTCACATCCATTTGCTCGACCTCCAAATCATGACTAGCAGTCAAGCCCAAAACAACACGGATTGACGACATTTTCACTACCGGTGAGAAAATATCCCCAAAATCAATCCCTTTTTTCTGACTGAAGCCTTTGAAAACTAATCTAACTTTGTACCGTGGGAGTGAAGAATTCTCTTCTAGTTTTAATCTATAGACTCGCCGATTTTTCAAAGCTCTCTTACTTCTAGGTAATTTTACCAGCTCAAAAGTATGGTTGTCATGTAGAGATTTCATATCATCTTCCATTGCACTAAACTATTGTTGTTTCTACTCACTTTCAACGGCTTCTTCATAACACTGTGGTCCTCCCTCATCACTTAGAAGAATATACTCATCTATAGGATATCTCGTGGAGGGCTGTCGATCTCTGGTAGACCTCATAAGTGAAGATGTAGGTGGTTCAATAGTCGAAGTACCTTCCTCATCAACAGTTTTGTGATCTTCCACCACATGATCATTTTGAACATTTGCCTCTGTATCATACTGCTTGCCAATCTCAACTGTATCAGGAAAATTTTCAAAAGGATCCAAGTCAATTGAGCCATCATTATTCTGAAATTGAGAATTTTTTGTCTTGCCACTGTCTTCAATGGTTTGATCCTCCATGAAGACTACACCACGGCTTCTCACAAGTTTCTTTTCCACTAGATCATGAAACCTATAGCCAAACTCATCCTGACCATACCCAATAAAAATGCACTACCTTGCCTTGGCATATGACTTGGACCTTTCATCTTTAGGCACATAAACAAAGGCTTTGCAACCAAACACACGTATATGGTTATAGGAAACATCCTTCCCATACCATATTCTATCAAGGACATCAGTTTGCAGCACAACAGTAGAAGACAAGCTAATTACATAAACAACAGTATATAATGCCTCACCCAAAAATGATCCAGGTAGTTTTGCTCCTGAAAGCAAACATATAACTTTCTTTACCAGTCTTCTGTTCATCTTTTCTACCAAACCATTCAACTGAGGAGTCTTTAGGAGGTGTCTTCTGATGTCAGATGCTCTGTTGTCTACAATACATATCAAATGGACCACAATACTCGCCACCATTATCAATGCGAATACATTTTATCTTCTTTCCTGTTTCTCTCTCAACTAAAGCCCAAAAATCTTTAAACATATCAAGCACCTGATATTTAGATTTCAAAGCATAAACCCAAAGCTTTCTTGAATGATCATCAATAAAATTAACAAAATAAAGTACACCACGAAGTGTCCTTACCTTCATTGGGCCACAAACATCTGAATGAATCAATTCAAGTAACTATTTTTTTCTGGAAGAATGATGACTCCTAAATGAAACCCTTTTCTTCTTCCCGGCCAAACAGTGAACACATCTTTTTAGTTTTGCATCACTTAAGCCTGACAGCAATTTTTTCTTGGCCAAGCAATCAAGTTCTTTCTCACTTATATGACTAAGACATTTGTACCATAACTCTGATGTGCTATTGCTATCAACTGCATTCACAAAATTCAAGCAAATAGAAGCATTCATAAAATATAAATTAGAAAATTTGTTACCTTGGGCTACAATAAAATTTCATCTAGTAAGTCTCCATTGTCCATTACCAAAGAAGTTGCAATATCCATCATCATCAAGTCTTCCAGCAGAGATCAAACGCAGACAAACACTAGGAGCATGCCAGACATTATTGAGCACCAATTATGTTCCATTGTTGGTCTTTAAGCAAACAGTTCCAGTGCCAACTATCAATACCACAACATCATTTCTCATCTTCAAAACTTCAAAGTCATCGGAAGTATATGAATTGAAGGAATCCTTCCTTGATGTCACGTGAAAAGAGGCACCGCTGTCAACCACCCAACTAATTTCATTACATGCAACACTAATTACATTATCATCATAAGCAAGAACCAAATCATCTCCAATAGTAGTGGCAACATGATCATTATTATCCTGATCCTTCTTTTCTTACTTGTCACTATTACTTTTATTTTCTCTCTTCCACTTGTAACAGTACTTCTAGATATGACCATTTTTACCACAATAATGACACTCAAGATTTTTAAATCTTGACCTTGACTTGCTTCTACTTTTACTTTTACCCCTTCATTTTTATATCAGCTTCTCCCTCAATCTTCTGTAACAAGTACCTGGGTATTATCTGTACTCATTTCTTTCCTTCTGGTCTCTTCATTAAACAAGTTATCTTTAACAAACGACAGGGTCAACACATCATTTGGGGCTGAGTTGCTAAGAGATACTACAAGAGTCTCCCAATTATCTGACAAAGAATTTAATCGCAACAAAACTTATAGTTTATCATCTAAAATTATCTTCATGTTGGTTAACTAATTTACCAAATTCTGAAAATCGCTCAAATGTTCGGTAATAGACTTTCCTTCTCTAAGCTTTAAATTTACAAGCTTTCTAATTGAAAAATTTTTGTTGTGAGCAGTCTTTCTCTCACAAAGACTCTCCAACTTCTTCCAAAGTATTTAGGCATCTATCTCTTAAGTCACATAATGAAAAACATTATTATCTACCCACTGTCTGATTTTGTCAACTGCTTTCCTATGCATTTTCTTCCACTAGGCTTCAGTTTGTTTTTCCGGCTTATCACTACCCAACTCAATCGATTAAATAAATCCTTACAATAAAGAATATCCTCCATCTTTGGTTTCCAAATTGAATAATTTGAAGTTGTGAGCTTGCACATAGTACCTACGTTATCTTCCATATTTTAAATGAACCTGGTTGTGATACCACTTGTTGGGAAAGTAACAAGACAACTAGCACAGCGGATAAATCTTTCCCAAAAATTAAATCAGTGATGAGCAAAAATAATCAACCAATAATAATAATAAATCACACCCCACAATATAGGAACACCACAATTTTTAACGTGGAAAACCCCTCCAATGTGAAGGGTAAAAACCACAGAACCTATGAGACTCAATAAAATTTTCACTATAATAGAGACAACAATTATAGCAGTACAATTACCAAAAATGCTCACAAATTTAGAGGAAAAAAGATTCTCAAAAGAATCGCGATAAAATAAGAATGAGCGGAAAGAAGTCATCCAAACGCAGTTATCGTCAGTAATACAAAATCAGGTCCTCTAAAACTCTGAAACAGATCTCCACCATCCAGATCAAAGGTCAACAAATCCAGAACATGCTCTCCAAATTTTAGCAAAATTGGATCACAAAAGACCTTCCGATTGTCGAGTTGATAAAGACTACACAATACTCTACTGTTGCACACATTGCCATACACATTGTTTTACACAGCAGCGCTCACCTTTTTTTTTTTCTTTCTTTCTTAGTGTGTGCCGGCACTCCAATTGCCGCTTCCTTTAATTTGCCCTAATAGGCTTTTAGCACATGGGCTTCCCATTTTATTTTATTTTTATTACTTATGTGGGCTAGACCCAATAGTTACAATTAGTGTTTTTTCTTATCTACACAAAGGTGACAATAGTTTGGCCCTTATACGTGTCTTCTATACTAGTTTTGAACACATATTTGATGAAAATCAAAAGAGAATGGATAGTGACCGCAAAAATTACAAGGAGAAGAGGGTGCTTTAGATGGTTAGTAAGGTTCTTGGTATATGTGTTGAAAATTTGGAGGAAAAGGATGTGAACCTTATTTTAGGTGAACTCAAAATATTAGAGAAATGAAAGAAAAATATGAAGGAATTATTATTTTCATGTTTTGTTAACAAGGAAAATAAGAATGAAAATAAAAAATATGTCAAATTTATGAACAAAAATTTAATTTTATATATTGTTATTATTATTTTTTATATAATTTTTAGTTATATTAAAACAAATTTTTATTTTTCATGGTATTAAACAAAGAATGAAAATATAAAGAAAAATTAATTTCCTTCTTATTTTCCTTTCCTTTTCTTTTTCCCACGTAAAATCCTTGATTCAAACGGACCATTAGATTCCGTTTCGAAGTTGGAAAATATTTGGAAAAGGAAAGAAAAATATCAAGGAATCCACATTTTTATTTTTAGTTATCAAGGAAAGTGAGAAAAAAAATAAAAAATAGATCAAATTTATGAAAAAAAAATTAATTTTACACATCATCAGTATTTAGTTGTTCTTAATTTTTAGTAATGTTAAAATAAATTTTTATTTTTAATAGTATTTAATAGAAAAGGAAAATACAAAGGAAAATGAATTTCTTCTTTATTTTTCTTTCTTTTCCTTTTCCTAAACAAAATCTTTGATCCAAACGAATAGAAATGAGAAAAACAAACAAGGGGAAAGAAAGCAAAAATCAGTTTCAAAAAACCTATAGGTAGTAGGAAAAAGGAAAAGAAAATGGGGACTAAAAGAAGGTTGGAGTTTTTGGTTAATTATGATAACTTGGAGCTTTCATATTTGAAAGATGAAGGTTGTAGTAGGGTTAATTACTTGTTCAGTTAGCAATTATGAAACTCATCTGAGATGAGTCAACATAATTCAGTTAAAATCGAATTAATCGATTAAATTCGATTGATTTAGTTCAGTTAACCGAATTAACTGAATAATATAAATTAATAATAAATACTTATATATATATATTATATTAAAATATTATATATACATTAAAAATTTATTTATTTTTATATATTATATACATTAAAATTTTATATATATTATTTATATTTTATATATACATTAAAAGTCTATATTATATATATATATATATATATATCAAAATATTAAATCGGTTAAAATTAGTTAACCGATTTAACCAAAATTTGGTTCGGTCGGTTTTGAATTTGGTTAAATATGAAATTTCGATCAATTCGGTTAATGAGTTTTTTAACTGAAAGTTTTTGGTCAATTCGGTTAATTAACCGAATTCACCAAACTGACCGAACGCTAACCCCCGTCTCTTCATGCCACAAGGCTTCATGTAAATCAGTTTTGAAGTATGTTTTTGCTTTGTAGATACATGTATAGTTGGTCCTGTTGTAAACTAACACAAAGCTAGTACAATAATATCAAACACCAATATAAGTTAAATTGCCAGTTTCCAACTTAATTAATATAAGGTGCTTATTTCTTACTGAAAAATAAGCAGAATTCAATATTTTTTATATACAACTTCTTATGTATTAGTAATTACCTATTTATATACATTGTTGTTTATTAGTTTTTTTTTTTTTTTTTTTTTTTTGAAGTTACTAATTTTATTCACTTATTGTTTAGTTAATGATTTTTTTTCTTATTTAAATAAATTTCGATTATATTATGTAGGGGGTACTTATCGACTTATGATTTTAATCCTCATAGTTATCTTTCAAATAAGAACAGTTGATTTATTAAAAATGGTTCACTCAAGTTATTTTGAGACATACATTCTTCAATAATATTCTTAGATTCATTTTATTTAACCAAATAAACTTTATTTCATTTTTAATCCTCATATTTTGTTTTTATTTGATTTTTCATTCTTCAATAACTTGTTTAAAATAAAACTTTAAAATGTAATTTACTTAATTTTGGTTGAATTTAATTATGTTGAAGAAAATTTTGTCTTTATTAATTAATATCTTTATAGACACAAAATTCATTTATTTAAGGATCAAAAGATCATTTAGTGAGTTTTTTTATTACTATAAATAAATTTGAATTTTTTATTTGAAAATATTTATAAATGTATGATTAAATTTTAAATATTTATCCTTTTTAGAAGTCCAACTTATTAGTTTGTTTAGATGATATCATTTTTATATAAATATATAATTGATCTTAATTACTTTTAATAATATTTTTTCTCATATATATAGAACGCTTAATAAATATTAAATTCAAAAAATATCTGATAAACAAAAATGCATCATCCTCGTTCTTTCTGATCCTGTAAAAACAAAATCAATATATTACTTCTCTCATTGAAATGTGTGATGAACTATTTATGCTGGCCATCCCTCCTTAATTAGTTAATGGAATTTAATCAACAAAAGCAAACAATTAAGGGCTTGCTAGCCAGATTTTCAGTTTCCATCTTTCTATATATCAGAAAAAAGAAATATATTGCAGATTATCACGATAAAAAAATTAAGACTATTAAAAAAGATAATTAAATATAAAAAAATCACAATTACAAGTGTGCTGCAACTGATATGCACGCTATAAATAACTAATAACAGATCGAGCAAAAGCCGAAGCTCTCACCGGAAAATTACGGCATGCATAGTGAATTTGACGAAGAACTACCGATCAGGTCGAGTCCCGAGCATGGAGGACATGGGAGAGAAGGGCCGGGCGGAAAGAGGGGTAGATCGCCGGAGAAAGATGGCAGAGAAGCGGATGGTGGACGTGAGAACTGAAGCCAAGTCGGCAAGCAAGCGTGCAGTTTCCCAGAAAACGGTGAGGCTCTTTCGCAGCATCACATTCACCACCACACTAAATATGGGCATTCTCTGAATATTTCTTCTATCTTGGATTTCTTCTCTAGCTCCTTGGGGATCGTCTGGTTTGGGAATTATTGGGTTTGATTTGGTTTGGTGTGTATTATTGCCCAGGGTGACGTTTGTTGATTCATGATTGCCGGCGCTTGATGCATTTATTAAAAATCAGACTGGCATGTGAAAATGATAGGGAGTGAAATTACCAGGGTGCCCTTTGGCATTTTCTCACTAGAAATGCATTTAATTTTATTTAATTGTGGAGGAAAAGTCCATAGGAGGTTTTAGTTTTTTAATAATCCTTGTTTGGTTGGCTAGAAAGGAAGGGGAAAATATGCTAGAAAAATAAATTTTTATTTTAATATAAATATTTAAAATTTATTAAACATTGTAGTTTTTTTAAGAAAAAAATAAAAGTTATTTTTCATAAGTGAGCAATTATGAGTTCTTCTTTACTTTATTTTTGATTTGGTTGAAGGAAAAAAATGAAAAAAAAAATAAATATACTTATTTCATTTTATTAAAAATGTAATTAACAATATATAATGGATAGACTACAAGGTTTGATGATAGTAGGAGGTTTTGAGTTCGATTTTGAAAGAAAGCTAATTCTTGATTTATCATAAGGGAATTGAGGATCTGATCACATCCTCTAATTATTTGTTATCGCATATGGGGATCCAAAGAACCTGTATAAATTAGAATTCTAAATTATAAAGGAAAAAGTATATCATGAAAGCATTACTCTCTAACCAACTAAAAATAAAACTAAATTAATTAATCTTAAAAATAGAGCAATATTATGATAGATGCCTAAATGAGGTGAGATTTTTCATATTTTGAAAGAATTCATAAAAATCTGAAAAAATGTTATCCATATTAGATAGTTTTAAATTTTAAATTTGCATGTACCTCAATCCATTTCGTTTCAAAACAAAATTATATATGTATCATGTATTGACTATAAAAGTAGCAAAATAAGTTGACAGGTCGAGTTTGGATGGATCACAAATGGGTGAAAGTTAAACGAGTTCATATTCGAGTTAACGTGTTTATTAACGGATGACTGATCTATAAATTGAAACTCGTTCATTTAATAAACGAGTCATAAACAGGTATCCATTAAGCACCTATTTTTAAAAATATAATTTATTTGTTTTACTTTTTCCTTCAATATTTTTTCAAAGTTGACGCAATATTTCTATAAAGAATCAGTACTTCCAAGAAAAAACACAGCTTGAAAGTGGATGACTCCAAAGGCTGAAGGGCCCAAGTCTTAAGAAGAGAAAAAAAGAGAAAAATATAAAGGGGTACTCCATCCAAGCACATCCATACTGTATATTAAACGGGTTGGCTTCGAATTGATCCATTTATAAATGGGTTATCTACTTTTAAACCCAAATCCGGTCTAAATAGGTGAGTAACGGATTACTAGTCGGACTTTAACTCATTTTGTTACAATACAATCCCAAACTTAATTGGGTAACCATTAACAATAACCATGTTATCATCTTCATCAATAGCTTCTATCTAAAAAATATTCATAATTTATAATTCAATAAGATTGAAATTTTAATATGATCAAAAGCTCACATCTCATGAATCATGACTATTAATTAAATGCCACCGTGAAGTGGTACATTATCCATTTGTCCCTAATAATATAATGAGAAGTCTTAACTTTGGGTAAGGAAATCAATATATTGCAGGTGTGTGGGTAAAATTGAAGCCAAGGTAAGGGTAATTTGGTAATTGAGAGTTAAGGACAACGGTGCGAATCGTGATGAGGACATTATGGAGTCATAGCGGAGAGAGGTAGTGCGATGCGGCTATATAAAATCGTCCGTTGCAGCCGCCGCCGAGATCAATAAACAACATATGTCGACACTCTCTAACTTGTCCCAACTCAATTGCTTGCTTTTATTTTCCTTTCATTTTTTTATTATTATTTTATTATTTTTTAACTTTTAATTATTACTTTATGTATTCAAACAAATTAAACTTTATAAGTAGAGGTAGCGGATATATGATCCTATACCCTTTAAATTTTAACTATTGGTATTAACCGAAGGAGATTTTATTTCTTTATATTTTTCAACAAAATATGATTAATTATATATAAATACCAGTTGAGATCTCGTATTATAGATAAGGTATAATTTCACAAATGATAATTTTAAAATTAAATTAATAATAAGTGGTATATACTACCATTACCTTAATTTCGTAATGATATATATTAATAATCTTTTTTGAAAAATATTCTAATAACAAGCATCTTTTATTACCTAAATTATTTATTATTTGTTCCCACAAAATTAATTGTTTCAAGATAAAAATAAAAAAATAATCAACTCGGAAGGGCAATCACAAGTTTCACACAAATGGATAGAAAACTTTTCTTTGAGACCTGAGAGCATTTCAGGGATCTACTTCATAAATGTCTACATCATTAGGTCGTCAAGTGGCAATTAGTTCAAATTTTTTACGAATGGTTAGCTGAGAGAGATAGGTTCATGGTTGATGCATCGTGCGGATGTACTTTCCTCACAAAGCACAAAAACGAGGCCTGCATTCTCTTTAAAAATTTAACTAAGAATTCTCAGCAGCATATGACCGCCACTCGTAGACTACCCAATCCACCAACCTCTAAACCTAAGGGAGTTTATAAGTTGGCCACAAGTCAGGACCTAGCCCCTGCACTACACACCATATCCCAGAAACTTGATCAGCTTTTGTATCAACGAGAACAACCATAATCAATGGCATGTGTAGAAGTTTATGTAAATTTGCTATGACCCTTCTCATACATGTTATAATTGCCCTCATGCGCATTCCCAACTTGAGCATGTGCAAGATGAGGTGAAAGCCACCCATAATTGGTATGATAAGTCGTCCAACGACCCTTATTCAAATTAATTATGAGTTAGTGTTTTTGGTTTTAGGTTATGAATGGTTTTGGGAAAGTTTTCTTTGATTAATTGTAATCTCCAAGGACCTTTATTGTAACCACGGTATTCCTCCGTCAAAAGTGAGGGTTATTAATAAATTTGGGACTGGGTGTAAGAATCCGATCCGAGATATGTAGATTGAATAAATAACAAAAGGGTAAAAAGGTAAATTTTGCAGGCTTCGTCGATGAAACCATTGTTCTCATTGACGAAGGCCCTCGTACTCTCCGTCGCCGAAATTCAGAGCCTTGTCGACGAAGAGATACCAAACGTGTTGTAAAATATCGAAATAGGGTTCGTCACCGAAGGAGCCGGTTCGTCAACGAAATGTGTGGATGATTCGTCGACAAAGGCGTCGTCTCGTCAACGAATTGGACTAGGTCAAGGGTCTATAAACATGATATTTTATTGCTTCATGGCTAAGTAAGCTAAAACCTCTCTCTCTCTCTCTCTCTCTCTCTCTCTCTCTCTAGAACTCGAATCTTCTCCCTCTCTCTCTTTCTATCTCTCTCTCTAGGATTTTAAGTCGTCAGTTTCCAGAATCAACGATCCTACGTTACCACGTGGATCAAGAGGAGAAGCTCTATGTTTGTAGCGAATCGGAAATTTGTTTTGAGGATTTTCGGGTTTTGACCCAAAAAACGAGGTAAGGATTCGAATTCAGTTTCGTTTCGGAATATATGTAGTAGTAAGAATTATAGTGAAGTATAGTTCTTGGATGTTTAGGTTTTGGGAACTAGGTTCGTAGTTTTGGAGCCATAAAGTTCGTATTTTGGTATTCGAGAAAAGGTAAGGGGATTCTGTTTATATAAGTTATTTTTGAAATCGGGATCTGTAAACCTGTAGTTTACGATTATATGTATGTTTTGGCTACTTATTTGGGAAAATCTATCGAGTGAAAATGCGGAATTTTTGAATTATAGTTTTTGGAAAAATTGGGGGTTTTGGGTATCATCTTTATTTCTGTTGGGAAATCATATGTTGTATAAAACTATAGTATTGAGATGATCGTACCTGTATTTGTATTAAACTGTATTTTTAGAACTAAAAATGATATGATTTGTATATGCTCAAATAAGTGTGGAATGAAATGTTGTATGTAAAATATTTCAGGGTTTTGTAAAACGGTTAGGGGGGCAGCTAATTATCGTACGCTGATGAGTATAAGAAAATGAGTTTCAAAATTGTTCCAAGTTTTGTAAAGCAGTTAGGGGCGGCTAATTAACGTACGCTGCCGCTATGTCTCGGCTAATTATCGTGGGCGAGAGTGTCCGACTTTATATCCAAGGGTGTGAAATATCACCAGTTTGTTCCAGGTGGTCACCGATATGGGTGTGAGTGGACACCGTACTAGCAACGATATCGATGTGAGGCTTCAGTTATTACAAGGTATCATGTGCTTAAGTGTGAGGACACTAACCGTACATTTGGTATCGTATATACTGGAACTAAATTGTGAAAAATACTAGAACTGTATCGTGTTATGTTTTATGTTGAAATAAAACTTGTATGTCACACACTGATATGACATACTTTCTTCCTTACTGAGAGGTGTCTCACCCCGAATATACAAATATTTTTCAGGTCCTTAGGGTAATCGAAACTAGTATCCTAGCGTCCAGAAGCGTGGCTGTTGGTTAGCTATATTTAGTACCTGTGTAAGTACGGGTTTTGTAACCGGGTTGTCAGTGTTGTGTTTTGTAGACACCCGAAGTATGTACTGTATTTTTGGAACGTAAATTCTAGTTATGTATAAACTCTGGTATGGTATGATATATGTATAGAAAGAACATTTTCACTACGTATTTGATGTGTATGGACATGTATGTAATTGTGTATAGATTTTACGTGTACCCCACGAGGTCAGACCCTCATTCAGTATAGTATCATGTATGTTTTAAATGATACAGAGACAGGTTAGGTTACTAAAATCACACTTGGGACCCATTCGTGAGTTCGGGGCATGACAACTTGGTATCAGAGCAAAACCAAGTTGTTAGGTCTTATAGACTTGGTTAGGCGTAGCTTTGTGTACATACCATAGTATAGGATGTAAGAAATGGGTAGAGTAGGTTGAGGGTTGTTTTGTTGCTAGACGTGGACTCATTGGCAATGTTCTGTGTTTTTCCTAGAATGACGATTTCAGTAGAATCACGGCAAACCATTGATGGATTCATGTCGATGTGGTAGGACAAACCTGGACCCATGAGAGTTGTAGTTAACATGATTAGTTTTCAATGATTGTATTAACTGTGTATGATATAGGAATGGTAATTAATTCTTATCTTATTTTCAAAATGGAGCCTAAGGATAACAACTTGGAAAGTAGTTCCAAAAGGACTGCGAGTGATGGGTCTCCTTCTATGCCTCGGGATTTGACGAGGTAGGTTATGCAGGAGATCGGGCGTAATGTTAGGAGACGTGAGCACTCTCCTACTGCCACGGGTTGTACCATAGAGAGGTTCACCTGCATGCACCCTCCAATGATTACGGGAGGACCCGATCTGATAGTGGTAGAAAATTGGGTGCAGAAGACCTAGAAGATATTGAAAGTTCTGCACTGCACCGACCAGCAGAAGGTTCTATATTCTACCTTTTAGCTGGCAGGAGAAGCGGAGAGATGGTGGATGGCGATGATTCTGCTTGAGAAGTAGAGATCTGGTCCATCTGGTATGACTTGGAGCCGGTTTCAAGGAGGTATTTTTTTAGAGATACTTCCCAACTTCCACTCATGACGCGAAGGCAGATGAGTTCTCAAGCCTGACGCAGGGAACCTTGATGGTGTAGAGATATGCTTCCAGATATATCGAGCTATCTCGTTTTTTGCCGTACTTGATCTTGAACAAGTACGAGAAGGCTCGGAGGTTTGAGAAGGGTCTGAGGAAGGGCATTTGCAGGCTTCTAGGGATGCTGCAGATTCGGGAGTTTTCTATCCTGGTGGATAAAGCCACCATAGTTAAGGCTGACCTTTAGGGGGATGAGATGATACAAGAATAGAGGAAGAGGCCAGTATTTTTTGGTTCTCAGACTGGTCCTTGACAGGGACAGTGGAAGAAGAAGAAGAACTATAGTTCGGGTTATTGCTAAAATACCGAACGACATAGTTCTTAGGGGGATCCGTCCTCCACACCATGTGCCAAGTGCCGTAAATGGCATGATGATGAATGTCAGCCATTTTGGGGTAATTTCTACAACTGTGGCAAACCGGGCCCCATATCCTGAAACTGTCAGGCACAAAGGAGTGATATGCCTGCACAGAGCCAGAACCATAGGAGTTATCAGATGCCTCAAGGAAATTATCAGGCAAACACGACTCCGGTGAGAGAATACTCTCTTACTCCAGTAGATGCGAAACACACTAGGAATGTGGTGACAAGTACCATGTTATTGCTTTCGAATAGAGCTGTTGTTTTATTTAATTCGGGAGCAACCCACTCTTTTGTATTTGCTAGTTTTGTGAAACTGTGTAGGGTTGAAACCCTAGTGATGGATGAGTGGTTATTGGTGGCTACACCGACTGGGAGTGTAACAATCTGTAGTAAGATGTTGGGAAACTACCCAGTGATTATTTAGGGAAGACTACTACTGGGGAACCTAGTAGTGTACGACATGTGTGGATTTAACGTCATACTGGAGATGGATTGCTTATTCTCCAGTTATATGGTGATTGATTGTCGTAAGAAGGTCGTAGTGTTCATACCTCTTGGGGAGCAAGAGTATGAGTTCGTGGGATCGTGTGTGCGTTCGACGCCACAAATTCTATCAGCTATACAGGCGAGAAGGTTACTCTTGGAGGGTTGTCAGGGGTACCTAGCTTGCGTGAAGGAACCACCTTGGGATGACATGAGACTTGAAGATATCTGGGTGGTTAACAAATTTTCGAATGTATTCCCAAAAGACTTACCCGATTTACCTCCTGATCGTGAGGTGGAGTTCGCTATTGACCTGCTACCAGGAGGCACATCGTTCTGGTGGAGTGGCATGAAAAAGGAGATTGCTTGGTTTGTGAAGCAATGTCTGACGGGTCAGCAAGTGAAAGCTAAACATTATAGGCCGGTAGGGCCGTTACAACCATTGAGTATTCCAGAGTGGAAATGGGAGCATATTTTCATGGACTTTGTCACCGGGTTACCACCAGCACTACACAAGCAGAATACAATCTAGGTGATCGTTGATAGGCTAACTAAATCTGCTCACTTTGTACCGATAAAGGCTAGTTATTCTTTGAGTAGGTTAGCAGATTTGTACATGTAGGAGATAGTCAATGCACGGGGTATTTAAAATAAATCTAGTAAAAAAAATTTTACACACACAAAATACAAGCCTAAATAAGTCTTGCAATAACAATGCAAAGATCCTCTTAGCTATATGTTGACCTTGTAGGTCACACCCGGTTTTGATGATGACAAATACTTAGGTATTTGATGGTTATCAAGTATTTGTGCAGGCTTAGATGAGCATCTTAAGGAATGACACTTGAAGCAACATGAAAACCCAGAGGATTCTCTTTCATATTGTAAATTCAATTAATGTAATATGAGTCTGTAATAGTAACTAGGTATATCAGTCTATAATAATCTCTGCATGTTCTCAGCCTCAGTAAGACCATAGTATGTCTCTAGGTCCGAACACTCACTCATATATCATGCAAAATACAGGAGTGTTAAAAATGTGCTTAAAATGAATATTATTAAGGAAATTGAGAGAGCTTGGGCGACCGAACCCCAAGAGTTCAAAACTCCTTGAGCGACCGAACTGTTGAGAAATCAACAATTGACTTAGGTTCTCGGGTGACCGAACCATTTTGTGCATACTGTCCACGGGCGCCCAAACCCTTCGAAAGGGACATTCCACCAACTCGAGTGATCGAGCCATTTAGTTCAAGTTGAGCCCCGGGCAACCGAACACACAACTTCGTGCTACCGAACATATGACTGGGCACCCGAAGTTACGTAGCAATGATACTACCTTTGATTCAAGTTACCAAACCATGACACGGGCAACCAAAATCATTTAAATTACTTTTATTCATGTGTCTGTTCGAGCGACCGAACCACAGTTCAGCCACCCGAACCTCGTCAGGTTAAAAATTAATTAATTGAAGTAAAATTGAGTTAATGAGGGTTAAATGAGCTTAAGCTTTTTGGAACTTTTCTAATAATACCCAATAGGTCCCAAACGGTTATATTTTTTACATTGTCAATAAATATGAGTTCATTTGTGAGGATTAGGGAAGATTAGCCAAAATAATTAGCAAAAACCCTCTCTATCTCAAAATCCCTTTTTGCCCAAAATACTCTCAAATATTTATTCCCTTGATAGATCTTGATATTATGAGAAGTTATTGTTTGTTCTTGTGTTTATTATATAGAGCTAATACTCCTATTTGTTTGGTTGATTGTTTGATTCTTTTTGGGAGTTTAGTTAAGTTTATCCCACAAATTTCAATATTATAAATCTTGTGCTGGGATAAACTAGTAAACTTAGGATATTTGCATTGTTATTGCAAGTGTTCCATAGTTTTGATTTTGGTGTGCAAAATATTTTTTCTACAAGTTAAAATATTTTCAAACTACTCTTGTGCTCATTACATTGAAGAAAAATCTTTTGAACTAGTTTGAATACTTGATTAACATCATTGAAACCCTAATTTGCTATTGAGATTTCATTTAACTTGTTTCAAAGATATAGTTTGTTTAGAACACTCTTGAGCATATTAGCAATTATATCTTGTTGAGTGTGGCTTGCACAAAAATACACATCACCGAACTTACATTTACCTACATTGTTGACGAGTATGCGATTGCATGTATTGGGTACATATCTGCTTTACATGAAAGCATAATCACTGCACCAGTTATTTTGTGAAAAATACTATTATATTTCCAGGCGTGGCCTGAGGGGGCTTGATTTAGCCCAGAAGGATCAGGTTGGGGTTAGCCCTATGAATTTGACCTAGGGTCTTCTCCGCCTCGCAAGGAGAATTTGTAAAGGTTGAGATCAATCCTGTGCTAATTGATCTGGTTGTATTAGGTGTCGCTTCACCTGTTAAGTGAGCATTAGTGGAATCCTCGGACTTGCAAGCTAGAGGCGGGGACATAGGCACAGTTGGCCAAACCCCGATAACTTATCTTGTATGCACGGTTTACTTTTTCTACAATTTACATTCTCATACATGTATGTTATAGTTGGTGAATGTTGCGGATGTTTTTAATCTCCGCATGCTATATTTATCTGTGCATTTGGAACTGCATAGATAGACCCTAAGTTGTGAATATACAGCTGCTATTTAGGTCAAACTTAAGAAAAAGTTTTAAATTCCAATTCACCCCTCTTTCTTGGGAATACACCAAAGCTAACACTATAGGATTTTTCCCACACAAGATTTATCAAATTAAATCGTTGGAGAAATCTTTGCTTAACCTTCAATATGAAAATCAAATATTTTAAACAAGATTTTAAAAAGCTCAAGCACAAGAGATATTTTTAAAAAACAAGTTTTGTCAAAAATATTTTTCTTCACAACACAAGACAAGCTTTTGAGTCTTGCAATGAGAGTACAAAGACTCGCAAGTTTAAGAAGGTTCCACAAATGAATTTATGAATTAAATCACTAGGAACACCTCTAGGCTTACTCTCACTAAAATCAAAAATCAATACACTTATATGAGAGTATAAGCACGTAGGAATTATATGGAACAACTCAAAATACTCTTTCTCAAAAGGGTTTTACAATAGAATGATCAATGGTCTCATATGGCTTTAAGTATGAAAAATATAGAAGTAGGGAAGATTTTGGGCAATAAAATTTTCAGAGAATTGTTTGCTAATCTAAAGCCCTAATCACGCCTTAATTTTGCAAATGAAATGATATATATAGAAATGGGACAAATTATAGCCATTGGGGACATATAGGGTATTATTAGGATTGTTTTAAACCATTTTAACACAATTAATCCCGTTTAAAAAATTTAACCGTGGTAAAAATAATTTGGAAACCCGAAAGCACTGGTCGACCGGACACGAGGTTCGGTTGACCAAGTGACGAGGTTCGGTCAACTGGGTAAAAATTGAACTGAAAGTTCGGTCGATCGGACTTAGTGTCCCAAGGGCGATTTTTCATTTCCGTGCGGTTCGGTCGACCAGGTGATTTTGAACTATGAAGTTCGGTGGACGAGGGCATTGGATTTTCCCACGTAGGGGTTCGGTCGACCAGGGCATTGCCCATTTAAATTTGGTCAGCCGACCGAAGAGTCAAAGGTTGACTCGGTGGGAGTTCGGTCAACCAAGTCTTATGAACTTGGTACAGAACGGTCGACTGAGCTATGGTCAAAATGTTGACTACTTGACCGATTCGGTTGACCGAATGATTTACACTGTGAAAGTTTGGTCAACCAAGCATGCATTTTTTAATGCATTTTGGTTCCAACTCCCTTATACATTCACCTTATTCATATAAGCAAATATATTTAAGCATGCTTGTGGATCCTAGGGTCATTTTAGGTCTTTTTGAGGACACCGAAAAAATTCGGCGTCAGTCAACCCCTAAGGTCTTTCTAAGGTCTTGATTTTGTATAGAGACCTAGAGTCATTCTAAGGTCTTTGAGTTCGTAGTTCCTACATGCATGATATGCATTAAATATTACAGACCTTTTTTCCTATTTACTATTACAAACCTGAATTGAATGATAATATAAATTACAACATCAACTAATTTTCAGGGTCTTCAGGTTTCAAGCTTTCACGTGCCATCAAATATGACTTGCCAAAAAGAACTTGCACACAAACTTGAAAGCCATCAAATACAAAGAGTATTTGTCATTATCAAAACTGGGAATGACCCATAGGGTCAACAGTAAACATCCTAGATCCTTTAAGGTTTGGCGTATTACACTGCCAACTTTCTCATGGAACAAAATCTCAAGCTCAATAATACCGATGGTGATCTTCTCTCCGATTCAAGCTCATTCCGGTGACTTGTTGGACGTTTGATATATCTCACCATCACCCGTCTCAACATTGTTTTCCAGTCAACATTCTCAGTCAATTTATGCACCAGCCCAGACAACCACATTATGATGCTGTTGTACATGTTCTTCGATACATTAAGGCATCTCCAGGACAGAACTTATTTTTTCCTACTGCCAACACTCTTCAAGTCTCTGCCTATTCTGATTCGGATTGGGCTAGTTGTCCCCTCACTCGTCGCTCCACCACTGTTTTTTTCCTTCAGCTGAGCACTAATCCAATTTCCTGGCGCACTAAGAAACAATCTATAGTGTCTCGCTCCTCCGCCGAAGCTGAGTACCGAGCGCTTGCTTCGGGTACTTGTGAACTTACATTACTCAAAACTCTTTTAAATGATCTTAGTGTACCGCATTCCTAGTCTATGCTCTTATATTGTAACAACTAAGCAGCTCTTCACATTGCCTAGAATCCTGTTTTCCACGAACGTACAAAACATATAGAAATTGATTGTCATATTGTTTGTGAAAAGTTACGGACTGATCTCTTTTTCACTAAGCATATTCCTACCTACAGTCAGTTTGATGATATTTTCACCAAAGGTTTGGGTCGTGAACATTTCCTAAACTTATCACGTAAGTTGGGCATTACAGATCTCCATGCTCCAACTTGAGGGGGAGTATTAGAGATACATATACACTTTCTATTTTTCATTTATTGTGTATTTATTATAAAATAGATATTTAGGAATAATTTGGGATCCTTGACTCATGTATAAATAGACCCTTATATTATTGAATAATGAAAATAGAAAAATCCCCTTATTCAATTTTAACAATTTATGACCATGAACAAAAATTATCATATGTTATCTTTATGGTTTTATTGCATGTAGTGTAAAGAAATTAATCTACACATATTTTATCCAACAGAACCAGTGGCTTGGCCATTTTGTTCTAGCAATGGAGGGTTATTGTGGCGGTTTTAGCTTTTACTAGCGGTGCGTTTGTTGTTGCGGGGAAAGGGCAGATGGATATCTATTTACAGAGCAAAAAGATGAAAGGAAACCAAAACCAAAAACCGAAGAAGGAAAGATTGTGATTTCTGCAGTGGGTTTCCACATCGGAAAGCATTGTAAATGGTAGTTAACTGTTGATTGTGATCGGGAAAGGAAAGAGTCAGGCCCCCATTCATGGATGGGCATTAGCTAATCAGGGGAAGGAGTTCCATTAGGCTTTAGACCAAACTGAGTACCGAATTTAGACTATAGATTGGAAAAAACCACTTAGTTAGGCAACCAAATTACAACATATTTTAAATGATTAACTAAATCTTCGTATTTTGAATGATTTAAAAAAAGTTAGATGGATAATTATTAATTAAAATTTCATTTAAAATTTTAAAATATAATTAAAATTTAAAATATGATGATATTACATGGCCTAGCTTAATAATTAATCTGTTAATTAGACTTATATTTTTAATTTTAAATTGCTCAGCCTATATATATAGTTGCTTCATAAGCCCACTAATTGGGCCAAAACCCAATATGACTTTGTAAATAATTAAAAAAAAAAAATTAAAGGATGTTGATTTCAAAGTTTCTCAAACAAAATGACCAAGTGTCTACCAAAAAAAAAAAATCATTTTTCTCTTGGCTTGACGGGCATAGCTCTTTAATTCATTGTTGAGATTTTTGTAAGCTTTAACTGCGTTATAAATTCTTATAGTGAAGGATTTAAAAGGTTAACGCACAAACACTAGCTATTTCGTTGGTTTATATAATATTAAAACCTTGAAAGTTTCAAAATTTATTAGATTTAAATTATGAGAATTGAGATTCTAATATAATTTAGTCAAAGTTTCGATGATTATCCAAACAACATGATTAGTTTAGCAATCAAACATTTGAAGCCCATAATTTTTCTTCCAACTAAAAATTAAGATTTTTGAATTTGAATCTCATGAAGGTCAAGTAATCATTCTAAACTATAGAAGCAGGAAGAAAAAAAAAGTATTATATTGTATGGTTTAAATCTTTAAAGATAATATATTTTATTAATGATTACACTTATAAGTAGTCTTACACTAGAAAAATAGAGTGGATAATGTACATGATTGAACCCAAAATCCAATAAGCTTAAGATTTTCGGTCAAGTTGATGCTTATTTATGTGTATCAAGTTCCCCTTAAAGACTCTCCCGATGCTAACAATATTAAATTATAAATTTTAAAAAAATAATATTTTAAAAATATTTTTAACTTAATATTTTTAAGAAATTAATATAATATTTTTAACTTAACATTTTTAAGAAATTAATATCTCCTAGGAATATGAGACAATATATTGCCACTATTGATGCAAATGACTTCACAAATAGAAATTGATGTTGAATTATCAAAATGTTTTTTTTTTTATTACATAAGAATTCCAGCCACCAACAAGTCTTTCGGACCCTCTGGTGCGGCACCAAACCTACAGATCAGCGTCCTCCCCCTAGGTCTCGCTGATTAGGTAAAGTTCGAAATGCGATCAAAATGTTCTCCTTATGAGGTATATTTGACTATTGTAATCATGTGATAGAAATTGATGTGAAATTATATAAACTTTGAATCTTAAGTTCACACAGACTGTACAAATTTAGAAATGCTCAAAAAATAAACTAGATAGTCAATTCAAGATGCATACTTATTAAATGTGCAGTTTGACACACATATTAGACATTATGTTTAGATACTATTGTAAATATATTTTTATTCACTTGCAATATCCCATGCATCCCATGACAGACACTATTAGGTTATAATGTTACAAATACATATTTTGTACTTTTTTATAGATTATTTAATCAAATTAAGTTGACTAATTAGCTCTTAAAATAGAAAAAAAAAAAAAAAGCCAAAAAATCATGTTTATAATTTTTTTTTTGAGATATTTTAAATTATAACTTTTATAATAATATTTTACTTATAAAGTTGTAATCTATAACTTTTAATTTTTATATATTATTTAATCAAATTAAATTGACTAATTAGCTTCTAGGTCGTTTTGGCTTGAGGCTTAAGCTTGCATGCTTTGTGTCCTTTTTTTTTTTTGGATGATGTGGAAGCTCCAATCACCTATGAGCCTTTTGGACCGCTCAGTGCGGCACCAAATGCCCAAGGCAACATCCTCCCCCTGATCTCGCCACTTAGATAAATCCAGATACGGTCACAACTTATGCACACTCAGGCCGGATGTTCGGGATGTGGTCACCCTCCTAGTGAACCCCCCTTAGGTGTGGATGGGTCCTGGAGAAGCGACAAAGCGCACCATGACTTTGCCTTTGCTGGGAATTGAACCTCCGACACTCCGTATAACCCTCTTGCTTTACCGCTGCGCAATGTTTCCGCATTCTAACCCTATCCCCGTGCCAGTGAAAAGACCCTATTAAAGTCTCCTACAATATACAATATATGGGTATTAAAGAAAATTTTGGTAACGAAAGATTCTTCTTATAAATGAATTTAAAAAATGGGGGCTTGCTTTGTGCCCATTTTGCTGGTATGTAGGTTGGTCAGCCTGGTCTTTTACTAGTTTTTTTTTTCTATTTTTGGTTTGGACCTCCCTGGGAGCCCAAGTTTCTTGCTTGAGTCTTCCTTTCTCTAATGCAATTACCCTTTCTTTTATAAAGAAGAAGTTGTGCAATATTACCCCCGGCCGCTGGCTCGGGTGGCAAAGGCGACCCGGCTGAGCCTGTGACCCAGGTTAGTTGCTCGGGATCGATTCCTACTGCCTTGAGTAAATCCTGATTTACCTCCCTACAAGGTCTTGGGGTGGGTTCTGTGGGGCGTGGGGATTAGTCTTGGCTGTGATGCATCTCAAGGTAATCTGGTAGATGCCGGCCGGGGACACCCGGACGATATCCAAAAAAAAAAAAAAAAGTTGTGCAATATTTGTACAGTCCAATATCCAGCACTTCACATGAATCTCTATTATAATATTTTATATATTTTATTTATATATTATTTATTTTTTATAACCCTTCACAAAAGCAAACTATCCATTCACACCATTTATTCTTATTCCAATAACGGAGAAGTCCCCATTTTTTATTTTTTATTTTTTATTTTTTCCCAACAAGTTACTCTTCCCCTTTTACTTTCTTACCCCAAAGACCTAAATAATTACCATAAATAACTACCAACCGCCCGTAACCCTTGCATTTGCATGCGTGCACCGACCACGCACGCATTCCATCATCAGTTCTGCCCAGTCTTCAGCTGCTGCACGGTGTCTGCTGACACCTTGAACGCGTTCGTGAGCACCTCGTCCGGCACGCTCGACCCGAACAAGCTCTTCGGCAGCGACACCTCGCCCGCGTTCGAGCTCCCGAACGCCGACATCGCCACGGCCTTGTTGCTCTTGTCGAAGTTAGCTTGGTAATGAACCAACCCCTTTGGGAAAACAAAAACATCTCCTTTCTGCAAGTCATTCTTGTACAGCTTCCCGGTGGTATCCACGGTTCCCACCGTCAAAGCCCCATCCAGCACGAAGAGGATTTCCCCAGCACGGGGGTGCGTGTGCGGTACGTTGAGGGCCCCGGGAGCAAACTCGAGGAGTTCCAAGGAGAGCCCCGTGCCACTGAGGGCCGGGAACTCCTTAACCGACACCAGCTTGCGGCCGAGGCCAACTCTGGAGGATGGCTCCCGACCCCGGAGGCCGGTGTAGGTGAAGAACACCCCATCAACCCTGGTTCTATCCAGGCCTTCGGGGACGGCGAAGTCGGAGACGAGCTCGGGGTCGCCGGCACAGACAGTGGCCGCAAGGAAGAGTAAGGCGAAGGCAACGGAAAGAGCCAGTAGCTTGGCCATTTTGCTCTGGGGAAGGATTTTAGATTTTACTAGTAGTGTGTTTGTTGTTGGGGAAAAGAGGAGATGGGTATCTCTATTTATAGAGGAGAAATATGAAAAAGAACCATAAAACTAAAGCAGAAGAAGGAAAGATGGTGATTAGTGAAGTGGGTCTCCGTGTCGGAAAACATTTTGAATGGGAATTAGTAGTGGATTGATTGTGATTGGGGATTGGGAAAATTGCAAGTATTGGCGCTGTTGGTTTCAGTATAGGATGTCACCTTCGTCCGTGGATTAGAGTAAATTTATGAGAACTAATGGAGGGTTAGTAGGAATCAACTATGCTATTAATGCTGGGGCATTTTACTCCCACTATTCATTCTCTACTCGTTGGGACACTGCCACATTTCATGATGGCGACAGATTCCTTAATTAATCATGTTATGAATACTACCTGCAAATTAGAGCACATTGGTCCGGTTGCTACCCAGGATGGCTTGAATAAGTTGCTTTAGAGGAAAATACTGATTTGAGATCTTCATGTTATCCCAATATTTGAAAAGATATTGGATTTAGAATTGTAATAAATTTGAATAATGTGATGTATAAAATTACATTAAAATTTATTCAAATTCATCTAAATTCAAATTTAAGGATCGAAATTCATGTTTTTAAACACTATCTTAGAGTTTACATTTGAATCATGAAAAGGGCAAGGAAGAATATGGAACCGTGTGTGTACTATCGCCCATTGTGTAATTTAGGCTAATACTATTGACATTCAATTAACCAAAAAAATGAAAAAAATGAAATACTAGGAGAAGACCCTCATCTCCTCTATGTAGCACATATACATTGTATGTTGGAATTTTCACACTTCATAAACAGAAGGATTTCATTTAAAATGGTACACGACCTCCACTAATGTCATGTCATTATGTGACTGATTATTTAAATATGTAAAACACTAATACTATGCATAGAAAAAAAACCAAAACTCATGCTGACTTAAGGGAAAATTTAGATGCATCCATTTTTATAACATATATTACATGTGTTAGTAATATGCCGACAAACTAGCTAGACCCACTTAGCCTTGATAATGTAATGACTTCAAATTTAATCTAAGTTATTCATTAATGTTGATTGTGATTGGGAAAGGAGAGGGTTAGCCCCCATTCATGGATGAGGATTAGCTAATGAGGGGAAGGAGTGAATGGCATTACCTAAGTTGTTTAGAGGAAAATACTTGAGATCTTCATGTTATCTCCATATTTGGAAAAATGTTTGATTTGGAGTTGTATCAAATTTGGATAAGATTATATATAAAATTGTATTGAAATTTATCCAAATCCACTCAAATCCAAATCCAAGGATCGAGATTCGTGCTTGCAAACACCATCTTAGAGTTTACATTTGAAGCATGAAAAGGATATGCTACCATGTGTGTACCATCACCTGTTGTGAAATTTAAGCTAATACCAATGTCATGTCAGATTATTTAAGTACGTAAAACACTAATATTATGCATAGAAAAAGAACCAAAACCCATGATTACTTGAGAAAAGACTTAGAATCATCATTTTTGTAACATGTATTGTACGCCGTTAGTAATATGCCAACAAACTAGTTAGACGCACTTATCCTTGATAATGTAATGACTTCAAAATTAATCTAGTTATTCATTAACTCTTGATTGTGATTGGGAAAGGAGAGGGTCAGGCCTCCATTCATGGATGGGCATTAGCTAATGAAGGGAAGGAGTTCGGTTAGGCTTTAGACCAAACTGAGTACATTGGAAAAACTACTTAGTTATGCACCAAATCACAATATGTTTTAAATGATTAATTAAATATTTATATTTTGAATGATTTAGAAAAAGTTAGATGGATAATTATTAATAAAAAATTATTTAAAATTTTAAAATATAATTAAAAATTTAAAATATGATGATATTAGAGAACCTAACTTAATAATTACTCTGTTAATTAGACTTATATTTTAAATTTTAAATTGCATCTGCCTATATATATAGTTGCTTCATAAGCTCACTAATTGAGAAAAAATCTAATATGGCTTTGTGAATGATTAAAATAAAATAAAAAGATGTTGATTTCGAAGATTCCCAAACAAAATGGTCGAGTTTCTTTTGGCTTGACTGGATATCTCTTAATTCATTGTTGAGATTTTGTAAACTTTAATTGCATTATAAATTCTTATAGTGAAGAATTTTAAATGTTTACATACAAATAACTAGCTACTTTGTTGGTTTATATAATATTAAAACCTCAAAATTTCTAAATTTTTTAGATTTAAATATTGAGGATTAAATGTAGAATCCGAAAACCATGATTACTTCAGCAAATAGACATTTGAAGGCCATGATTTTTGTTCCAACTAAAAACTAAGTTTTTTGAATTTGGTTCTAATGAAGGGCATCATTCTAAACTTTAGAAGCAGTGAGAAAAAAAAAATACTGAATGATTTAAATCTTTAAAGATTGTATAATGTATTTTATTAAAAATTAAATTTATGAGTTAGTCTCACAAATGGAGGGGATGATGTACGGAGTTGAACTCAAGATTCAATAAGTTTAAACTTTTGGATCAAGTTATTGCTCACTTATGTGTATCAAATTCCTATGAAAATTATCCCGATGCTAGCAATATTAAATTAATTGTAAATTTTATAAAAATATAATTTTGAAAATATTTTTAACTAAATATTTTTAATAAATTAATATCTCCTAGTAATATAAGACAATATATTGCCACTAATGATGTAAATGACTTCACAAATAGAAATTCGTGTTGAATTATCAAAATGTTCTTTTTGTTGCAACGTCCGAGAGAAAGGTCTGGAATGGCAAAGGGTAATAATATTAAAAGTTTAATGAAGTCGCCTCTAACCTGTTATTTTCCTAAGTGTAGTTAGTTCACCTAATTACTACTTGTTGATTGGTCTTTAGACTAATTCTATGCCGAGGAAGTAGTCTCGAACTGCATTTACCAGAGTTCAGATTAGGAGTTTAGTTATACGAGAGAAAGGTACTAGCACCGCTTACACACCTTTCTATAAACTACACCTAAGTAACTATGAATTATCCTTAAATTGAATCTAATGGTCTTAATTAATTCTTTAAAAAGTAAATAAATATTAAAATATTAAAAGAAAATGTGAAATAAGGTGTGATTTTGGAATGTCTAAGAATACCTCCAAAGGAATGGATCTTATTGGATAAACCTCCCTCAAAACTAGTATAGGTGTCGCGACATCCCGGAAATGCGGGCGGTTGTGCCTCGAGAAAGGCGAGGGAATAAAATATGATTTTAAAATTTTGAATTTTGGAGTTGCCACTAACATACTTTCCTTGGTCCGGTTAGAACACCTAATTTTCACTCATTTAATTGGTCTTTAGAATAAACTTAAACCAAGGAACCAGTAGTCTTAGTCTAAGTATACCAGGATTGCGATCGGGAGTTCAGTTATGCAAGGGGAAGGTATTCACACCCCTTACACACCTGTTCTACGAATGGTGTCTAATTAATTAAGAATTATCCCCAAATTTAATTTAATAATCTTTCAATTAACTCCTTTTAAAATAAACAAACTAATAAATTTACAAAATTAACAGAAGATTAAAAAAATTTGGGTGTGACTTACGAATGTCTAATAAAACCTCCAAAAGAGAGGATTATGTTAGAAAAACCCACCTCAGAGCCAATACAGGTGAGCTCTAAAAGTATCCCATTGACCTTTTTTAAATCATAGGGACATACCCACCTAAAAATTAAGAAAATAATCAGAAATATATTTTAAAAATATTCCCAAATTTTTCAAAAACTTTGTGAAAGTTTTCTAGAATTTTTCCATATTTTTCTAAAATTTTCTATGCTTTTTCAAAAAAATTTCCTCATTTTTTTAGCCAAAATAGCTCAAAATAATTTTCTTGACTTCAAAAATTTGTTCCAAAATTTTCCCTATTTTTCCTGATTTTTTTTAAAAAATTTTCTTCAATTTTTTTATACTACAAACTAATTACAATTTTAAATAAATGAAAAAAAATAAAACAAAATAAAAAAAATCAGGAACATACCAGTTTATCCGGTCTAAATCGGGTCAACCGATTCAAGGTAGTCGAGGGTGACACGTGGAAAAAAAAAAATTTATTCTTCTCTTTTTTTATTTTCTGTCAAAGGGTGATGTCATCGTGACGTCACCTTGCTGCATGGCACCCCCAAATGGCCCTGACCAATGAGCTAGGATCGCTGGCATTACACGATCTAGACCATCTAGAGAAAACATAGATCAGACAGTCCTGGCTAGGCCACGTCGCCCACTGAATGCTTGGCCCGAGACGCGCCACATGTCACCACGCGGCGGTGACATGTGGCCTATAATCCCCAAATATAAAAATCAATTTTTTTTCTTCATTTTTCAATTTTCACTCTCTCCCCTCTCCCCAAACTCTCTCTCTCTCTCTCTCTCTCTGTTCCTTCTTCTTCGCGTGTCTTCTGCCTCTTCCCCTTCCTCCTTCGTTGGGCTTTTTCCTCTTCTTCTTCCTTCTTCCTTTGGCCCTCTTCCTTAGATCTGCTACCCTTCAAATATCCCTAGTGGCTTCTACCCTTCTGTGGTGTTATCCGGTGACCCCATGGTTCCCTTTCCTCTCTCATTGGGATATGTGACCTCTCGGACCCTCGAATTTATGGTTCTACACTCCTTCCTCCCTGATCTATTATATTAGTCTCATCTCATTTATTTCCCTTTTTAGCTTTTGCAAGTTGGGAGCATGCGGAATGGAGAAGTTTTCCGAAATCCTTCAGACATGATCTCTGAAAGATGAGTTTTCTCTTTGTGATTTCTGTTATGAGTTATTAGGCTTGGATCTGTGTTTGAGTTGAGGTCCGATCTATGTTCTGAGCGAGGTAAGGTTCAGGGTGAGTCAACTTGCCTAGAACCCAGTGAGTTGAGTGTGGGTTTGACTCGAATGAGTCGACTTGAATGGTGATTACGGTTGACTCAAGCAAGTCAACTCAATAAGTGGACCATGAGTGACCTGGAGATGAAGCTGGTAGGCCATGTAGGGTTCCGTTGGGCTTGGGGTTTGCACCTGATTCAGGCTCTAGGTTTTGGGTTATGGGCTTTGGGCTATTGGGCTACTAGTTTGTTTTACGCAGTGTGGGGCAGGGCTTTGTTTAAAAACTATGGGCTTTTGTTTTTTTAAAAAAAAAAAAATGAGGGCTTTTGGTTTGTTTTTTTTTTAAAAAAAAATGGGTCTCGAGCTGTTTTAAAGCCATGGGCTGGTTCTTCTTTTAAAGACTGGGTTTGGTCCATTTTAAAAAGGTGGGCCGCGGGTTGTTTCAAAACATGGGCTAGGTTTTTGTTTTAAAGATTGGGCTTGGTATGTTTTAATAAGGTGGGTCATGGGTTGTTTTTATTTAAAAGATGAGTTGGGTTTTATTTAAAAGAATTGGGTTTTGTTTGTTTTGAAAACTTAGAGGTCTCAGTAAAAAAAAAGAAAGCTTGGGCTTGGTTTATTTTTAAAAAAGGAGGTGGGTTGTAGGATTAGTTAAAACATTGGCTCAGTATGTGGGTTTGGTTTATTGGCCTCGGTGGTTTTAAAAATGTGGTCTTTTGGGGTTGGTTCACTGTTTGTACTACAAGGTTGGTTCACTGTTTGGGCCACGGGGTTGGTTT
Organism: Malania oleifera; assembly: GCF_029873635.1. Taxonomy (NCBI): domain Eukaryota; kingdom Viridiplantae; phylum Streptophyta; class Magnoliopsida; order Santalales; family Ximeniaceae; genus Malania; species Malania oleifera. The sequence goes on along the minus strand of NC_080423.1, from coordinate 88,186,814 downwards.
ATTATTTGGGCTACTAGTTTGGATTTTAGGTAGGCTGTAGGGTTGGGGGTTCTTTTCACTATTTGGGCCTTCAGGCTGGTTCACTGTTTGGGCCACAAGGTTGGATTTCAATTTGGGTTGCGGGGGTTAATGGCCTTTCTAAGAAAGGTCATGGGGTCTTCTAGTCTCACAAGGGAGACCTACGTACATGCATGGCATGGGGGCACCCTTATTTCGACCAGGTACCTATAATGTATGATAATTTAAGGAAGGATAATCAATTGTATACATGAGGTCTTCTACTCCTTCAGGTCTTCTTATCCATGCATTCCTTTCTTTCTGGGTGTCCTTCTAGGTTGAGTACTTCCTCTGGTAGGCAGGGGTACCTTTAGGTTGCAGGGGACACTAGGTTGTACCTTTGAGTGCAGGTAGCACTATGTTGTGCCTTCAGGTGTAGGGAGCACTGGGTTGTGCCTTCGGGTGCAAGGAGCACTGGAATATGCCATCTGCTTTTGTAAGTTGGGTGAGAGCTTCACCCTTCAGTTTCTCTAAGGTTTTGCCCTTCGAGACTATCCTATCCTCAATGCTTCTCTCTTTTCTTTTCTCACCGTATGGGTGTTTCTCTCTGAATTGGTGTCCTTCTCCTTTTGTAAGGCCCCCTATTATTAACCCATTGTTCACCATGGCAACTACTGAACACTAATGAAAAAATAAACCAATAAAAAGATTTCCTTGGTTTATGCAATCCATTATAGAGCCCTCCAACTAAACAATATAAAAAAGAAAATAAAATAAAATTGAGCAATCAACAAAAAAAATTTTGAATCACAATCCAACATAGATTTACTAAGATTATGAAATTACAAAGAACTATTGTCTAAATTTTGTGCTTTTACTAATATCCAATGGTTCCTTATGATTTTTAGTATAACATACAACCATAAATGTCATCAAGAGAAATTTAGATAAATACATATGAACAAAAACCTTATGTACATCAAAAGAACTCCTCCAAATATGCAAACAATGACAATATTTAAATATAGCACCACCACAAATCCACACCTACTACAAAAAAATATAAGATGCTTCGCCTAGGAAGTCCAAGAATTAAAGCATTATAGAATCACTTTTAATGAAATAAATATTTAACCTAGATCTCCAAAGGGTGGCCATGGTTTCCTACGTAGCGTCCTATCATGCAAGAACCATTTGTCACCAACAACGGTGAGAACATGTTAAACTCATCATCAAGACAAAACTTTAGAATCATTGTAATTCTAATGTGTACATTAATTCTCTTTTGAATTGAGAGATCTTTAGAGGATTTTTTCATACGAGTGTAACAATACAATCTACCACATCTTGAAATCGACAATATATAAATAAATAAAAAGGCTTAACCAAACCTATAAATCCAACTATTTTATTTACCAAAATCAATTGATACAACACAACTAATTGCTGCATCTGCAAAGTTAAGATCCAATACCTCTTTGTTTGTATAATCATCCCTATCCAGATTAACTGTGCACACCTTGAAATTTATAGGCATCAAACCTTGACGTGGACTATGATATTTCATTGTCCCTACTTTGTAAAATAATGAGTAATATATACCGAAATGAAGGTAACTTCAAAAGAGGGCAAAATGAGAGGTAAAGTAATTATCTTCTATCCTTCAACATTATCAAATTCACACATGCAACCAGTGGTCATATATATACAAAATTTTAATTGACTTATATGTGCATATCATATAAGTACAAACATTCAAATTTTTTCATACATGGTAGTCAATGCTGATTTGTAATCATACACACAAGTGCATGTAGGATGAATAGGAATTTACCTCGTTGTCTCTTGCTGTGAAGCATAGGTTAGCAATCTCTAATCACTTGATTCACTTTCTGAGTAACTTGAGCTTAATTCATCCCAAGTTGCTTTCATTGCTTTCTTTTTCTTCTTCTTGACATCTTTCTTGAGCTGTCGACAATCAGGTTTTATATGTCCTACTTTCTTACAATTATAATATGTAGGGGGTTCAATCCTTGCTTCTCTCTTACTTGTCTCACCCTTATCTGTTTTTTACCCTCTGAATTTTCTAACAAATCTTTTATTCTTATTAAAGAATTTTCCTAACCGTCTAGTGAATGGGGCTAAATCATCGTCATCTATCTCATTGTCTTCTTCCTCACTAGAACTCTCTTTTGAAGCTTTTAGGGCTATTGTCTTCTTTTGTTTATTGCCCTCGGCGGTTATTTCATTAATCACCATCTCATATGTGAGAAGCGAGCCTACTATTTCATCTAAGGAAGTATTTTTCAAACTTTTGCCTTCAGTTATGGCAGTGACCTTAGATTCCCAAACAGGAAGAAGTCCTCTAAGAACTTTCATAATCATCTCATAGGAAGAATAGTTCTTACCAAGTGCATTAAGGTAGCTTATATAGGTGAACCTAGTGTACATACTAGTAATAGATTTTTCTGGATTCATCCTGAAGGACTCATACACGTTAGTGAGCATGTCAATCCTACTATCCCTAACATCCACTGTTCCCTCACAGGTAACCTCTAACTTATCCCATATTTCCTTAGCTGATTTACAACGCATGACTCTATTCAATTAGTTTGCATCTAATGCACAATATAGTGCATTCATATAGTGCATTCATTGCACTAGAGTTAATTTTGAGTTGTTTCCAATCTGTGTCAGTCATTTCCTTTTCTTCTTTAAGGACTTCTTTGTTATCTATATTTTTTGTGGGAATCAAGTCACCAAGTGTGACCACCTTCCATACCTTATAATCCATAGTCTGCAAAAACATCATCATTCTTTGTTTCTAGAAAGTGTAGTTTACATCACAGAAAATGGGAGGTCTAGATGATGATTGGCCTTGGCCAAAAGGGGATACTCCTAACTGTGCCATAGAGATATTTATGTAGCTACTTGTTAGGATACACTATAACCTACTGTTGGAATTGGTGTATTCTCAAGAGGGGGGGTGAATTGGATATTTAAAATTTTCTTCCTAGGTCAATTCAAATTCCAGCAGCAATAATACACAAGCCAAGGTCTTTCTATACAATCATCATGTAGAGACTCGAAGAATTATAGTAATTAAATAATAAAAGAAATTAAAGAAAAATGAATTTTTATAAGAGGGTGCAGTAAGGTCTTGTCGATGAGTGTAGAAGTGCCCGTCAATGAGCAGACTCTTGGGCTCGTCAATGGGGATGAGCGTCTCGTCGACAAGAACTTACCAAGAGGCCTGTTCTAAGGTCTGAAACTCATCGATGAGGAGACAATGTTCATCAACGAGATCCCTTCATTGACTCGTCGACGAGGTGACGTGTCTCATCAACAAGTCTATGTAGACAGCACTCTATAAATATAGCCAAAACATATTTTTAGAGAAAAATTTCTCTCTCTCTCTCTCTCTCTCTCTCTCTCTCTCTCTCATTTTCTCTCTCTAGAAAAGGGTTTCTCTCCCTTCTCTCTAGTTTTTCAGCTCCTTCTCTCCCCGGTTCGACAAGTGGAAGCTACCACGGTGATCTTGGGGAGATTCTGTACAACATAGCCAAAGTGAAATGTTGATTTGAGAAGTTTGAGAACCATCCCAAAACCAGGGTAAGTGGATTATTTGAGTATTTCCAGTATTACCAAGTTCATTTGAGCCTAGATTTTGTATTATATGAGAACATACTGGAGTTTTGTGAAGTAAAATTAGGGTATTATTTTTTCAGGAATAGGGTATTTTGGGACCCTACGGGAATGGGTTGAGGACCCCAGTGGATATCTTTTCAAAAGCCTAGGTAAATAATGAATAGTTTATAGTTCCGAAGATGGAAAAATGAAGAATAATTTGAGTATTTAGTTGATTGACAGGATATATATATATATATATATATATATATATATATATATATAAAATATTTTCAGGGTTATGGAATTATAAATGCCAGAGGTGTAATTTAGAACGTTACTAAACGAGCTTAATTATGAGGTAAGGGAAAAATGCTATGCCAGATAAAGGAGAATTTTTATCAGTAAATATAGTATAAGATTATGGGTGTTTTTCCAGAGTAGATACTATATGGTTTTACAAATTATATGCAATGAGTTACTAATAGTTGTGTGGCATGAGTAATATGAGTATAGTACTAAATTTATACAATTCTTACAGGATCATGAATAAGCATACAATTTTATAGAATCATGATATACAGAGCACACAGTTATTTACTGAGCAGATTATACAGTATTTATTTCAGAGTTATAGCTATCTAGTATTCTACAGAATTATGTATTTACATAGTTTAACACAGTTTAATAGAAAGCATAGTATACAGTCTCACAGTGAGCATGTTATATACAGTTTTACAGAAATCAGTTGAATAGTTTTCAGAATACCATGATATATAGATCACAGAGCCATAACAAACAGTTATACAGTGTTACATATCAGTAATTACAGTATATGTTCAAAACAGATAGTATAGTTTATACAGAATAATTATTAGAGTGTTATGGCTATTACAGCAGAAATAGAATCATGGTAAACAGTAAAATACATGTATATACCAAAGTATTATATATATATATATATATATATATATATATATATATATATATAGTATTAGACCCTGATAACCATTACAGATCATATTATAGAGCACAGTACCGTAGCTATACAATGGAGAGAGTGCAACCACACATCTTAGTAGAGTGGCATTTTGTGGTCGATTGTGTCGATAAAGAGATTGCAGACTCCTTGGTATGTTGATCCAGATGGAGGGGAGAGAGTGAAGCGCTCCCTAGACAGACTTAGGTCGAGGGGACAATCATACCTTTAATGGAGCTATTGTTGACTAATCCTAGAGCGCTGACCAAGATTAAGTCCCGCCTACAGGCCGCACAACCCTGTCATGAGGGGATTTGAATCATGACATACAATTATCCATCCAGGGAAGTTTCACAACTATTATATACGTACAGAAATCAGTAGAAATATTTATAGTAATTAAAAGTATGTTCAAATAGTAAAGTTTAGTAACAGATGTATTTGAAGAAACACAGATGTAAATTGTATTGTATATCTTTGTTACATACCATTTTAGATTCAGTTAGTTACAGTATATGTATACTTTACAGAAACACTTATGCCACACACTAGCAATAGCATATTTCATCTTACTAAGTGTTGTCTCATCCCAGTAATTTGATATTTTTCAGGTGATCCAATTAGACGAGCAGACCATGCTCGTGGATAGAGGAGATATCGATTCTGCCCTGTTTATAGGGTAAGTAGTTTTTGGGTGAAATGTATTTTTGTATAGATCCTAGGGGATCTGGACTTTTAAATTAGAGTGATGTACATAAGTGGTGAAAAATTCCGGTATTGTGTTTCTGGTCGTACACTTTATGTTTTCCGCTACCTAGGTATTATGTTTTTGGGTATCAAAGAACAGGATATATTTACCAGACAGTATTATGTATATTATTGTTAGGATTATAAAAAATAAAAAAAAAGGATGGCATGAAAAATCAGGTCGTTACACATAAACTTAATCAAGAATTAAAAGCAAATATTCAAGTGTTGAAATTTAAATTTCAAAAATTAAAAGCAGGCACAAGAAATGTTATCGGGATTCGGCCAATGCTGCCTACGTTCCAGCCTCAAGCTCACAAGCAAGAGGATTCTACTAAGGTTCGCTTAATTGGTTGAGCGGCACCTAATACAACACCTTAACATGATGGTACACCTAACTTTCCTAACCAGGTCAAAGTCAATCCAGGACTTTTCACAGGGCAAGTCTCCCTCTTCCGACCACACGTCAGGAACACAACAAATAATCAAATTTTTGTACAAGCAAATATGCTTTTTATACTAAGCAGATATGTGCCACTATGCTCAATCAGATAATACACTCACATATGATAGGATATTAAGCTCAAGTAAGATTTTGTTAACCAATGCGTCAACTCTCAATAATATGTATGTCAATGTGTATACGTGAGAGTGAAACTTTTGATATCAAGTTAATATGTTTGTGATGTGAATAGTCAAACAATCTCTACAACCCCAAAAAAATATCACAATAATATTTCTCAAATGTAAAGCACAATAGATATTAGGGTTTAAGCTTGCTAAAAAAATTTTTTATCAAAGCATAAAACAAATTTATGAACCTTGCAATGAGGATACAAGATCTTAAGCCAAGTAAGAGTTTTTCCCAATCAAATATTTATGAATGAAATATTATGGGAAAATCCATAAGCTACTATCCAAAAATCAATATACAATTACAAGTAAGGGAGAGTTTGAGCTTGTAGGATGAATATGAAAAGTTAATCTCACTCAAAATAAATGGCTAGATGAGTATAGGAGAAAGATTTTGGCAATATATTTGAAAAGATATGGGAGTATGAATGATTTTGGCTAATAAAATTTTTAGAGAAATTTATCTAATCTAAAACCCTAATCCTCTTTTAATTGTGACAAATGAGGAGGTATTTATAGAGTTTCAAAAATTATAGCTGTTGGGGACACGCTGGGTATTTTGGAAAAAGATTAATTAAGTTTAATTAAAATTAACCCAGTTTAACCTTAGTAAAAATTGAGCAACTCGAGAGGTTCGGTTGACCATTTTTAAGGTTTGGTCGACCAGATTGCTCAGTTTGGTCGACTAGGGTGTTTTTGAACTGAGGTGTTGGTTGATCAGACATGAGGCGATTTTTGAACCTCTGAGGTTCGATTAACTAGGTTAAATTCGGTTGACCAGATTCATACGTCTGGTCGACCAGGTCCTTTTATAATTAGGAGTTTGCTCAACCAGGGCGTTGGGAAATCCCCACGTGCCAGTTTGGTCAACCAGGGCATTGATGTTCATTTTAAGATTGGTCGACTAGATGGTCAAACTTTTGACCCTAAGGAGGTTCGGTCGATCGAAGGTACTCTGTATGTTAGTGTTTAGTCGACCGAACACACTAACTTTGTGCATTCAATTCCTAACTCTCTTTTAAAGACACTCCTGTTCACATAATTGATACTTCTAAGTTATAGGGGATTTTTTCATGCAATAATTTAGGACCTATGGTCAGTCTAAGGTCTTTGAGCTTATCTGTCCTATCATGCATGCAATGCATTAATTATGACAGACCATTAATATTTAAATATTACAAACCCGAATAAAACTTAATTAAATTACAACAAATAAATATTTTGGGTATTTATCTTCTTCAAGTCCATGTGCACTATATGAAACTTCCAATTGATCCTACACACAAACTCATCAAACATTAAATACCAAAGTATTTGCCATAATTAAAATGTGATATGACCTATAAGGTCAACACCTACTCTCTGATACCAATTGAAATTAGGATGTATTCCCAAGATGGGGTGAATTGGGTTATTTAAAAAATTATTTACGAAATTCTTAATCACTTTAACCCTTAACTATTCTATCTTCCAATATATATATGCAATAATCAAACTATATTAATAAAGAGTCTTTAGATATGAATGTAGAAATTAATACACAATCTGAATTTACAGTATGAACTAACACATTCAGTTAAGCACTTGTTCGGAATATAACTTTCAGCTTGAATCAAGAAGGTTCACAACAATGCAGTCAAGAATAAATTCAGTGATTCGATTTAAACCTCAATGAGATAATCAGTATTAAGATATGATTTTTAGCAACAAAAATATTTTCTTTCAAAAACTATTTTTGTAAGTCACTTGTTTAACTTCAGTACATATGCTTAAATCTAAAAGTCAATTTATAAATAGTTTACCTTGGATTATTTACTTTCAAATTCAAAGTTGTAAGCTTTTTTGAATGTTCAAATCAACGTTTTAATCATACAACTGATATATATTTGATCTCAAACAAATTATGTCCATTTAGTTCAAAATATTCAGCAAGGTTCTTCCTTTCAACAAGTTCTTAAATATTCAACAAACTCTCAAATATTTACCATCATTCGATATTTAGCACTATTCAATATTCAGCAATATGATAATGAAAATATATTCAAACACACAGATTATATCTTGCAAAAAGTAAAAAGAGTAGGGAAGAAGAAGCTATACACCGTTGTTTTTACAAGGTTCGGCCGCAGCCTACGTCCTTGCCTCACACAACGCGTTGTGAGGATTTTCTTTCCCAACTTCGTTACTAGGTGAAGTTACAACCTCTCTCCCTCAAAGGTAGAGTTCATCTCTCTAACAAGAAGCCTCACTCGCTAGGCAACGATTCAATACTTGAACATCAATCAATACAACAAACAGCAAAAGATTGCTTGTACAAGATAAGTGCTCCTCGAATGAGCATATTAGTACACGTTAGATTCAAAATAATACTTCAAATAAACAATGTGAAAGTTGAAGCTTGAAAGTATATCACCAGAACTGATTCAAACGTGTAAGATTTGAAAGATCAGATCAATTTCTGAGAGTATTCGTAGATAACACAGTAGTAGTATAACCAGAGAGTTTATCAAAGTATGAACGTGTTGTTCTCTTTTCTTTTTGAATTTTTTGTTACCCTAATGTGTGAGAATAAGAGGTTTAAATAGTGCACTAGGGTTTTAAAAAGTTTCATTAAGGTTTTCTCTTAATTTGGAAACCAAACATGCAACATATGGAAACAAGATCAGTCGCTTGTGCTATTTTAAAATCAGTATATTCTGAAAGTCAGAATGGGGTAAGTCGACCGTACCTGATAGGTCAGTCGCCTGTGCCTATTCTATTTGTATATTTTCAAAACAATAGCACCACAGTCACCTGATGATTTATCATCAGTCACCTGTTGTAACACCCCGAAAAATAAAATACCAAAGTACTATATACATATATTCAACACATAAAAAAATATAACCAAATTCTCCATATTACATATCCAGAAAAGAAATTAAACATAAAACTGTACATATATCTGTTCTTCTCACCACTCACAAAAATAAACCCCGCCCCGGAGCTTTCTAAGCTCGATTACCTGAAGGACTTGAAAAGAATAATAAATTGTCGAGGTGAAACACCTCTCAGTAAGGAAGAAAAATCTATAACAGTGTGTGACAGAGAGTTTAGTACATACAAAAATAATCATCTATTATTTAATATCATTAGCACCAAAGAATCTGCATCATCAATTACATCACTCACCTTAGATAACATACACACAACATAAATATTTTTAGTGATAATTTCCGAGAATAAGGAAGTTTACCCACCTATAAAAGTAACTTCCCTCTGCTCTAACACTAATGTTAGGGCACTCACCTTACTCAGTAAGCCCTCGGGTTATGTGTCCAAGCAAAGTCTCCAAGAATAGGGAAGATTATCCACCCATACAAATAGCTTTCCTCTACTCTGGTACCCACAGAAAATTACTAGGGCACTCGCCTTTCACAGCAAGCCTTCGGGTAGAGAATTCTATTTTACCATAAATACTTATGCAATTATAGTTACACGCTTCCAATGCCCTCATTTCACAAAGATTCATGCATACACACATTTCATAACCCATCCGCACAAGATATACACATACTTCATGCACACCCACACAGGGTAAATATCTACACAAGAAATACAGTCCACATAGGACTCACATCCACACAAGAATATCGTTGACATAGGACTCATAACCACACAAGTTAGTACACAAGCTTCCCAACCACACAGGTTACAAATCCATACACACACCTTCGTTCATAGTAAATTGGTAAAACAAACTTCTCATTCCATTGCCAATATTTTACCCCCTTAATATAAATGCCTATATAACGACCTCCACATACCACTGCCAACGTTATATGGCGATTTATAGCAGGTACGATATAGCAACCTTCTCATACCACTACCAACGCTATATCGCAATTTACATGAACCCTAAAATAATGCACATCCATGACATAACTAATCATCCAAGCACATCAATGCATTCACCACAGTATGCATAATAAAATAGTATTCACAATTGTACAGTATTCACAACCGAACAGAAATTACCACCCAAACAGTAACCACAAGCGAATAATAATTATAATCATGCAGTACTCGCAACCACTTAATTACAAAAGTTATTCTCATACCACATGGTTTTTCCCAAATATGAAATATAATCAAAATCATTATTTTCCAAATGCCTAACTGTTCAGATAAATCATGCATAAATATATATATATATATATATATATATAAAATTTATACTCGAATTTAATCGGTTTAAAATTAATGAAAAGCTACTATAACGTTTTCCCCTTACATGCTCCTCAAGATTCTGCCTAAACTGAACTGAAAAAGAGACTCTGTATTCCAAAAATCCTAACATAATTAGTTTAACCCTAGGATAGTTATCATTTATCATCTCCTAAGCCCACACACTCCCAATACTTTATTTAATATAAAAAATACCCTACTTACCCTGGTTTTGGAGTAGTGCCCAAGTACTCCAAATTGAAAATCTGCTCCACTTATGTTACAAAGAATCTTCCCAAGGACCTCATGGTGGTTCCTAATCGTCAATCCGAGCTGAATTGGGCCCAAAATCGAAGAGAGAAGGTGAGGGAGTCGTAGGTAGAGAGAGAATTTCTAGCTTAAAATGAAAGCTTTCTTATTTATAAGCAGAGCTTCGTCGACGAGACATGTGGATTTGTCAACGAGCCCAAGAAAAATGTTCGTCGATGAAATCATAAGTTCGTCAACGAATTTCAAAAATACCCAAAACCTCTCTCGGTAAATCTTCGTCGACGAGGCACATATACTCATCAACAAAACCCAAAAGATCGTTCGCCGATGAGAAGATCAACTTCGTCGACAAGTCCCTGCTTCTTACCTTTTAAATTTCTTTTCCTTTTCTTTTATTTTCCCTTTTTCCTTTTATTTATTTTCTTTTCTGAGTTTGGGTTATTACACCTGTCCTTTCAGAAAACCTTGTTTTTCATTATTTTTGGTTCCAAACTTAATTCATATATTAGAAAATTTTATTTGGACTTTGAGAAAATATTTTCCATGTATAAAATCAGGTATCTAAATCCAATAACATATCTTAGGAGCTTCAATCAATCAATATTGAGTTTTGAAGTACTTACATAAGACTTTCATATGATTTTCCTATCTACATTCCTAAGTCTTCGTGTTGTGAACCTTCCAATATGTCTTCTGAGTTTTATGCACTGCTTCAACAAGTTTCATGTCTCATATAACTTTAATTCTTAATGATTATCATGTCTCATAGCCTTAAGTATGATTTTTCATTCAAACTCTTCAAGCACATCCACTTGAAGTCTTAAGATCACTTAAATCATGAAACTCAAAACTTGCATAGACATATTAAGTAACCTTGATTTGTTATCATCAAAACAAGATTAAACCTTGTTAGGCCAATATATACCCCATGTTCCACTTGCTTTATTTTTTTCTACCATAACCCTTGCCATGCTAGCAGCTCCTTGCATTTGATTGATCATTTCAAATGCCCGATCATCCAAAGCCCAAAATTCAGATTCCCAGTATCGTGCCCTCTATACATAAGTTACGATCCTCTAATACCTGGTTTGCAACTGGTTGCATTCATCCCTTCATTATTGCCATTGGGTCTCTAATTCTTATATACTCTGGGATTTCCTTTTATTCTTAGCTTCAGCAGCTTGTTATAATTCAACGTTTAATTTAGCGTCAACTTGAAGTGTTTTTCCGTCTTCTTAGAGCTATCATTTCTTCCTCAGCTTGTAGGTACTTGTCCCTTTTTTGTTTGACACTCTTCTGGCATTCAACAATTAACCCTCACTCCTTTCTTTTCACCTGTTGAACATTTAACTCAGCCCCTATAGCCCTCTCTTCAACGGAACGAAGCTCTTCTTGCAACTTTGCTTTTTCCTGTATCCATCCAGCCTTTTGAGTTTCCTTTTTCCAGGATTGAATAACTGTTAACAACTCTTCCTAAAAAGTGGGAATCCTCACAAAATTTGCTACCTGAGGATTGATTTTGCTGATACGTCAACTGTCATAGCCCTCTTGAACCTCAGCGACCCGGTTGCCTGAATCTATCAAATACACACATCCCTATGCTGACATGAATTTTTCAATTTGTTTCTGACCTCCCTTTTAGTCATAAGCAAACTCCGAACCTGCCATTCCATAAGTCATAGGTATAAACTGGAATGATCCCATTTTCCTTTTGAACATAAGAGGTGCGTAAGTTATTCCTCTCCATGGTTCTAGTAATGGAACCCATGAAAATTCCCCGCATCTATACAACATGTTAGTGTATCCCATCCATGGTGCCTGCCACACACACCCTCTTGTTGCCAAATTATGTCATTTTTCATTCCATTCGAACCTGTTGGGTTGCTCCTCCCATTTAACCCTTTTAAACTCAGATAGAGAGATTCGAAGCTTTGAAAATATAGGATAGAAGAAACTCTCGCTGCATGGTAAATGTCTTGCAAACCAAACATAAAGCAATGGAACGCAGCATCTCAATCTTCCTCGCCCCTTTGTCCTACAAGCATTGAGAGATCAAAATGTCTCTATCAAGATACCTAATACTAGGCTGACTCCATCCTAAACTTGAACTACGAAAGAAACTCTAGCTTAGTCGATAAATCCCAATTCCTTAGGAAAGATAACCAAACCATAGATGGCAAGAGCTAATATGTGTAAATGAACCTCTTCCCTTTCTTCCCCTTCTACCATGGTCTTCAGACACTCCCAGGTGATTTCTCTATCTTTTATTCCAACGTGCTGATTTATCTTATGAGGCTTGATCCTTGTTGCTTCGCCTAGCTCCCTTCTAAAGGTCACCTTAGGGTTATATCCACACATCTGATACGGTGTTTGAAGATTCATTAGGTGTAATAGCAATGTATATTCTTCAATAGTTGGAGTCATATCTACCCTATCTAAGGTGAAACAACAATACGAGGGATTCCAAAATTTCACTAGCACGTTCATCATTTCTAAGTTTATAGGTATATATAGTAAGAATCCAATGTTATTGTACAACCGAGAGAACCTCATACGTCGTTCCAATGTCCATTCTGCCCAGATGATTTTTAGCTCCCTTAAAGAATTTGATCGGATATCCATCCTAACCCGACCCGATAGTACCACCCTAGCTTCATTGTTCAAACTATCTCCCCAATTACTTTGTTGACTTTCAAAGTATAATAGTATTGCGAATTCCTCTTCCTTGTATACTACTGAACCCTCCATGAATAAATCGGACTTTTTCAGAATCTTGGCAAAGTAGTATGTATGCCTAATGTGGATGTAACATGTGAGCCGCCACACAAATGAATTCAAATAAACATAACAACTGGACTAAGTTATATGAAGAAGGATGAAGCTCCTGCCCTAACCCCAAGTGGATTTATCATTTACAGGTTTTCACCATGCTTCTATTTTAAGGGAGGAAGCTAGAGTTAAAATATGAATGGTTCAAGCTCTATTTCCTATTAACAATAGGTTCCCAGCATGCCCTCTATCCTCACCCAATGGGTTTGGACAAAGTTTAACCTAAGTGGAGTGGTTCACGTGCCCCCAAAAACCTTGTCTCATGAGAGCTAACAGTACTGTGCTCCTTTTTATTCCTAAAAGGTAAAACCTGGGTAGGAGGCTCGTGAAAATGTGTGTGCTCACATAAATTTTAAAAGTCTATCCCTTTAACCCCACATATCATCAAACGCTGCACATGTTTATCCATCCATTCCATACATACAAGAATTAACAATATAAGAATTATATACAAGCAAAATATTCACAAAAAAACACAACAATTCATATTTACAAACAAAACATCATGGAATAGTCAAAAGACCATTAAATTCTCTATGTCCCCAGCGAAGTCGCCAAACTGTCGTAACATCTCGGAAAAAGGATCCTAAATGGCAAGTGATAATAGATATTGAAATTTGAATGGAGTTGCTACTAACTTGTTATTTACCTTGATGCAGTTAAAACACCTGTTCACTACTCATTGATTGGTCTCTAGACTATTTCTAAGTCAAGGAACTAGTAGTCTTAGTCTACTTTATCAGAATCGAGTTCGAGAGTTTGGTTATGTAAGAGGAAGGTACTAGCACCCCCTACACACCGTGTTGACTTTGGTGTATTCCCAAGAGGGGGTGAATTGGGTATTTAAAATTTCCTAAATTGATTTCAATTTCACAAGCAGTAATACACAACCTAAGGCCTATCTATATGCTTATAAACCCAAATGTGCAGATACATGTAAGATGCGAAAATTTAAATCATGCGCAACATTCGCACAATAACATAAATGTGCAGGAATATAAATTGCAGAAATATAAAATAGAGCACACACGATATGTTATCGGGATTCAGCCAATACTGCCTACATCCCCGCCTCAGCTCGCAAGCTAGAGGATTACCACTATTGCTCACTTAACGGGTGGAGCGGCACCGTTTACAACCAGGTCAATTAACGGGGCTGACCTCAACCAATAACTACACCTTACTAGGGTGATGCACCGAACTTTCCTAACCAGGTCACTTTTCTTCTTCAAGTTCGATCAACCAGGGCATTGGGATTTCCCCACGTGCCAGTTCGGTTGACCAAGGCGTTGCAGGTCATTTTAGAAATGGTCGACCAATTGGTCAACTTTTTGACCCTAGGGAACTTTGGTCAACCAAAGTTCTTTGTGTGTTGGGGTTCAGTCGACCGAACACATCAAATCTATCCATTCAATTTCTAACTCCCTTTTAAAGACACCTCTAATCACATATTTGTTAATTCTAAGTTATAGGGGGCTTTTCATGCAATGATTTGGGACCTATAGTTAATGTAAGGTCTTTGAGAGCTAATCGAAAAAATTCGGCGTTGGTTGATTGATCCCTAAGGTCATGTGGTGTCCTGTGGTCAAACTATGGTCATTGATTTTTCCTATGGTCCTTACTAAGCTTATAGTCCTATTATGCATGCAATATATTAATTATTACAGACCAAGGATTATAATTACAGACCCAAATAATAAATATAAAAATATAACTTAAAATAAGCAAAAATTTCATGCTCTGCTCCTCGGTAATTCCATGGATTTCGCCGAGAGAATGGCTCATTTAAGTGCTTCTCGACATCCATTTTTCATCTGTCATCCGTGCTTAGAAAAGTAAACCTGATCAAATACTCAAAGCACATAGATGAGATATTGTGGTTTGTCATAATCAAAATAGGAGACGGATTCAAAAAGTCAATAATCTCCTCTTTTTTTATGATGACAAACATATGAGCAAAATGTGGGTTTGCTTGACAAGGCTCCCCCTAACAATATACAAAATGATATTCAATAAGGTTCACATATAAGCATGAAGACTTCATAATATTTTACGTTATGCATTAAGGTTCAGTTTCATTTTCCATTTTGAATAACGAAAGTTCAAGGAGAAAAAACTAATTTTGCTCTTATAACACATCTCCCCCTTTTGTCATCAACAAAAAGGCATGCAAAAAAATATAACTGGTTTTTGAAAAGTATAGCAATTAAGCACACAAATAATATAACTGGTCATTCAAATTTAAAATGACATTACAATCATGATTAAAGTAGGATTATCCACAAACCATAGCAATTTAAGTCATATCATAAGACCCGTAAAAGATTTGATTTTAAAAGATAAGACATATGATAACAGGTAAAGGGTTTGAGCATAAAATAGTCTAGCTAGTTCATATGCATTTTCATGTGTAGTTATCGAACCAGTTATACAATTTAAAATATATATATATATATATATATATAGTATATAATAATAATAAGGCAAGAGATAAAGAGTTTTTGATTTGAAAGAATATCTTGCCAAAAGTACATGTAAATAAATATATATGAGTATATATATAACTACATACCCCCCTTTGATTTTTGCAAAAAGATACTGGGGGTGTGCTTGCTGAAAAAAGAAGATTTTAATTTAAAGCAAGTAAGCACAGATTTTCTGATTTGTCAATTAAGCGCATACTAAAATATAACCAGAAAACCACAACCATAATGATCCTAAAAATTTAACAGTCACATGCAAGATCATATGGCAAATCAAATGACTCTGGCAAATCAACATATTTCAGATTATGATTTTCAATAGGACATTTCATTCAAGCACATGCCACACTTGATTCAATAACAGATCTAAGTTAAAAAGTTTGTAAGCATAATATGATAGCTATTTTAATTTTAGATGCTCCCCTTATCAATTTGAATTCTAACTTAGATGCAATAAACTGTTTACACCAGATAGAGAATTATTTCATTATGCCTAGTAGTATAAGTCATCATCTTGAAACTTTTAAACCAACCCTACTAATTATTAATCAATTATACTTATCCTTATCAGTATAGTTGTCCCTATAGACCATAGATGCATCAGAGGATATATATTAAGACATGCAATGTAGTTCACGACCCAAGAACATTCCATATCAAATCATAGAACTTTAAGTACAAGATATAATGTTCAAGGATATTAGAAGAGCCTCAATATTTGAGAAGCGAATTGATGCATATGAGTTCTTTGAGCCTTTTCTATGGGGATGGAGCCGAGCTCCCCTAAATATTCTCGATGATTATGTAAGGATAAAATTTAGTATTTAGTTTTCACTCATCCTTTCAAAAAGAATTTTAACATAATCATCTTTGTACATGGTTTTGTTTTGAGAAAAATCTACCGAAATTTCGCGAGCATACCATCTGTAAATTGAATGTTTTCTCATAAAAAATGTACCTAATATGTTCAACTAAGCAATTTATAATTCAGTTCAAGGTACATGAGAACCTATATCCACTACCAGCGTGTAATACACATCACTGCATCCGCCATGCAGGAGGCTTTCAATACAAGCATGCAATCCAGTAGTAATCAATAGTTCAAGAAAAATATGATATCCATAAAAAATATTTAACTAATCAATATACTATGGATAGCAATGTGCAAATAAGTTCCCATAAAGGCATATGAGAGCGTATAGTATGATATTAGATCAAGAGAACATTTCAATTTATAGCCATAGAAGATAAATGCTCCCCCCGAGTTATGTGCTAAACCATTTTATGTCTTTTTCATTATCTAATTACTTAGCCAATTATTTTAGATTTTTCGTGATTTAATCTTGGCTTATCATACTTAGGCTAAGAGGACCAAAAAGTCATAATGAAAATTTCTTTAAATGAACTAAGCCTACATTGCCTCTTTTCTTTGAGAATCCTAACGAGTGAGAGGCCCAAGTTCGAATGGCTTTGAATGATAATTACATGTGCATAGGTCACTTTGAGATATACGCATTCATCAAGATTAGGACCTAGGCAACCAATTTAACCATTCAACACAGTCAAGGGATATGAAGCTCTAATGAGTTTGACTTAAAGTTTAAGATCTTACAAGAGGAATTTAATCAAATACTCTTAAGGATTCAAATTTATGTTAAGTTTGAAGAGTATTCATTTTAAGTGGACATGATTCAAGATATTTATGTGAAATTGAATGTGTCCAAACCATCTTAATAAAGAGCATTTAGGAGTATATGAATTTTGTGAACAATGCTCTTTAAGGAATGGGAAGTATCCTTCAGGTATGAAGCAAGGATACTAGCTAAGGAATGGGTAAAACCTTACCGAATATGATCGTGGTTTGGTAAGGATTTCCTATGAAGGGGATAGGTGAATCAAGATTAGAGGATTTAAATATTAAACTCAAAGGGAATAATTTGATTTAACAATAAAATATGAATCCCCTAGTGGATGCCTCTAATTTTGATTGCAAAAGGGATGTCTTATTATTAGCATAAGATAGATATGGAATTTATTATCATTAGTGCTTAGACTTAGTGTGATGAGTAAGCTTTGGTCTGGGCTTTTAAGACTAACTAGTGAGTTTAGGATTAGATGATATATAATGTAATATGGATCCCCTAAACTACAAACTAGTGATATGGACAACAGTTGCTTAACTTAAAATGTTTTATCTTTAACCATGAGTTAAGCATTTGAAATTAATTACCTGGGAAAGACGCATGTCCAATTGGAAGTGGATTCAGATACTACTTTAACCCCAAACCACTCCCTAAGCCTACAGTCATCACAACCCCTAAACCTAGGAACTAAGGGAAGATTAAACTATTTATACAATTTCTATTGGAATCCGATCTTCCTTAGACCCTATAGGGTTTGCTTTCATGATTACCCACATCATTTCTTTTTCTAAGCCTCTGGCACTTCTAGATGAGAAAGTAAATCGACTGTGTCCTTTTCTTTTACAATGTAAGCAAGTTTTGTTATGCTTACAATTCTTATGATTACTTGTTGAGGCATGACAGTGGGAATCATATGATTATCCAAAGTCCTTTTTGAAAAGATTTTTCTTTTTAATCTCTAAGGATTTATTATGATTATTCTTTTCATTTATAACTTTGAGTGTAGCTTTAGAATAATCTTTCATTTCTTCTTCTAAGCAGATAATTTTTAAGATCTTCTTAATCTTTCTCTTTTCTAAGATGGCATAATGATCTTTTATTTTTCCTAATTGCTTTGTCATGCATTTATTTTCCTTTTTCAAAATGGATTTCTGCTTAGATAACTTTGCTAGAAATTTATTCATTTTCAATAAAGTTTTATCTAGCTTTTCATATGAAGGCATGCTTTCATTTATCAATTCAGCACATGATTCATCATAAGATATATCATAGTTATTATATGAATCATTGCATGCAATGTCAATAGTATTATCACAGGGAATATTATATGATTCATCATATGACATAACACAACATTCAGCATAAGAATCATCACATGCATCATCAATAGAATTATCATGGTATTCAACTGATGATTCAGCATTTGACATATCACAACATTTAATGTAAGAATCATCAATTGAGTTTGAGTTAAAATCATATACCTTTTCTTCTGTTAATGTCGTTCCCTATCACTTACCAGTCCCTGACCATCTTAGCATGACACCTTTAGAGTGATGGTCTCCTTTTCTTGAGATTCTCCATATTTCTTTTCAAGTTCATCCCATATCTCCTGTGCACTATGACATGCCACAAACTCAACAAAAATATTAGAATTTAATGCAAGATATAACATGTATGTGGCATATGAATTCGCATGCATTAACTTAATATCATTTTCATCCAAGGGCATACAAATTCCATTAACAATCACCTATCAGGTCATCCAATTCATTGATTTTATAAATACACTCATTCTAATTTTCCAAGTGGTGTAATCAACACCACAAAATACAGGAGGCCTAGAAGGTGACTGTCCCTCTCTAAATGGGGATACACTAAAGTGAGCCATCTCGATATTTAGCAAAAACATTTAAGTCAATGCCACAAGGCTCTGATACCAATTGTTGACTTTGGTGTATTCCCAAGAGGGGGGTGAATTGGGTATTTAAAATTTCCTAGGTTGATTTCAATTTCACAAGCAGTAATATACAACCTAGGGCCTATCTTTATACTCATAAACCCAAATGCGCAGATACATGTAAGATGCAGAAATTTAAATCATGCACAACATTCACTCAATAACATACATGTGTAGGAATATAAATTGCAGAAATATAAAACAGGGCACACACGATATGTTATCGGGGTTCGCCCAATACTGCCTATGTCCCTGCCTCAGCTCGCAAGTTAGAGGATTACCACTATTGCTCACTTAACGAGTGGAGTGGTACCGTTTACAACTAGGTCAATTATCGGGGCTGACCTCAACCTACAACTACACCTTATCAAGGTGGTGCACCTAACTTTCCTAACCGGGTCAAAGTCAATCCAAGACTTTTACCAAGGCGAGTCTCCCTCTTCAGGCCCACGCCTAGAATACAATAATTAATTTGAAATTGCTTACAATTTAAATACTTCTCCAATAAGAAGATATGTACTGATATCAATCAATGCACATCACACAGATTTGAACTAGAAGCCAAGTGCCAAAGAAGTGTAATCACACTCAATCTAATGTCAATAGGCAATCAAGTGTAAAAGTGTATTCCCAAACTATCTTTGAAACAATATATCAATATACCTCAATCACAAGTAGGGTTTCAAAGATATCTAAATATAATGATCAAATATCTCAAAAATGATTTTCGAAAATACTATGCATATTTGAGTATAAGCTTGTAAAAATTATTTTGCTTCACAAATCACAATGCAAGCTTAGGAGTCTTGCAATACAAATGCTAAGACTCTCAAGCTACCAAGTTTTTCCCACACAATAGATTTATTGATTAAATCAGGGAGGAAAAACTTTAGGCTAAACTCTCAATTGAAAAGTAATCACACAAGCCAAACAATGAGAGTTATA
This sequence comes from Malania oleifera, assembly GCF_029873635.1. Classification (NCBI taxonomy): domain Eukaryota; kingdom Viridiplantae; phylum Streptophyta; class Magnoliopsida; order Santalales; family Ximeniaceae; genus Malania; species Malania oleifera. The sequence continues at coordinate 88,166,495 of NC_080423.1, read as the reverse complement.
ACTTTGTAGGAACTCTCAAGATATACTCACTCAAAAAGATTTTGCAATGGAATAGCAAAAGGATGAGTATTTGGTTAGTATATGAAGAAAAGACTCTCAAAAATTCAGAGGATATTTTCGTTAATCAAACTCGTAATCTTGTGTTAATTTTTGCAAATGAACTCATATATATAAACACCCTCAAAATTTTGACCATTGGGATATAGTTGGAATTATTAAAATTTTTTTAACCCAATTTTAACTTAAATAACCCCGTGTTACTACGGTTAAAAATTTAACAACCTAAGAGGTTCGGTCGACCACTTTTGAGGTTCGATCGACCAGGATGATTTTGAACTGAAGAGTTGGTCGACCAAACTTGAGGCGATTTTTAAGCCTCCACGATTCAGTCAATCAGGACAAGTTTGGTTGATCGAACTTGCATGTTCTGTCGACCAGGTCACTTTTCTTCTTCAAGTTCGATCGACCAGGGCGTTGGGATTTCCCCACGTGCCAGTTCGGTCGACCAGGGCATTGCAATTCATTTTAGAAATGGTTGACCAACTGGTCAACTTTTTGACCCTAGGGAACTTCGGTCGACCGAAGCTCTCTGTGTGTTGGGATTCGGTCGACCAAACACACCAACTCTGTCCATTAAATTTCTAACTCCCTTTTAAAGACACTCCTAATCACATATTTGTTAATGCTAAATTATAGGAGGCTTTTTCATGCAATGATTTGGGACCTATAATCAGTGTAAGGTCTTTAAGAGCCGACTAAAAAAATTCAGCGTTGGTCGCCCTGATCCCTAAGGTCCTGTGGTTCCCTATGGTCAAACTATGGTCATTGATTTTTCCTATGGTCCTTACTGAGCTTATAGTCCTATTATGCAAGCAATGCATTAATTATTAAAGACCAAGGATTATAATTATAGACCCAAATGATAAATATAAAAATACAACTTAAAATAAGCGAAGACTTCATGCTTTGCTCCTCGGCAATTCCATGGATTTCGTAGAAAGAATGGCTTGTTTAAGTGCTTCTCGGCATCTATTTCTCATTTGTCATCTGTGCTTAGAAAAGTAAACATGTTCAAATACTCAAATCACACAAATGAGATTTTGTGATTTGTCATAATCAAAATAGGAGACAGACTCAAAAAGTCAACACACCGGTTCTACGAATGACACCTAATTAATTACGAATTATCCCTAAATTGAACTGGATGGTCTTTAATTAACTCCTTTAAAATAAACAAATAAATAAATAAATAAATTAATTAATTAATTAATTAGGTAAATGAAAAATCACAGTGCGATTAGGAATGTCTAATAAGACCTCAAAATGAGAGGATCTTGTTAAATAAACCCCCCTCAATGCTAATACATGTGAGGTCTAAAATACTTCTTTACCCTTTTTGAAATCATTGGAAGGAACCCACACCAAAAACAAGTAAAATCATCAAAAATTACCTTTTAAAACATTCTCAGATTTTTCAAAATCTTTGCAAAAATTTTATGAAAATTTTCAATATTTTTCTAAAATTTTCTAGAATTTTTAAAGATATTTCTCTATTTTTTTTTCTTGGTATTTTATTTTCCATTTTTTTTAAAAAAAAATTCAAGTCAAAATAACTCAAAATATTTTGCTTGACTTAAAAATATTTTTTTCAAATTTGTATTTTTTTTCCTATTTTTTTGTGATTTTTTTGCTATTTTTCTCTATTTTAAAATTAAAAACTAATTAAAAATGTTAAAGAAAATAACATAACAAAAAAGTAAAAAAAATGGTGAACCAAGTCAACCGATTCATTTAAAATGAACTAGTTTAACTTGCAGGTGCCACGTGTCCACCCACAATGGTGACATGTGAGCCCTTTTTATTTTCCACTTTTTAAAAAAATTTGAATTCGGGTGACACGTGTCAGCACCTAATTTTTCTGGACCTTAAAACATGGATCGCTGATGAGGTGAAGATCTGCCTGTCTAGAGAAAACATAAATGGCCGAGATTGGGCCACTTCACCCCTGGGATACTTGGTCTAGAGAGTGCCACGTGTCGCCACATGTGGTGACATGTGGCCCACTACTCCCTAAATATAAAAAATAAATTTTCTATTTTTCTTCATTTTTCAATACTCTCTCTCTCTCTCTCTCCCCCCCGGTGGCTGTCTCACTCTCCGCGTTTCTCTCTTTCTCAACCTTCTTCTCTTCTTATTCTTTTCTATTCTTCTGTTTGGTTTTCCCCTCCAGATCTACTCCTCTCGGCTTCCCTTCCAGATCTGTTCATCTCTCTTCTTCCTCATCTTCTTCTTCTTCGTCTTCATCTTCTTCTTCAATCTTTTTTTTTTCCTTTACTTATTTTCCTCGTTTTTTTTTTTTTTCTCATCAACTACGACTTCTCTTTACAGATATGCTCAACAATAGAGATGGGCTCCTCGGGTTCCTCAAATCAGCACCAAAATGAAACCCAAGCTAAGTATTTATCTCCTTTTCCTCTTTATTTTCTTGCAAACCAAACACCTTTGATTTCCTTTTATTTTGTATTTTTTTTTTATATATTTCTCTTTATTAGACTCGTCTGAACTCAATGGGTTGAGTTCAAATTGACTTGGTGAGTTAACTCACCGAGCTGGATTTTCGTCTGATATGGGCTCAATCACGATTGGGCCTTATTTAAATGCATGGGCTTTGATTGGGGTTTAGGCTCTGGATTTTAGTTTGTGGATCCTCAAAGTGGATCGGGTCAACCTAGACAAATGGATCGGGTTACCAGGCCCTCAAAGTGGGTCAAGTCACTGGATGGTTCGGGTCACTGGGTTGAACTCAATGGATCGGATCTGAATCCTAATTCTTTTCCAATGCATTTTTTCATAAAATAAAATGCAGAACATGAAACTAAAATTGATACGCACCACAAGCCTTCAAATCCACTAGTCTTTGAGTCCCCTTTGTTGCAATTTCTGAACACAAATTTTGATTTTCTGAAGCCTTTGAATTCGGCAATTTCCTACAGCAAATCTATGTGTAACTCACTGTTTTTGAATAGCTTCTATCTGAATGTGCATGAATCACCTTATAAACTGCTCCTCTATCTAATCACCCCTCAAAATTCCTACTCTGCTTGTATGTGAATCTTCTCTACAACTCTTACTGTAACTTCCCCGCATATCTATCTCCTTTCTTATGTGAACGTTGTGTCCATTCTCTCTAAAATGTTATCTATTTATAGGCTCTCAAAACCTGTTTGGATTTGATTGTGATAATTTTGATTGATAAAATTGTTCGATTAACTTCCAGTTTCATCAGTCATCACATTAATCCGCATTATCACATTTACTTTAGAGTTTAGCACATGTTTTTTGACCTTGTGATAATTTGATTAATTATTTTGTTCAATTAACTTCCAATTTCATCAATCATCACATTGATTCGCACTGTCAAATTTATTTTAGAACTATAGCAAATGTTTTTGACCCCACCTTTTTTTTTCTTGCTGGTTTCATTGCTCATTGCAGATTGAAGACTCCCTTGGCCCACTTCCATTTTTTCCTTTTCTGTTTTTTTTTTTTTGGTATTTTTCTTGTATTTGTTTATTTTTTTTTTGTATTTTATGTATGAAGAAATAATGAAATTGTTTAGTTTTTTTTGTTATATAAAAGCTGAGAACAATTTGGGGTGTCTACATCTACCATGTCATACTTAAGAAATTTCATTTTGCATTAGTAATGAAATTTTTGAGGAATCGGTCATCTATTGATAAAATTCGACTATCAATTGTGAAAACGTGGAGTTTGACAGAAATTTCAACAATTAGTGTTATGGATTATTATCACGTGTTAATTCACATGAAAAACGAACGTGACTTTCTACATGGTTGGGCAAGGGAAGGTAGAACTATGGAAGACAATTCTTTTTGGCTGTTCAAGTGGACGAAGGATTTTGATACCAAAAAAGAATCTCCATTGGCTCCTAAATGGATTTTCTTACCGGGGTTACCAATGCATCTTTACCGAACGGATTTTCTCTAAATAATAGCGACTCATTTTGGTCATTATCTTGGAACTAATAATGCAACAATCAACCGTACGAGAGCATCAGGAGCACGTATTTGTGTGGAAGTTGACCTAACAATGGAGCCGGTAAAGGTATTTCCTCTTGTTTTATCTTCGAAACAATGTATTTGGTAAGAGGCCAAATATAAAAAGATGGGTTTTTTCTGCTCTAAATGTTGCAGGTAAGGACATAACTTGATTATTTGCAGGGGTGGGAGAGAAGCGAAGGGAGGATGAAAAATACAAAGAAAAAAAGATGTGGAAACCAAAGACTAATTACAGTGTAATAGAAACTGATACCGACGTGGATAAAGGGGCAAAGAATGTAGTGCAAGAAATAGGACCCAATAATGTGCATATGACGAAGCAGATTAATGATAGGGGCCCTGAAATAGCGAAAATTCTTGTGGTTCGAGGAAAAAAATGAAGTTGGTATGTGTGTATAAATACATTTCCATCATCTCATATATGCTCCTCAAAGTGTCCTTTCAAATATTAAATTTTAGGGAGAAATAACTTTTTGAATTTGTATTTCCAAATAAAAGAATTCTTTTCCAATATCATATACCAACAATACTAAATTTGATGATAAAACTATTTTTGTATTCACTATATAGCCCCCCTTATTATGTATTTATAAAATGATAAAATAGCCAATTGTTGTTGAATAATATTTAATATAAGTATAACTACATTATTAGTTTCGTAATTTTGTCACATTGATATTAACAATGTTAAAGATGTATAATAAATCATTGACATAATAAGTACAACAATACAACATCATCGCTAATAATAAATCAAATAGTGTGTTATATAGGATAAACTATATGCGAAATTATTTCGTGGTAGAACTTGCTCAAATAACATTTACAATAACAAGGAAGTAAAACCTTTTCCTCAACTGAACACAATAATAAACAAAAAGAGTAGTCAAAAAATGAATATCAAAGGGGGAGCTAGGTAATGAAAAATAGTGACTTAAAGGTCCTTCACTAAGGAAAGAAAATGGGTAGCCCTAAGGGTAACACCTTAGTATACATAATGTACTCTCTAAAATAAGTATAAGATAATAAAAATTTACAACATAGACTTTTTTATGAAACAATCTTTAAGATACTCTCTTGAATACTTGCAACTTACTATATGTTATATATATACATATATACATATATATGTATTTATGTATGTTATATTAGGGTTGAATTTTAACAATCAAAGTTACATTTGAATGCAAAAAAAAAAAAAAAGCTTAAATTACAAATTTTGAGCTTTATGGGTTGTTTATGTGATTGTTTGTCTCTTTTCTTTGTGAAAAAAAAAAAAAAAAACTTAGAATTGTTGGAGTGTCAAGCTTGAAGGAAGAAGGATCCAGGTCGTCCATTTTAACAGAGATCTAGTGGCTATTTTTTATTTGTTATGGGGGGAATTGATCTAATTTGTCTTTTGTTAATTGTAAATAGAAAAGAAAACAGCAGGGGCGAAGGTTTTCCATCTTTCTATTTTGCAACTTCAAAACATTCAGCGCAGAGGAGACGTTTCCCTTCCACAGCCGCGAGAGACACCTGCAGCCGAGAGTTCCTTCAGCCGCGCGGGAGAGTGAGGGGTGCACGAGAGAAGGAGACGACATGAGGAGGGTGGTTCGGTGTTGGGGATCTCTAGCCTCCAGCGGAGGTTCACACACGGGTAAGGGGAAGGCAAGCACAGATCTAGGTTTCTTGGGAGGGTTTCTTTTAGGGAAATCAGGGAGGAAGATAAGAAGAAGCCTAGGGTTCTTCGCAGGTGCGAAGAGGTGCTTTGTTAAGTTGCTCTTGAACTGATTTTCAGAGGAGAACGGTAAGACGAGAGAGGTAAATCTGTGTACTTGTATTTATTTCCACCGATTTAATATAGCGTCTCCGAAGGTGAGTTCCTGCCATGGATGTAGGCCAATTTTTGGGCCGAACCACGTAAATGTGTTCTTGTGGTTGTGTGATTTTGGCATGTTTATATTGTGTTGAATTTATTATGGCTTTGCTGAATATTGGTTGGTGAATAAAATGTTTTTCTTGATCAAGCTTGGCACACACGCGCACGTTAAAATAAGCAGGTTTTAGTTTAGGTGTGATTGTAGTTGATGCTTAGATAAAATCAGATTCTTATTGTGGTTTGTTTATAATTGATTGAAATCTGAAAATTAGAATAAGCAATCAGCTTATTAACACACAACAAGTGGTATTAGAGCCTAACTATTCGCTAAGTTTGAAATAGAAAAATTCACCGGAAAAAATGACTTTGGTTTATGGAGGATTAAGATGCATGCCATCTTGGTACAGTAGGGGCTTAAGGGGGCTCTTCTTGGAAAAAAGAAGGGAGCTTCCACTTCACAAGAGGGGAAACTAAGTTTTCCCTTCACCGACAAAGTGAAGCCCAAAATCCTCCAAAAGGCACATAGTGCCATTATCTTGTCCTTGGGAGACAAAGTGCTTAGGGAAGTTGCCAATGAGGATACGACAAATAGAGTTTGGTCAAAATTAGAAAGTTTGTACATGACAAAACCCCTAGCAAATAGACTCTATAAGAAGACTAGACTCTATACCTTTAGAATGACCCCTAGAACTTCTATTGATGAACATTTAGATGAATTTAATAAAAAAATTTTGGATCTTGCTAATATTGATATTAGTATATATGAAGAAGACCAGACAATTATTTATTGAGTTCTCTTGATTCCACATATGAAAATCATAAAAAAACTAGGCTGACTTTAGAAGATGTGCAAGCCGTTTTACACTCTAGGGAATTGCACACTAAGTTTGAGTCTAAATCAGGGTCAGGGGAAGGGTTAAATGTAAGAGGTAGGTCTGAAAAGAGGGACAAGAAAAGAAAAGGCAAGAGGTCTAGATCAAAGTCTAAAAGTAAAGCACTAAAGTGTTTTGCTTGTCACAAGGAAGGGCATTTTAAGCGAGACTGCCCTGAAAGGAAAAAGGTTGCAAATGCCACCACCTCTGAATCAAAGGGTGAGGTAGCTGTAGTTTTAGATGGGTATGATAGTGCAGAAGTGTTGAACATCTCTAAAAAAGATTCAGGAAAAAAATGAATATTAGATTTAGGATGTTCCTTCCACATGTGTCCATTGAAAAACTGGTTTGAGTCCTTTACATGCTTAGAAGGAGGTCATGTTATCCTAGGAAACAATAAGTCATGTAAACTACAGGGTATAAGGACAGTGAGGCTTCTAATGCAAGATGGTATTGAAACAGTGCTAAGAGATGTGAGGTACATACCTGAGTTAAAAAGAAACTTGATTTCTCTTGGTAGCGTAGATAAGGCAGGGTACACATTTAAGTCCGAAGGAGGTAGCCTAAGAGTATGTAGAGGTTCACTAATAGTGATAAAAGGGGTGCTAAAGAATGGGTTGTACACCTTGGAAGGAAAGACAGTGATTGGTGAGGCTTCACCTATCAATCAAAGGGTAGAAAATCAGGTTTCCTTGTAGCATAAGAGGCTAGGACATGTTAGCCAACAGGTCCTAAAGAAGCTAAAGAAACAAGGGTTGCTTGGGGATAGGAAACTTGAGGAATTGTCATTCTGTGAGGAGTGTGTCTTGGGTAAGTCTACAAGGGTTAGTTTTAAGAAGTCCACTCACACCATAAAATAGACTCTTGATTACATACATTCAGTCTTATGGGGGCCTACTACGATTAGTTCTCATGGTGGTTCTAGGTATTTTCTGTCAATTATAGATGACTTTTCTAGGAAAGTATGAGTTTATATTCTAAAACATAAAAGTGATACTTTTAAAAAGTTTAAAGAATAGAAAACCTTAGTTGAAACTCAAGTTGGCAGAAAAGTTAACACACTAAGAACAAACAATGGATTATAATACTTGTCAAATGAATTTTTTGAATTTTGTAAAACTGAGGGCATTGCTAGACATATGACTGTTAAGGATACTCCCCAACAAAATGGACTAGCTAAAAGGATGAATATGATTATTCTGGAAAGGGTAAGATGCATGTTAGCCACTTCAGGTCTGCTCAAGACCTTTTGGGCAAAGGCGGTGACCACTGTTGTATACCTTATTAATAGGTGTCCTTCCTCAGCTCTAAATTTTAAAACCCCACAAGAAATCTGGTCGGGTAAGCCTGCTAGTTATCAAGGTTTAAAGGTTTTTGGGTGCGTAGCCTATGCCCACATTAGAACTAATAAATTATAGCCTAGGGCTATTAAATGCATTTTTGTGGGATATGAAATTAGGAATAGCTTCCCAAGAGGGGGGGTGAATTGGATTCTAAAAATTTCTTTTAATTCCTTTTAAAATACCTTAAACTTCCTTTATTTCTTTTAACCAATTCTTGACTTGTTTGTTTAATTCTTTAATTAATCAAGAACTTAGTTCTTTTATCCAATTAATAACACAATTAAACAACCAATCAATTAAAAAATATCTTCAAGCCAAACAATCAATTTATTTGCCAAGTACAAGTTAAACAACAAACAATCAAACTAAGATGTGAAGTATTTAATACTTATTTAATATTAAAACTCAAAATGGTTGTTTGTTTATATTAGCCAAATTTGAATCAAATCCTGTAGTGAATGAGAATTTATGCTTACTGATGTAAAGCCCTGTATAAATGAATCCAATCATTCTTTCCAAATATTTAGAACTCAAATAAACTCTTGGTAAATTTATCTTTGGGATGTTAACTAAGTAACGTACTCTCGTATGGTTTCCGTAAGATATGGTGTAACCAATGTACTCTCTTTTGGTTTCCGCAACCCAAATCAAAATTAAACCTTAAATGTTAGAGATGGAGCCAAGAGACAGCTGGAGATGACGCGTTGCTGAGTCAGAAAACGCGGTGGAATTATCTCTCAATTAAACTCTCCATTATAAACTTCCAATTCTAATTAATTTGATTGTTTTGTATTTAATCATGATGTAAATTCCAAGCCTATATAAAGAGGGCTGTGGAAAGTGATGCACAGCACACAGAGAGTGCAGAGAGAGCAGAGAAGCTCAGGAAAGCTGAGAGGAAGAAGGGAGGAAGAGAGAGAGAGAGAGAAAAAAAATTGTAACATTTTTTGGCGAGTTAGTGAATTTTGGTGTGTGCTCCGTGGATGTAGGTCGTTATTGACCGAACCACGTAAATTTCTTGGTGTAACTTTGATCTGGATGCTCACAGGTTCCAAACAAGTGGTATCAATGCCCGGTTGGAGCAAAAAAGCTAGATCGGAAGTGACCCCGAAATTCAAAGCTCTGCTTAGTAGATCGAAACTGTGTTTTGAGACCACTATCGCATTCACCTCGTCGAGACGAAGAGAAGCGTGTCCGCCGGAGTTCGAACGGAGTTCAGATAACTCCACACGTGCCGTCATGCGCATTGCTGGAGAAAGACGTCTCTCCACACACCGCAGGCATCTTCCGCGCCCGAACCGCCTCGACCCGACCCGGTTCGCTACCCGGCCCGACCCGAAAAACTCTCAGACCCGGGTCAACTCGAACTCCGATCCACGAACCGAATCCGACCCGTTGCTTAGAACCGGCCACGTCAGCTAACACGCCAGCCGGAGGGACACGTCATCGCCACATCATCAGTGGGCCCCACCCTACCGCATCAGTGCCACATCATCAGGTGGGCCCCACCCTGCCACATCATCAGTGAGTCCCACCTCTACCACGTCAACAAGTGCACACGTCAGCAGTGCCATGTTAGCAAGCTTGACCAAGTTTGACCAAACTTTGACTGAGCTTTTCGGAGTCTTTTTGGGTCCATTTTTTGAGCAACTCGAACCATTTATAGGGTTTTCGATCGTTCCGGATCCAACCGTGCTATCCATTTGAGCTAGTTCCATATCTAGATTAGCAAATTGAGATGTCGAATGAAAAGAGCTCAAAAATCGAAATGTTCAACGGGAACAATTTTAGTTTCTGGAAGATGCATATAGAAAACTATTTATTTGGGAAGGAATCGCACTTACCGTTGAAGGGTAAGCCAACATCCATGAACGAGAATGAGTGGGAGTTGCTTGATCGAAAAGCCCTCGAAGCCATCAAAATGAAGTTATCGAAATCTGTTGCGTTCAATATCAAGCATATAACATCCACCAAGTCTTTGATGGATGCGCTCTTTAATATGTACGAGCAGCCTTCAGCCACAAACAAGGTACATCTCATGAAAAGACTATTTACGATGAACATGTCTGTAGGTGAGAGTTTCAGCAGACATCTGAATAACTTCAATGAGTTGTCTGATCAACTCGCCTCGGTCGAGATAACATTTGATAATAAGATTCGGGCCCTACTGATTCTCAGTCAGTTGCCTGAAAGTTAGAATGATGTTGTTACTGCCATCAGTAGCTCCACAGGAAAATTGAAGCTTGTATATGATGAGGTCGTCAGCATGATTTTGACGGAGGAGATAAGAATGCAGTCGAACCATAGCTCCACTTCGAGTTCAGCCTTGAACATGGAAAGTCAAGGTAGAGGAAACAGGAATGGACGATCAAACAACCGAGATAGATCTAGGCCCAGACGGTCAAAATTTGGAAATCCCAGAGGTACTCAGGACACAGATTCTCAGAGTATGAAAGCTATTGAGTGCTAAAACTGTGGAAAGACTGGTCATTACAAGAACTAGTGCAGGAGTCAGAAGAAAGAATTCGAGATGAAGGCAAAGACAGAAGCAAATATCGCTTCCGAGAATGATGAGATGTTGATCTGCTCTTTGGAAAGCAAGCAAGAGACTTGGATCTTAGACTCTGGTGCCTCATTTCATGCCACATGCTGTAGAGATTGCTTAGAAGAGTACACACCAGGTAATTTTGGTAAGGTGTACCTTGGCAACGATCAACCTTGCTACATAACCAGCAAGGGTGTTGTGAAGATCAATAAAAATAGGTCAGTATAGAAGCTGAAGGATGTCAGGTATATTCCAGACCTGAGAAAAAATTTGATCTCAGTTGGTCAGCTGGCAGATGAGGGATACATAGCGAAATTCATTGGCAATGAATGGAAAGTTTCAAAGGGTGTACTAACGATTGCCCAAGGTAAGAAAAGCGGATCACTTTTTTTAACCTCCAATGCCTCCATGTCTATTTCAGTTGCTGCAGGAAATGACGATAGCAACATCTGGCACCAATGACTTGTTCACATAAGTGAGAAGGGACTCAGGGTGATGCACTCAAAAGAAAATTTGAGTGGTCTACAGTCAGTACAGGTTGACATATGTGAGGATTGTATAGTCAGGAAACAGAAGAGGGTTAGTTTCCAGATAAACACCCATGCCCCAAAGAAGAAGGGACTAGAACTAATCCATTCAGATGTATGGGGACCAACAACCATTTCGTCTACAAAAGGAAAGCATTACTTCGTCACGTTTATCGATGATCATTCACAGAAGGTATGGGTTTACTTCCTGAAGTATAAATCTGATGTTTTTAATGCTTTTAGAATTTGGAAAGCGATGGTAGAAAACAAAATTGGGTTGAAAATCAAAAAGCTGAGAACAGATAACGGTGGAGAATATGTTGACACCGAGTTCAAGAAATTTTGCTATGAGCATGGTATCAGAATGGAAAGAACTGTGCCAGATACACCTCAACACAACGGCGTAGTAAAGCGGATGAACAGAACATTAATAGAGAAAGCCAGAAGCATGCGTATGCAGTCAGACCTACCAAAAATGTTTTGGGCAGAAGCAGTCAACACAACAGCTTATTTGATTAATAGAAGTCCTTCAGTACCATTGGACTACAGTCTACCTGAAGAAGTTTGGAGTAACAAAGAGGTAAGACTTTCACATTTGAAAGTTTTTGGTTGTATCGTATATGTACATGATCATGCCAAGAATAAGCTGGATCCGAAATCCCAGAAATGCACTTTCATCAGTTATGGTGGAGATGAATTTGGATATCGTATTTGGAATGATGAAAATAAAAAGGTGAACAGAAGCAGAGATGTGATTTTTTATGAAAAGATGATGTACAAGGATAGACACACAACCGAGTCTACAGAGTCTAAAATGACCTTTGTAGATATGGATGATGTTTTAGAAGGTGTAAGGACACGTCAGAAGAATATAGAAAATCCTCAGCAAACTACTGATATTCCTTAGTCAGAGGAACATATGGAGCAAATTGTTGCACCACCACCTCCTACTCCAGCACCAGAGATTAGGAGATCTTCTCGACAGCACATACCAAACAGGAGGTATGTGAACCATTTACTTCTTACAGATAGAGGAGAACCTGAATGTTATGTTGAAGCATGTTAGGAAGGAGATGCAAGCAAGTGGGAGCTTGCAATGAAAGACGAGATAAAGTCTCTTAACTCCAACAAAACATGGGAACTAGCTAAGTTGCCCAATGATAAGAAGGCTCTTCACAACAAATGGGTTTATAGAATCAAAAAGGAGCATGACGGTTCCAGGAGGCACAAGGCTCGGTTGGTAGTTAAAGACTTCAAGCAGAAGGAAGGAATTGACTACACCGACATTTTTGCACCAGTTGTGAAGCTAACAACCATCAGATTTGTTCTGAGTATTGTTGCCTCAGAGGATTTACATCTTGAACAGTTAGATGTGAAAATGGCGTTTCTTCACGGTGATCTTGATGAGGAAATCTATATGCATCAACCAGAAGGATTCTCAGAGAAAGGTAAAGAGAATCTGGTGTGCAGGTTGAAGAAAAGCTTGTACGGTCTCAGACAAGCTCCCAGACAATGGTACCGAAAATTTGACAGCTTTATGCACAGGAATGATTTTATAAAGTGTAACGCCGACCACTATTGCTACTTCAAGAGGTATCAGCATAGCTATATCATTCTGTTGTTATATGTAGATGACATGTTGATCGCAGGACCAGATATAGAAGAGATCAGAAAATTGAAGCAACAATTGTCAATGGAATTTGACATGAAGGACTTAGGCTCAGCGAAGCAGATACTTGGGATGTGAATCTCCAGAGATAAGCGACAGGGAATATTGCAGTTATCTCAGTCGGAGTACATTAGTCGTGTTCTACAGAGGTTTAACATGAGCAACACCAAAGCAGTAAATACACCTTTGGCAGGACACTTTCACCTCTCCAAGGATCAGGTTCCCCAAACAGATGAAGAGAAGGACTTCATGGCTAAGGTTCCTTATGCCTCAACCATTGGAAGTCTCATGTACGCCATTGTTTGTATCAGACCGGACATTGGCCAAGCAGTGGGAGCAGTCAGTAGATTCATGTCTAATCCAGGGAAGACTCACTTGGAAGCAGTGAAGTGGATCTTTAGGTACCTTAGAGGTAGTATTGATAAGTGCTTATGTTTCGGCAAAGAAGACTTGAAAGTCAAAGGGTATGTAGATGTTGATTTTGCTGGTGAAATAGATCACCGCAGGAGCACCACTAGATACGTGTACACTGTTGGCATAACAACTGTTAGTTGGATATTACAGATACAAAAGATTGTTACCTTATCTACTACAGAAGCTGAGTATGTAGAAGTGACAAAAGCCAGTAAAGAGATGATTTGGCTTCAGGGTTTGTTAACAGAGCTTGGATTAAAGCAGGAAAGGAATGTTTTGTACAGTGATAGTCAGAGTGCGATACATCTAGCAAAGAATTCAGCATTTCATTCCAGAACTAAGCATATTGGATTGTGTTACCACTTCGTCAGATCTTTGATAGAGGACAGTGTGTTGATACTTGAAAAAATCCAAGGTAACAAAAATCCAGCAGATATGCTAACTAAAGTGGTGACTATAGAGAAGCTGAAGTTGTGTTCAACTTCAGTTGGTCTTCATGCCTGAAGACACATATTATGAGCACATCATTTATTCATAATACTCTGGTTGAGGAAGTGTCTCTGTCTCCAAGTGGAGATTGTTAGAGATGGAGCCAAGAGACAGCTGAAGATGACGCGTTGCTGAGTCAGAAAACGCGGTGGAATTATCTCTCAATTAAACTCTCCATTATAAACTTCCAATTGTGATTAATTTGATTGTTTTGTATTTAATCATGATGTAAATTCCAAGCCTATATAAAGAGGGCTGTGGAAAGTGATGCACAGCACAGAGAGAGTGCAGAGAGAGCAAAGAAGCTTAGGAGAGCTGAGAGGAAGAAGGGAGGAAGAGAGAGAGAGAGAGAGAGAGAGAGAGAGAGAGAGAGAGAGAGAGAAAGAGAGAAAATTGTAACATTTTCCGGCGAGTTAGTGAATTTTGGTGTGTGCTCTGTGGACATAGGTCATTATTGACCGAACCACGTAAATTTCTTGGTGTCACTTTGATCTGGATGCTCACAAGTTCCTAACATTAAGTTTGTTTGATTTCCAAATATACGTAGTTTATATGATTTTCAAATTTAAACCATCCATGCAATTTAAATATGCAATGAAAATAAAGAATAGGGAAAGAGAGAGTGAGACAGAGATTTTTTCGAGGTTCGGCTTATACCCAACCTACGTTCTCGCCTTTGGCAAACCACCAAATGATTCACTAAACCCGTTCCATTGACGGGTGGAACAAAGCCTGATTACAAGCGATACCCCATGCTCAAACACTCATTCACTAGGCTAGAGCTCGCCTCTCCAAATGATGTCCCCTCGTTCAGTCACTCTTTAATTAGGCTAGAGTCCTCCTTACTAAGCAATATCCCCTTTCTTAACCAACGATCCAAACAATCCTTGGAACATCAAAGAACTACAAGAAACACAAGATAAGATCCGCGTACAAGTATACTCTCTCAAAGAGTAAGTTAGTACAATTTCAGCACTACATATTTGAATGTAAAATATCAATATTAAATAGAATGAAGCTCGAGTGTAGAATTCACCAATATCCTTCTTAGATGAGGATTAGCAGTAGGAATTCAGTGGAGGAAGGATTAGCACTTTAGAATATCTTAGCAAAAGAGTTTTGCAATGAGTGAGCAAGAGAACTTGTAAGAACAAGAGTGCTTTCAGCTTCTGAAAACAAAATTTTCAATTCTTGGATGTATTTTGATTTGCAAAACTATGTATTTATAGGCCTTCAAACTTATTTCCATGTTACAAAAGTTTTCTTAGAGAGTTTTCCAAGTTGTTGGAAAAATTGGAGCTCAAAATGGCTATTTTTTAAAATATTAGAATTTAAAATTTTTCCTGTTGAACATTGTTTAGATGTCTGAAGAGTCGTGTTCAGTCATCTGAAGTTCCTGAAACCCCTTAAAAAATGAACTGAACATAGGGTCAGATGTCTAAAGTAGGGTTCAGACGTCTGAAGTGTTGAGTTCAGATGTCTGAAGTGTTGAGTTCAGTCATCTGAACAGCTACTGCCTGTTTTAGTTTTGTCTAAAAAATCTTCAGACATCTAAGGTGTCGAGTTCAAATGTCTGAAGTGGTTCTGTGTGCTGTTCATACAGCCGAAGTGCCTCCCGTGAACAGTGTTCAAATGTCTGATAGCTGTGATCCCACTTCAGTGTTTTGGATATAACTTTTTCTATATAACTCCAAATTAGTTGTTCTTATGTAAAAAGAAAGCTAAGAGAAAATCATACAACTTTTATGTTGAACACATTTTAAAATAAGGAGATCTTAATAGAGAAATATTCACCAAAATGTTGATGTATAAAAACTGACAGCATTTGGAAAAACTCTTTTTGGTGCTTTTCATTCCAAAAATGATTCTAACTCTTTTAAAATAATTTTTGACCTTATAAAAATATTTTTTAAGTATTTTAAAAGGTATCTAGGTCCAAGAAATTAACCTAAGAGCTTCAAAATATTTCAAACGATATTTTAAACATTAAAGCACTTACATGAGACTTCTAAGACATTAACATTCTAGGTTCTTAAGTCTTCATGCTTTGTCCTTGGATTGAACCCATCTTTTCTTCAAGCTTCCATATTCTTTGAACTTTCTCACTTTGCCTTTTTTTGACTCTTTTGACTTTAATATTCCTTGGCTTTCAACAACTTATTCATGTCCTCATATTCTTCAAGGTTTAATATATCATCTTTAAATCCATACTTTGATATTTAAATCCATGTTTTGATCTTTAAACCCATGCTTTGACTCTTTTAAGTTTCATTTGATCCTCGTGAGTACTTTGACCTTACTTTCTCATATATGAGCCCTGAAATAACATTACTCAGATAAATATGTTAAATTCCACTTATTTTTTAGCATCAAAACAAGATAAGAAGATTTTAAACCTTGTAAGGCCAACAGGATACCTAAAGGGGGTTAAAGGCTATAAGCTCTAGGTTGCAGAACCTGGAAAACAAAAATGTATTATTAGTAGGGATGTAGTTTTTAATGAAACTAGAATGGGGGGAAAACTAGAAAATTCGAATGAAAGTGTTAGGCACTCTGATACTAGTGATCTGCAACTTGAAGTGGAGTAACCCTCTACTTCCCACAGCCATTTAGGAACAGTTGCTGCAGATTTTGAGGAGCAAAACTCAGAAACAGAAACCTCTTAATTAAGTAAAACCTACCTTCTAGCATGAGATAGGGAGAGGAGGGTCATAAGACTTCCTTAAAGGTATAGGGAAGCTGATATGACAGTTTTTGTCACGCCCCGAACCCCGAAATAGGACCCAGAGGAGAGAATGTAACCTAACCTGTCCCTGTACATACAAATCATCACAGATACAGTACACTGGATGACGGTCCGACCCCGTGGGGTTCCTAGGCACCCTAAACACATCCAATCACAAACATAAACGCAGTGAAAAAAGTCATTTCGATATCAACATATGCAATACCATACAAGAGTCTATACATGAGCCAAACACAGCTCTATCCAAACGTACAAACTGGGTGCCCAAATACAACACAAAATGGCAACCCAACAAAACTACAGTCCTAGCACTTACCTAAGTCGTTAACACAGTACACCAGCCACTACGCTCCCTACACCAGGACACTAGTTCTGGTTACTCAAAGGACCTATAAAATGTACGTACAGCAGGGGTGAGACACCTCTCAGTAAGGAAGAACATAGGTTATATCGGTGTGTGGCATTTGAGTGTTGTCATGATACAACATACACGCAGTTAAATGCAAATCCAATACTAATTTACACAGTGCATACATGCACACACAACACATGATCAGCAATCCTGCTGTTGTCACACCCTTCAGCTAGAAACCGGTCCGGCATTCCGGCGTTGGCCCGAAGCCAACCCGCGAAGCACGGTGCCACCGGCACATGGCTAGTCCTTGACTCCCATGGCATCATACCGGCGCTAACTGGTGGATTCACATCCTTCAGTCTGATCTGCCGAGATAGGCTCACGCCCTCGGATATAGAGCCGGTCACTCTTGCCTACGTGGCTGCAATAAACACACGCCCTCGGATATAGAGTCGATCACTCTTAGTCCCTGAAATCATTGGAATCGCGGTCCCATCAGCAATTCCGCATATCACACACACATGCATGCTCATATAACCAAATAAACCACACTCATTTGGTAATCTAAATCATAGTTTTCCAAACAAATACAGTTTAAACAAAGTCAAGGCACGACTATCCCAATACATATACTCGATTTTCAACAAAACCTGAGTTTCAGCCCGTCACCCTCTTTTTCCCAAAACTGCAATAATGAAAAACCCATAGTTTTCCCCATTAGATCCCCCCCCCAAATGAGTAGTCAAAACACACACAGGATCGTGGACCACAGTTCCACTGAGTCTGATTTCAAAAATAACCAATATAACACAGTTTTCCCTTATCTTAACCCCGTATAACAAATCCCAAACTCCAAGGCTCCTAAACAGCAAACTGAATTCCAAAACTTACAAATCACAGTATAAAAAATACTCACAAGATTGATACCTACAAAACTACAAAATCAGAATTGAAAACCAAGCCTTACCTCGATTTTTTGCTAAAACCCAAAACCTCTAAAACGAGATTCTAATCCGTAAAAGTTGTAGAGAATCCTTCCACGATCCTCGTGGTAACTTCCGTTTCCCGATTCTATCAACGATCGGAAAAAGAAATCTAGAGAGAGAGAGTAGGGAGAGGTTTAGAGAGAGAGAGAGATTTTTCTAAGTTACTTAGTGAAGAAGTAATAGAAATTTCCTTTTATAGCCCTTTGACCCGGCCCACTTTCATCGACAAAATGGTACCTTCGTTGACGAATCTTTCACAAAATTCGTCGACGAATCGGTGGCCTCGTCAACAAAGTCTGATATTTCCAATTTCCCAGACCTCTCGGCTTCTCCTCGTCAACAAATCTCTAAATTTTGTCGACGAGAAAAGCATGCACTTCGTCGTTGAAATTTGGCTTCGTCGATGAAGCCTGGTAAATTTCCAATTTTACCCCTCTCTTAATATTTAAACCCAATTATCACGGTTCAGGTTCTTACAATCTCCCCTCCTCACAAAATTTCGTCCTCGAAATTTGTCATCTCTCATTCGCAGATTCATACATACAATTGAACACATAGACACAACTTAAGAGTGAACTGGAGATCACCACAGCGCAGTCCCATCATATACATACACATACATACCCTTACTTATTGTGGAGGAATACCGTGGTTACATATACAACAGTCTCAGGAGTTCACAATACACACACACTCACACTCCCGACTACTAACCACCCATCCCAACCCACAGTAGAATCGTGTACAAATGCTCAAAACAACTGTGGATACTTCCGACGTATTTCTGTTTCTAGTTCCCAAGAAGCTTCCTCAACCTTGTGGTTTCGCCACAATACCTTCACTTATGGTATCTCTCTGGTACGAAGCTTCTGAACTTTATGGTCTAGAACCTAAACAGGTATCTCCTTATACGCTAAAGTATCTTCAATTTCCAACTCATCATAACTAATAACATGTGAAGGATCCAACACATACCTCCTCAACATGGAGACGTGAAACACATCATGGACCCTCGAAAGTGCTGGAGGTAATGCAGCTCTATAGGCTACCGAACCCAGTCGCCTAAGTACCTCAAATGGTCCGATATACCTCGGACTCAATTTGCCCTTCCTCCCAAATCTCATCACTCCTTTCATTTGAGCGATACGTAGAAATACCTTACCACCCACTTCGAACTCTAAATCACGGCAGTGAACATCTGCGTAACTCTTCTGCCGACTCTGAGCTGATCTAATCCTCTCCCGAATCAAACTCACCTTCTCAGACGCTTGCTGCACAAGTTCAGGTCCTAACACCTGACGTTCACCAACCTCATCCCAACACAAAAGAGATCGACACCTCCGGCCATACAAAGCCTCGAAAGGTGTCATTCTGATACTAGATTGGAAGCTGTTGTTATAAGTGAACTCCACAAGTGGCATAAACTATATCCAGCTACCACCGAAGTCTAACACACAAACTCGCAACATATCTTCCAATATCTGAATCATCCTCTCCGAATGTCCATCAGTTTGGGGGTGGAACGTTGTACTAAAAGTAAGTTTCGCCCCCAATGCCTCCTGTAAACTCGTCTAGAATCGAGAAGTAAACCTTGGATCTCGATCTAACACAATGGACACCGGTACTCCGTGCATTCTCACAATCTCCTACACGTACAATTCTGCTAGCCTACTCAAAGGATAGCCAACTTTCATCAGTATGAAATGAGCAAATTTTGTTAATCTATCCACGTTCACCCAAATAGAATTCTGCCTATGAAGCGTTGGCGGAAATTTGGTCACAAAATCCATGGAAATATGCTCCCATTTCCACACCGGATTAGGCAAAGGCTGCAATGGTCCTGCCGGCCTCTGATGTTTAGCTTTCACCTACTGACACGTCAGACACTGCTCCACAAACTGAGCAATCTGCCTCTTCATACCAGACCACCAAAAGGTCTCGCGCAAGTCCTGATACATCTTCGTACTACCAGGATATACCGTAAACATAGAATGATGCGCCTCCTATAGAATCATCCTTCTGATCTCATCATCGTTCGGAAGGCACAGTCTGATCCCAAACCTCAGTACACCTCCCTCAGAGGTGTTAAACTCTGTAACCAGTCCCTACTGTACCTTTTTCATAACTTCTGCCAACTCTGCATCACTAGCCTGTGCGGCTTTTATACGCTCAAACAAGGTCGGTTAGACCACCAAACCAGTAAGATAAGTCTGATGATCATCAACCACCAACTCTATAACTAAGCTCTCCAAATCCCGTCTGATGTGACACTGAGTTATAACCACAAATACAGCTGTAGGCCTTGACTTCCGACTCAATGCATCAGCTACCACATTAGCCTTCCCCGAGTGATAACTAATCGTGCAATCGTAGTCCTTAATCAACTCAAGCCACCGCCTCTGCCTCATGTTTAGTTCCTTCTATGTGAAGAAATACCTAAGGCTTTTATGGTCAGTGAAGATCTCACATTGCACCCCGTACAGATAATGTCGCCAGATCTTCAGTGCATATACCACAGTAGCCAATTCCAGATCACGCATAGGGTAGTTCTTGTCATATATCTTCAATTGCTAAGAAGCATACACAACTACCTTACCCTGCTGCATAAGCACACCAAAGACGCGTCGCTATAAATCACAAACCCACCATCCCCTGAAGGAATGGTCAACACCGGAGCAGTAACCAGCTGGTGCTTTAACTCCTGAAAGCACTGCTCGCAATCACTAGTCCACACAAAATGCATTCCTTTCCTAGTCAATTGTGTTAGAAGTCTAGACAGTTTAGAGAAACCCTCTATGAACCGACGATAGTAACTCGCCAGTCCTAGAAAACTTTAAACCTCTTGTACATTCTTCGGCCTTACCTAGTCGACCACAGCTTCGATCTTGCTAGGATCAACTGATATACCATACCTAGTAACCATATGGCCTAAGAACGCAATCAGACTAAACTAGAATTCACATTTCTTCAATTTAGCATACAACTTCTTCTCTCGCAAAATCTGTAATACTAACCTCAAATGTTCCACGTGCTCTTCCGTACTCCTCGAGTATACCAGAATATCGTCAATGAATACCACTATGAATCGATCTAGGTACTTATGGAAAACCCTGTTCATCAGATCCATGAACCCGCCGGTGCATTCGTCAACCCAAATGGCATGACTAAAAACTTATAGTGGCCATATCTAGTTCAAAAAGCAGTCTTCGCTACATCCCCCGCTTTAACCCTCACCTGATGATCTCCTAACCGCAAGTCGATCTTCGAAAAGACCTACATCCCCTGTAAAATTAGGAAT
This sequence comes from Malania oleifera, assembly GCF_029873635.1. Classification (NCBI taxonomy): domain Eukaryota; kingdom Viridiplantae; phylum Streptophyta; class Magnoliopsida; order Santalales; family Ximeniaceae; genus Malania; species Malania oleifera. The sequence goes on along the minus strand of NC_080423.1, from coordinate 88,145,311 downwards.
AGCTTCCCAAAAGGGGGGTGAATTGGATTTTAAAAATTTCTTTTGATTCCTTTTAAAATACCTTAAACTTCGTTTATTTCTTTTAACCAATTCTTGACTTGTTTTTTTAATTCCTTAATCAATCAAGAACTTAGTTCTTTTATCCAATCAATTAAACACAATCTTCAAACCAAACAATTAATTTAATTGCCAAATACAAGTTAAACATCAAACAACCAAATCAAGATATAAAGTTTTTAGCACTTTGATAATATAAAATCTTCAGATTGTTTGTTTGTTTATATAAGCCCCGTGATTATGAATTTGAAAACCTTGTGAAGAATGTAATTTAATATTCAACAATCATTTCACAAACACAATAAAGCTTTTGTAGTAAGCCCTGGATATAAATTTTAATCAAGCCCTATATATATGGATTTGCTTAATATGATGTTCAATACAACATTCAATCACTCTTTCCAAATATTCAAAACTCAAATAAACTTTCAATTAATTTATCTTTGAGTGTTTAACCAAGAAACGTACTCCCGTATGGTTTCCGCAAGATATGGTTTCACCAACGTACTTCCTTTTGGTTTTCGCAACCCAAATCAAAATTAATCTTTAAGTTTACTTGATTTCCAAATATGCGTAGTATATTTGATTTTCAATTTAAATCATCCACGCAATTTTAAATATGTACTGAAAATAAAAAATAGGGAAAGAGAGAGTGAGATGGAAATTTTTACGAGGTTTGGCTTATACCCAGCTTACGTCCTCGCCTTTGGCAAACACTAAAGGATTCACTAAACCTGTTCCGTTGATGGGTGGAACAAAACCGATTACAACATTCCTTGGTTAAGGCTAGAGCCTGCCTTCTCCAAATGATATTCCCTCGTTCGGTCACTCCTTACATAGGCTAGATTCCGCCTCTCTAAGCAATATCCCCTTGCTTAGCCAACGATCCAAACACCTTGGAACGTCAATGAACTACAAGAAACATAAGATAAAATCTGCATACAAGTATACTCTCTCAAAGAGCAAGTTAGTACAATTTCAGCACTATATACTTAAATGAAAAATATCAATAGGAAATAAAATGAAGTTCAAGTGTAGAATTCACCAATATCCTTCTTAGAAGAGGATTAGCAGTAGGAATTCAAAGGAAGAAGGATCAGCACTTCAGAATTCTCAGCAAAAGAATTTTTTAATGAGTGAGCAAGAGAACTTAGGAAGAACAAGAGTACTTTCAGCTTCTCAAAACAGATTTTTCAATTCTTGGGTTTTTTTTTTTTTTTTTTGTTTTGCAAAATCATGTATTTATAGGCTTTCAAACTTGCAAAAGTTTCCTTAAAAAATTTCCCTATTTATTAGAATATTTAAGGTTCAAACGGCTATAATTTAAAACATTAGAATTTTAAAAATTTGCCCGTTGAACAGTGTTTAAATGTTTGACAGCAGTGACCCCATTTCAGTGTTTTGGCCATAACTTTTTCTGTATAACTCCAAATTAGGTGTTCTTGGTGTCAAAAGAAATCTAAGAGAAAATCCTACAACTTTAATGTTTACTACTCTTTAAAATAATGAGTGTTTGATAGATAAAAATTCACCTCAATGTGGCTGTATAAAAACTGACAGCATTTGGGAAAAACTCTTTTTGGTGCTCTTTATTCCAAAAATGATTCTAACCTTTTTAAAATAATTTTTGACCTTATAAAAATATTATTTAGGTATTTTAAAAATTATCTAGGTCTAAGAAGTTAACCTAAGAGCTTCAAAATATTTCAAACGATATTTTAAACATTAAAGCTCTTACATGAGACTTCTAAAATATTAACATTCTAAGTTCTAGAGTCTTCATGCTTTGTCCTTGGATTGAATCCATCTTTTCTACAAGCTTCCATATTCTTTAAGCTTTCTTACTTTACCTTTCTTTAGCTCTTTTGACTTTAATATGCCTTGACTTTCAACAACTTATTCATGTCCTCATGTTCTTCAACAAGTAATTCATGTCTTGGCTTATTTAAGCTTCATTTGATCCTTGTGAGCACTTTGACCTTGCTTCCATCATATTTGATCCTTGTGGGCACTTTGACCTTACTTTCACATATATGAACCCTGAAATATCATTACTCACACAAATACATTAAATTTCACTTGTTTGTTAGCATCAAAACAAGATAACAAAATTTTAAGCCTTGTAAGGCCAACACTCTGCAACTGGTCAAAAAGATCATATATACAAGGTAATAGATAGCAATTTTTCACAGTCACCTTATTAATCTCACGGTAATCAATGCACATCTGCATCGACCCATCATTCTTCTTCACAAACAGTATTGAAGCTCCCTAAGGAGAAACACTAAGTCGAATGAATCTCCTGTCTAGTAATTCCTGCAACTGCTCATTTAACTCCCGAAGTTCTGCTAAAGCCATCCGGTACGGAGCTTTAAAGATCGATGCCTTGTCAGGCAGCAACTCTACCGCAAACTCCACCTCACGATCCGGAGGTAAACCGGGTAAATCATCTAGAAACACATCCGAAAACTCACTGACTACCTGAATGTCCTCGAGTCTCAACTCATCGTGCGGCGGTTCCTTCATACAAGCTAGGTACCCCTAACATTCGTCCAAGAGTAGCCTTCTCGGCTGTAGTGCCGACAGAATGTGTGGCCTTGGACGCACACACGATCCCACAAATTCATACTCCTGCTCCCTAGGAGGTCTGAAAACTACCACCTTCCTACGACAGTCGATCACAGCATAACTAGAGAACAACCAATCCATCCCCAAAATGATGTCAAACCTTGACATGTCGTATACCACAAGATTCGCCGGTAGCAGCTTCTCCTGAATTTCCACTGGCCAATCTATCAACATTTTCCTACAAAAAGATACACTCCCCGATGGCGTAGTAACTAGGGGTGAGCAAATGGTCGGTTCGGTCAAATTCGGTTCATTAACCGAAAAATTCGGTTAAAGAATAGTGTTAATCGAACCAACTGAACCATTGGGCCTCACCGAACCGAACCTGACCAAATTTATTTTTTGGGTAATTCGGTTAACCTAATTTAACCAAGAAATGAGGGAAGGGGGAATCCGGGAAGGTGTATCCAGAACAAGGGAAGGGGGAAGTCAGGAAGGCGTACTCAGGTGAGCTTGACACCGATGAGGAGTCGGGGGTGGTTCTCGGCGAGCTGGTCTGTGCATGAGAGAAGAAAAATGAGAATGAGACAGAGCTTGTGTGCTGGACCTGCTGGTGACGATGGTTGGCCAGTGGCGACGACGATGGCAATGGGTGCAGGCGATGGCATCACGTGAAGATGGTGGTGCGGAGCAGTGAGCTCAGGTGAGCGAGAGAGAGGCAGTGACTCAGTGAGGGTTTTCGACTTCAGAGAGCAGTGACTATGTTGGTGATGATGCCCGACGACGGCAACAGCAATGGCGATGGACACAGACGAAGGCATCGCGTGAAGATGGTGCTTGGTGGTGCAGAGGACCGCGCTCGGGTGAGCGAGAGAAAGGTAGTGAGGGCCTTACGAGTTCTGACTTCTAAGACTGAGAGCAGTGAGACTGTAAGAGTGTGAGACTGAGAGTATGAGAGGGAATGAGTAATCGGATTTTAATTTACTAATTTATATTTAAATTTTAATTAATTCGTAAATCGGTTAATCGGTTAACCGAATTAATATTCTCCATTAACCGAACCGAAACCCGATTAACCGAAATATTGGAAAGCATAACCGAACCGACCGAACCAAATTTTTTAACCAAACCGAACTGACCAACTTTGGTTGGTTAATTCGGTTTTCCCCAAATTATGCTCACCCCTAGTAGTAACAGATAACACATCATTCATGTCTTGGGTCTCAACCCCACACTGTCCCACAAAATTTACAGACACAAAGGAATGGGTTGCACTCGAATCAAATAAAACAGAAGCTTTATTCGAAAGTAATAATAAGGTACCTGTCACCACGTTACCTGCATGCTCAGCGTCCGCTGGAGTAAGGGAGTATACTCTGGCCGGAACTGTATTCGTTTGAGCGGCTCCCGGAGATATCTGATTGCTCCCTCGGTCCCCACTAACTGCAGGCACATCTCTCCTCGGTGCTTGACAATCACGAGACTTGTGGCCTGGCTGGCCACAGTTGTAGCAACTACCTCCAAATGACCGGCACTCACCCTTGTGTCGCCTGTGACATCTAATACAACGACCACCAGTCTGGTTCCCTTGAGAATCCTGGCACTCGGTATTCTCGCGGTAACCCGAGCCCTTGCTTCTTTTCTTCCACGATCCCTGATGAGATCCTGTCTGAGAACCAAAAGGTACTGTCCTCTTCCTCGATTCTTGATTTGCCCCATCCTCTCGAATACCAGTCTCAATCACCGTGGCTTTATCCACCAACACCAAGAACTCGCGGATCTGAAGCATACCCACCAGTCTGCGGATATCCTTCCTCAAACCCTTCTCGAACCTCCGAGTCTTCTTATACTCGCTCGAGATCATACATGGTGCAAAGCGGGACAGCTTTACATACCGTGCCGCGTATCCCTGCACCGTCATACTCCCCTGAGTCAGCGTAGAAAACTCATCTGCCTTCGCATCGCGTACTGAAGCCGAGAAGTATCTATCAAAGAACAGCTCCTTGAAATAGCTCCACATCATCTCCTCAGGATTAGCTCTCTGCCTCTCCAGCAGATTCACTGCAGTCCACCATCGACCCGCCTCCCCAGATAGCTGGAATGTGGCATAAAGAACTCGCTGCCTATCCTTGCAGTGTAGGACCTCTAAGATCCTCTCAGTCTTTTTCACCTAATCCTCTGCTACCGTCAGGTCAGGTCCTCTAGAGAATGTCGGAGGATGCATGCGTGTGAACCTCTCAATGGTGCACCCCGCAGCAGTAGGAGAGCACTCGCGTCTCCTCACACTCTGCCTGATCTCCTATAATACCTGTCTTGTCAAACCTCGAGGCACAGAAGGAGACTCATCACTCGCAGTCTTCTCGGAGCCACTTCCCAAGTTATTATCCTTGGGCTCCATTTTGCAACACAATAGAAATCTATCAGTATCCCTACAACAGATACAGTTAACACAATGATCTACACTAATCGTGTTAACTACTCCCTGCTAGGTCTAGGTCTGTCCTATCACACCGACACAAAAGTCATCAATGATTTGCCCTACTTTTACTGGAATCGTCATCCCAAGAAAAACATGGAATACCATCGACAATTCTTGGTCTAGCAACCGAACAACCCTCAACCAACTCTACCCATATCCACATCCTATACTCTGGTGTGTACTCATGACTAAGCCTAACCAAGTCTACAAGATCTATTAACCTGGTTAGCTCTGATACCAAGTTGTCAAGCCCTAAACCCCGAAATGGGACCTAGAGGTGAGAATGTAACCTAACCTGTCCCTGTATCATACAAATCATCGCAGATATAGTACACTGGATGAGAGTCCGATCCCGTGGGGTTCCCAGGCACCCTAAACACATCCAATCACAAACATATACATAGCGAAAAAAGTCATTTCGATATCAACATATGCAATACCATACCAGAGTCTATACATGAGCCACACAGCTCTATCCAAACGTACAAACTGGGTGCCCAAATACAATACAAAATGACAACCCAACAAAAATACAGTCTTAACACTTACCTAAGCACTAACACATTACACTATCCACTACGTTCCCTGCACCAGGACGCTAGTTTCGGTTACTCAAAGGACCTGTAAAAATGTACGTACAGTAGGGGTGAGACACCTCTCAGTAAGGAAGAACACAGGTTATATCGGTGTGTGGCATTTGAGTGTTATCATGATACAACATACATGCAATTAAATGCAAATCCAGTACTAATTTACACAGTGCATACATGCACACACAACACATGATCAGTAATCCTGGTGTGGTCACACCCTTCAGCCAGAAACCGGTTCGGCATTCCAGCGTTGGCCCGAAGCCAACCCGCGAAGCATGGCGCCACCGGCACATGGCTAGTCCTCGACTCCAATGGCATTGTACCGACTCTAACTGGTGGATCCACACCCTTCGGCTTAATCTGCCGAGATAGGCTCACGCCCTCGGATATAGAGCCGGTCACTCTTGCCTACGTGGCAGGTGATAAACACACGCCCTCAGATATAGAGCCGGCCACTCTCAGTCCCTGAAATCATTGGAATCGCAGTCCCATCAGCAATTTCGCATATCACACACACATGCATGCTCATATAACCAAACAAACCACACTCATTTGGTAATCTAAATCATGGTTTTCCAAACAAATACAATTTAAACAGAGTCAAGGCACGACTATCCCAATATCACAGTATAAATCACACATATACTCGGTTTTCAACAAAACCCAGGATTCAGCTCGTCGCCCCCTTTTTCCCAAAACTGCAAAAATGAAAAATCCATAGTTTTCCCCCTTAGATCCCCCCCAAATGAGTAGCCAAAACACACACAGGACCGTGGACCACAATTCCACCAAGTCCGATTTCAAAAATAACCAATATAACACAGTTTCCCCTTACCTTAACCCCGTATAATAAATTTTGAACTCCAAGACTCCTAAACAACGAACCGAGTTCCAAAACCTACAAATCACAGTACAAAAAATACTCACAAGATTGATACCTACAAAACTACTGAATCGGAATTGAAAACTGAGCCTTACCTCGATTTTTTGCCAAAACTCGAAAACCTCCGAAACGAGATTCTGATCCGTAGAAGTTGTAGAGAATCCTTCCATGATCCTCATGGTAACTTTCATTTCCCCATTCTATCAACGATTGGCGAAGAAATCTAGAGAGAGAGAGAGAGAGTAGGGAGAGGTTTAGAGAGAGAGAGAGAGATTTTTTTAAGTTACTTAGTGAAGAAGTAATAGAAATTTCCTTTTATAGCCCTTTGACCCGGCCCACTTTTGTTGACGAAATGGTACCTTCGTCGATGAATCTTTCACAGAATTCGTCAACGAATCGGTGGCCTCGTTGACGAAGTCTGATATTTCCAATTTCCCAAACCTCTCAACTTTTTGTCATCAACGAATCTCTGAATTTCGTCGACGAGAAAAGCATGCACTTTGTCGACGAAATCTGGTAAATTTCCAATTTTGCCCCTCTCTTAATATTTAAACCCAATTATCACGGTTCGGGTTCCTACAGTTTTTGCTCTTTCTGTTGCTGAAACAAAAATTGAGGTGGAGCCTAGGACTTTTGGAGAAGCCATGGATAGTAAAGAGGCTGAAAAATGGATTCTTGCAATGCAAGAAGAAATTGAGTCTCTAAACGAGAATAAGACATGGGTGATGGTACCTAGATCGGAAAAACAGAAACTTATAGGATCCAAGTGGATCTTTAAGAGGAAATAGAGAATCCTTGGAGTTGAACTACCTAGGTATAAAGCTAGGTCAATGGCTAAGGAATTTACACAAAGGGAAGGGGTAGACTATAATGAAATATTTTCCCCTGTTGTGAGGCATAGTTCAATTAGAATTCTATTATCTTTTGTTGCTATACATGACTTGCATTTGGAGCAACTTGATGTTAAAACTGCTTTCTTGCATGGTACTTTAGAAGAAACAATTTATATGCAACCTCCTGAGGGCTTTGATACATAAATGAATAAAAATCAAATATGTTTATTAAAGAAATCTTTATATAGGCTGAAACAGTCACCTAGACAATGGTATAAACGATTTGATTCTTACATGATTCAAAATGATTTCTATAGAAGCAATTATGATGGTTGTGTATATTATAAATCGTGTGATAAATGTCATGTATATTTACTATTATATGTTGATGACATGTTGGTTGCTTGTGGAGACTTGGATATGTTAAATTAAGTTAAGTGCATGCTTAAATATGAATTTGAAATGAAAGACTTAGGACCTGTTAAAAGAATACTTAGTATGGAAATAACTAGAGAAAGGAATAAAAAGCTTCTCTACTTGTCTCAAAAGTCTTGTATTTCAAATGTGTTGAAAAGATTTGGAATGAGTCTTGTTAAATCTACTTCTGTTCTTGTTGCACATCATGTTAAATTATCTAGAAAACAGTGTCCTGAAAATGAAAATGAGTCACTGTTTATGAATAGAATACCTTATGCTAGTATGGTTGGTAGAGTAATGTATGCTATGGTATGTTCTAGATCTGATCTATCTTATGTTGCAAGTCAAGTGAGTAGATTTATGAACAAACTTGGAAAATAACACTGGCATGCTTTGAAACTAATTTTTCAATACTTGTCTGGAACAAAACAGTAAGGATTAATATTTAGAAAAAAGGATATGTATTGTGAAATAGGGTTAAAAGGATATGTAGATTTTGATTATGCTGGAAATCTAGATATCATGAAGTCTTTGTCTGGTATGGTCTTTTATTTTTTAGGTAGTGCTATTAGTTGGAAATCACACGTACCAGTCGGTGGTAGCCTTGTCTACCATAGAGGCTGCATATATTGCCATGACTGAAGCCTTTAAGGAGGCTATATGGATAAAAGGACTTTGTCTAGAGTTAGGAATGTATAGTGGAACCGTTATAATTTATTGTGACAATCAAAGCACTATTCATTTGGCTACGAATCATGTTTATCACGATAGGTCCAAACATATAGATGTTAGGTTGCATTTTGTGAGAAATATTATTTCTAGTGGTGAAATAGAAGTAAGGAAAATTCCAACAGAGGATAATCCTTCTGATATGATGACTAAAACAGTACCTAAATCCAAGTTTGAACATTGTTCAAATTTGGTTAACCTTGGAAGTTGCTAGTGTTTGTTTTGTGGGAACCGCCATTGGAGATGCTAAGGAGGTGCAAGGGTCACAATCTTGCCAATGTGGAGAATTGTTGGAGTGTCAAGCTTGAAGGAATTAGGATCCAGGCCGTCCATTTTAACAGAGATCCAACAGATGTTTTTTATTTGTTATGGGGGCACTGATGTAATTTGTATTTTGTTAATTGTAAATAGAAAGAAAACAGCAGGGGCGGGGGGTTTTCCATCTTCAGAACATTCAGCACAGAGGAGACTTTTCCCTTCCATAGTCGCGAGAGACACCTGCAGCCGAGAGTTCCTTCAGCCGCATGGGAGAGTGAGGGGCCCACGAGAGAAGGAGATGACAGGAGGAGGGTGGTTTGGCGTTGGGGATCTCTGGCCTCTAGCGGAGGTTCACGCGTGGGTAAGGGGATGGTAAGCACAAATCTAGGTTTCTTGGGAGGGTTTCTTTTAGGGAAATCAGGGAGGAAGATAGGAAGAAGCCTAGGGTTCTTTGTAGGTGCGAAGAGGGGCTTTTTAAAGTTGTTCTTGAATTGATTTTCAGAGGAGATTGGTAAGACAAGAGAGGTAAATCTGTGTTTTTGTATTATTTCCACCGATTTAATATAGCATCTCCGAAGGTGAGTTTCTACTGTGGATGTAGGCCAATTTTTGGGCCGAACCACGTAAATGTGTTCTTATGGTTGTGTGATTTTGACATGTTTATATTTTGCTGAATTTATTGTGGCTTTGCTGAATATTGATTGGTGAATGAAATATTTTTCTTGATCAAGCTTGGCACACACGCGCACGTTGAAATAAATAGGTTTTAGTTTAGGTGTGATTGTTGTTGATGCTTAGATAAAATTAGATTCTTATTGTGGTTTGTTTATAATTGATTGAAATCTAAAAATTAGAATAAGCAATCAGCTTATTAACACACAACAAGATTATATGGTTTATTCTGCGTTTGCACTATTCTTTAGCCATTCCTAGCCCCTTGTCTCGCTAACATAAGTATTCAAATGAATCTCCATTTTAAATGATTGGTTCCTCTTCACCTCAAAATGATATGTCACTTTTAAGAAGAGATTACATTTATGCATGTTAGAAACTCAAAATAGTTTATGCTTCAAGTTAAATTAAACCAACCATGGCCACATACTATATGCGCACTGCATGACTCTCAATTTCTTAAAATTTTTAAAAAAGTATAAAGAAAATAACAAATAATTAAATAGTGTAAGGTTATTTTTGGGATGGTTGTAGATAGTTACAGTGGTATTTTCGGATAATTATGAGTAGCTGCAGGAATAAATTTGACATAATCATAAGGGAAATTTGGGATAGTGGTGGGTAGTTAAAAAAGTATTTTGGAATAATTATTGGTAGTTATAGGGATAAATTTGACATTTTTAAAAGAAAACACCAAGTAGGGGAAACCCCTTTGTAGTAATATAGAAGCTGTAAGGATAAATTTGACATAACTATAAGAGTATTTTGGGATAGCGATGGATAGTTAAAGAAGTATTTTGAAATAGTTATTAATAGTTATAAGGATTAATTTGACATTTTTAAAAGAAGATGCCAAGTAGAGGAATCCCTTTTTTTAAGTATAGAAGTTTTTCTTTTTTTGATTACATAGGAACTCCAGCCACCAACAAGCCCTTCGGACCTCCTCGTGCGACACCAAACCTATGGATCAGCGTCCTCCCCCTAGGTCTCGCTAATCAGGTAAGTCCAAAATGCGGACACGACTTCCGTGCATCAATTGGACATTCAGCCAACCCGACTCTCGGGACACATCTCCATTACCATCCATGGTCTCTGCTGGCTTACAGAAAACTCTCATCATTCACGGTCCCCGCTGACTCATAGAACTTACTCTCACCATTCACGGTCCTTACTGACTCATAGGATAAATTTTCACCATCCACAGGTATCGCTGGCTCCATGAGTGTATTTACCTGAAATTGAACCCCCGATATTCCTTCTTACATGCCTTTCCACCGCGCATGGATGAAAACTGTGGAGTATTGAAAATGTGGATGAACACAAATTTAGGAAAGTAGACATAGAAGGAATGCAAGGCTATGAATTAACAAAAGAAAGTAAAGATGCAAATGATGTATTTACTATGAATTAACAAAAGAAAGTAAAGATGCAAATGATGTATTTAATAAAACAGTGGACTTTTATCACACACATAGAAGGGAGAAAATGTAAATGTGGTCCAAAAATAAAAAAAAGAACAGGTACAAAGACAAATGACGCAAAATGAGAAAAAAAAAATACACATGACAACAAGATATGACAGTACTACTTTACTTTTATATATTTAATAGCATAAGATATCCCACTATAATTATAAATACGTGATTTTATTTCTTGGGTTGCGTCTAACTTCTTTAAACACTGTACCAATAAAGAAACAGAAAGGTTTGAAAATCTTTTTCAATTTCTTAATACTTCTTATAATTTTTATGTTCCTTGTTATATTTATAATCAAGGCAAAATTTTTGCTCAAAAAAAAGAGAAAAGGGATGCAAAAGTCAAATTTTTCCTCTAATATTTGCAGCTTAATTTATCTATATAAGAAATGTTCTTATTTATAATTTGAGAGATAGTTACTAAATCCGTAAACAATTGATAGATTATTATTTGAAATAGTGCAAACAACTTTAGAGTCTGTATTATTTTTTATTTGAAAGCATGAATCGATAACAACTTAAATATTTAATTTATATAATTTTAAAAAAATAAATAGTCTGTCCCCATGGACATGACACGGTGGAAAGACATTAGCAAATAAGAAGTATCGGAAATTTAATTTCAGGTAGATACACTTACAGAATCAGCGGTCTTTATTTATCTTTTAAGTTTTATATTTGTGATTCACAAGAATGTGGAACTCACGCCAGAACTCATTCTCTCTTATCATTGTACCGCACTCTTCGAAATTAAATAAAAGCCCTTAAAATAGAATTTTTATTTCCTTTTAACCCTCACAAAATTTGCCGCTATCAAAGCTGGGGGAAAGAAAATACAAATTAAATTTTTTAAAAAGGGAAAATTAAGACGCGAACTCAAACACTGTCGCTGTCTATTCCCAAAATCCTCTTTTCGGACCTTTATGTTTTTTTAATTTTTTTTTTCTTTCGATTTTTTTTTTTTGTGCCGCCACAGCTGTTGCCATATGCGCCTCCATCCTCTGCTTCGACTCCTAGGGCTTTCTAGGGTTTCAGAGCCTCTGTTCACGCTTCCTTCAAGCATTTCTAGGGTTCGTGGAGCTGGATTCGCTGTCGTTTCTCAGGACGATTTCCATGTGCCGCTGGTTCAGTGGTTTCGTTGATTAGAGAGGTCGTCCGGACTCTCGATCAGAGAAAGAGAAGGCCTTTTTCGTGCTCTATTTTTGGTACACCATTCTCCTGGTTTGTGATTTGGTGAGACAGTTGCTTGGGCTCGATTAGGAGAAAAAAGGTTTATTATTCCTTTTTTTCCTTTTTGGTTTTGAGTTTTGTGCTCTTGTGGGAGGTGGGAAGGGGAGGTGGGGATTGTGCGTGAATTTGAATGGCATTGGGAGATTTGATGGCGTCTCGATTTTCACAATCTTCAGTGGCGGTTTCGAATCACTTGGACGAGTGTTCGGGCCACGAAGATGGGGATTTTGTGACCCAGAGAAGGGATTCGGAGGGTGCTAGCAGTAGTTATGGTAATGCCACGACAGCGACGATAACGAGTATGGTATATTTGCCTCAGACTATGGTGCTGTGTGAGCTTAGGCATGACGCTTTTGAGGCTTGCGTCCCTTCAGGTCCATCTGATAGTGGGTTGGTCTCAAAATGGCGGCCAAAGGACCGAGTAAGCTTTCTGTTTCTTTAGAAACTTGTATGTTCTTCTTGCTTAATCTAAGACTTCAATCAAGTGATTTGGCTGGTGGTGTCGAGCTTCTGTACAACATATTGAGTTAGCATCTAGTCCACACAGTTTTGAGAAAATATGCTAACTAAATGCATCTTATTTGGTTAAACAATATTAAAAAACTTGAAATGTGGTTTAACTAACTCAATTATTATTGATTACTGTCGTTATTCTATAGTTTTGTGTCCACTGGTAATTTAGGCTGAATAGGAAAATGGCATTACTAAACAAATATTATAATAGAAATGATCATACAGTTCAGATTCCGTGGTAACTGTGGTATTTAATATGAATATGGTAAGTTTAGCATAGTTTAGTAGTTAGAGTTGTTTTAAGATCATACTTTCTGAAAGCTGAGGCATGAAAGAGTATCATTGTCAGATTATTTGACATTGGATTTATATTCTGATCAAGGGTGCTTCCAAGGCTGTGATCTCTTTGTTTGCAATGGTAGGCAATTTCTGGTAGCTTAGGTAGCCAAGCGGATTTCTTTTGCATGTGGCATTATAGTTATAATACAAGTGGATTTCTATTCTCTGATTGAGGGTGTCTCTGAGCTTGTGACTGTTTTGATTGCAACACTATGCAATGCCTTTTATGGTAGCGTAGGGTGTCAAGTGTGTTTCTGTTACATGTGACACTGCAGGCATGATAATTTTTTTTTATTATTACTAAAACTCTCAGAATTATACTTAATTTAAAAGTATGTTTCAGTCAGTAATGTGTATGGTGCACATAATGTAGATTGAAGTGAACTGATGAAGAAGGCCGTGAAAAAATGTAAATTGTGAAATCTAACAGAAAATGGATTCTTTGAACTGAGTCAAGCATAAGCACCAAGGAGCTGCATTGTTTCCTGCATACAGTTGTCAGCCAGTTCAAAAGATATGAGGATCGTAGATGATAATTCTATATGAAGACCAAGTTTTGAGTTTAGTTACCTTCCCCTACTTGAATCCTGATGAAATGTGGGTAGGAATCTGAAGGAAGTTGCTGGGATTCTCATCTCGGACCCTATCTTAAATGTTATGATTAGCCTTTAGATCTCATTGCAAGCTTTGATAGGAAAGGATGAGGTTGAATCTCACCATATAAAGTTGCCACACATGGTGCTTTTGATGCTTCAATTCTCATGATTCTTCTGAGATGAAAGTTGTAAAATCAGGTAGTTGAAAGTGAGAATCTTGTAGTTGATTTTTGGTTTTGGAATCATCGTGGAATGACATTCTTGGGAATCTCATTCTTGGATGGGATGTTAGCCTCATGGAAATATTTTTTTTTTTGGTCTGTGTTATAATATTCTAGGAATGTACACAGGATGCGAATCTTAATATGTGGTTCAACATGGGAAACTTGGTTGGCATTTAGAAAAGATTAGCCTTGTACCTTTGATGAACAGTATATGAATAGCCATATTTTCAGCACAAAGATGTATTAAGAATATGTACCAAATTAAATATAGACCTGAAAAAATTCAACCACCTTAAATAAAAAAAATCTAAATCATAATAATACAATTAACCAAAATAACGGATGACAAAATGGTTTTATTCCAACTATTATGTGGGGCTGCAAATGAGTTAAGCAGAGCTGGGCTTTGCCATGCTTAAGCTGGGATATTAAATTTTTAACCGAACTCGAGTCAAGATTAGACCAAGTTAATATACTTGCTCAAGCTTGTTTATTATGCAAATGAACGAGCTCACGAGCCCTTACCAAGCTGAGCTACTAAGATACTCATGAACTATTTGGTTTGCTTGGAACCTCTTACTTTGAGAGGTGAAAGGCTTTTAAAGTTTTGTTAGACAAAAAGGTGAAAAGGGACTCTTAGTAATACTGCCTTAAGAGTTTTTCTGCCCCCACCAAGCTAGCTTATAGACCTTGGGAATTGGTACTATTACTAAATTTAGGTTATGGAGTTTGAGTTAAATAAGACATGCTTTTAGTCCCTATTTTTAAGCTCACTATAGTCTATCAAGCCTAATTCGGCCTTATTAAACTAGCCCATAAATGAGCATAATCCAAGCCTATTCAACGAGCCAAAACTGAGCCTATAGTCGAGCAGCTCATGAGCTGGAACAAGCCAAGCCCATCCATGTTTAGTTTCAACTCCTGTATTAAAAAAGCTGCAAAATTAAGCTTGAGAATCGCTCATTTATATAACGAACAAGATTGAGCCTAGCACTCAAGCTGCTTAATTCATTTGCATTCCTACAATTATGTTATTTAATTATTTTTATTTTTTCTTGATTTCTATTTTTATTATTATTATAGTTATAATAATAACATGTAACAATACTATACATGGGGGGCATTAGTATCCACCCAACCGAAATAGTGGGGGTAATTTAGTCCAAGAAAGAAGATACCCATGGGAATGGGATTCCCATGAAATTTAACCATGGGAATGAGATTCCCATGTTTTGTGGGAATCCTTCATTTCTAGGGAATATGAGATTCCAACCTGAAACGATCATGGAAATATGGCATCCCTTCCCACAAATGTTGAAAGATGGCGTGAGCCAAATGCTCCGATAGTGTCTGTGGAAGAGCTTTGAGGATGTAATTGTTTTTAGCCCTTTGAATGGGCCTGTTGAAGGTATGGTAAGTATGCTGGTGAAAGTTTGCTTGGATAAATGTGGATTAACCAATTAATTGCGAAATGTAGAGTATAAATAATTGAAATATTGTGCATTTTACACCATACATTAGGTTGAAGGAGAAAGGGTGAGAGCTATGAAAATTCATTTTTATTTTTAATTATGAGTAAGGCCACAAAATTATGGTTGCAGTAGAAAGAATTCTGAGTTGAACCTGATTAGAAGAGTGAATGGTTATCCTTGCATCCTTAAAAATGTTCTTCGCTGTTGTTATGTGATCCTTGTGCTCTTTGAAGTGTGTCGATGTTGATATTGTTTTATCACCTAGGTCGTATTACATTTGAGTGCGAACGACATAGTCATCGAATCAAGATTCAACTCATGATTTGAGACCCTATGGGTGTCTTTGGAAACATTTTGGTTAGTGTTGTTTCCATTTTTATATTTTGATTTGTGTTTGTATCTTGTTCATTTCTGTATTCAAAAATTGTTGAAATGTGGTTGTGAAGCCTTTTTTGAAAACATGCTCAAAATTGCAGAAACATGGTTGTGAAGTTTTTTTGGAATCACGTTTTGTTGATGTGTCTTGGATTGGAACCAGAACAGCAAGAGCAAAAATGAGTAATAATCCCCAGTAGAGTGGTATGATTTTCCCAACCTGGATGGCGATTGAGCGAGTGGTCGGAATGTGAGATTATGGGTTTTAAAAAATATTTGACTTGGTTGACACTAACCTACTATTTTCTTAAGTACGGTCAAATCACGTAATTTTTACTATTTGATCTCTAAGCTAAACCTAGGTACTAGAAGCGGTAGTTTAGGCTTGCGTAACCAGAGTAGGGTTTGGGGGTATGTTATGCGAGGGGAAGGTATCAACCCCCCCCCCCCCCCTTAATACCTGTACCATGAACAGTGCTTAATTAGCCACTAATTACCCTTATGAATTGAATTAAGCAAGACTGTTGACTCTTCTGTATTTATTTAATTACTAAGCTTTAAATATTGAACAACCTTGCCATCAAAATAATAACAAACACTTAGACATGAGAACATGATTATTTTTTAGGTTTTTTCGTATCAACACTAACAGTGTTAATGAGCATGCATCTTCAACTATTTAAGCACACATGATTACATCAAAACTATGCACATCCATCAATTCATGCTTATATAACTCATGGACACATACACTTCTGCTCACATGCACACACATGTGTACTAACACACCCATGCATGCATACAAAGTTGCGTATACACACATACTCGCATATGTAAACTCACATCTAACTTTCATGCAAACACATGCATCCATGCATACATACATGCAAACTCACATCCACCTAATCATACACATGCATACATGCATGCATATACATTAAAACAGTTCATACACCTAGATGCATGCACATGCACACTATTATGCATCCACATACATCATGCATAGGTACACTTGCATACACCTTGTACCTATAGCTATGTTCACACACTTGCATATACATATGCATACACATTGTATGCATAGACTCACATTCATTCACACATTCATGCATATGGACTTGTCTGCGCTCAACATTATTATGCACTCATGTATACTCTCACATGCAAACAAGCATGCTTATACACAACATGTACATGCATGCTTGAACATCGACACTTATGTGGATGTAGTACACATGCATGCATATCCGTCCAAACATTCATGTGTCTTTCAGACATTCATGCACATGCGCATACACATACTTATTCATATCTATGCATACATCTATGGTCATGCATGCACACATGCCAACTCTTTCACATTCATGGTCACACCTTCACATGCATTCATGCAAAATGCATACACCCACATGCATCTACACAATCTACCTTGCATGCAAGCACATACTTGATCACACATCATACACCTAGCATGCCACATTCACATGCGTATGAAACATGCATGCTCATGCTCACGCTCACATCATGCATGCTTTGAAACAATAAAATACATTTATTCACATCCTCCTTATGCATTCACTTGCATTCTTCACCATTTTCATGCATGGACATGCAAACACACACACTAACATGTACCTCTCACTTGTGTCCCTGGAAATTTGTCTCCTAGGTAGCTCATTTGTTCTTTCCTCTTATTCGGTTTAAAGTGGGTAATGGCTAAAAAGTTTGCTTTTGTGGGGACATGTGGATGGGGGAGTCTTTGTTGGAGTTGAAATTTTCTCATTTATTCAAACCTTCATTGCTTTATAACGCTCCCATCAGCTCCTTCATTTCTTTTGAGGGAGGTTTTTATTCTTAGAATTTCCATTTCTTTAGGTATCTCATTGCAAGAGAATTTGAAGAGCTCACTATCCTTCTTCTCTATTTGACCATCCTATTCCTACCATTCATGAGGACGGAAGAGCTGGGGAGTGGGATTCCTCGAGTACATTCACTTCTAAAACCTTTCTATCTCACCTTCGAAAACCTCCTTCCCCAACCTTTTTTGTTGGAACCACATTTTTGGAGAACTAAGGTCCCTGGGAAGATTCAGGATTTTGGTTGGACCATGATCTTGGAAAGGAATAACATGTAGGATTTGATTATGAGGAGAAGGCCCCATAAATCTCTCGATCCTAACATGTGCTTCATGTGTTTTATGCAAGCAATGAAACAAGCGCCCTTCTTTTTTTGCATTACAGGGTAGCATTAGAGGTTTGAAATGCCCTTTTTCCTTTTGTAGGGGAACAGTGGGTGGCCCCGAGAAAGGTGGGAGACTTGTTATTGGTCAATTTCTGGGGTTTTGTTAAGAAATACTTAGAAACGGAATCTCTTTGGTTTGCAGTTGTCTTTGCTGTCCTTTGGACCTTGTGGATTGAGAGGAATGCTAGGATTTCTAAAGATCTCTCAACCTGTCTACGATTACTTTGGGATTGAGCAACTTTCCTCGCATCCCTCTGGGTGCACTCTCTTGGATTTTTTCAGAGATTACTGCTGTCCACCAGCAGCGCTCTTGTAATTGATACTTGCATTTTTTTTCCTGGTTCCTTTAGTAGTTTATAGTGTTTGTATCTTTCTTACTGAGAGAAGACTCCTTCTCCTCTATTATGTACTTTTTTTATTGCTTTAATAGAATTTCCTTTTATCCCCCCCAAAAAAAAACAAGGACACATGCATGCATACACACCCCTACACACATATAACATCCACTTATGCATGAACAACTCCACACACTGCCATGGATAAACTCATTCTACAGCGCACTCGTAATAAATGCAGACATAAGTAAAGAGAGCTCATAGAGAGGGATGTTATCCAGGGAATTCTCTTTGTCCTCTATCGTGTACTTTGTTTATTGCTTTAATAAAATTGTTTTCTACCGAAAAAAAATGGAACATGTGTGCATATACACGCCTACACACATATATGTTCACTCATGTAGTAATAAATGACCATGGATAAACTCACTCTAAAGCACACTCACAAAAAATACACGCATAAGGGAGACCCCAGAGAGAGAGAGAGAGAGAGAGAGAGAAGCTTACAGGGGAGTGGTGCAGAGGGAGGCAGGTGAGAGGTCCCAAGGAGAGTCCCCTGTTGTAGGCTGTGATCTAGGTATTTACAGAGGACAAAAAAAAGAGGGGGGAGTTAGAGGGAGCAGGCAAAGGAAGTGGCAGGGGAGTGTGGCAGGAACACAGCAACAAGTTGGTCTTGGGTAAACCAAAGAAAGGAAATTTTTCATCATTTTGAAAAGTTTAGGAAGGTGGACTAGGTGGGAAAGATGGTCTAGAATCAAAGGGTTTCACTAGAGGGGCTTATGCATGTAAAGGAAGACGCATCCCCATTGTTAATGGCGGGATTACTGTCAAAAAATGGGTAGGAAGAGACTGGACGAGTGTAGCGTGCACAGGGAGAAGAAGAAGACTAGGAGAGGGGCCATACCCTTTTTTTAATTTTAAAATCATTTAGTGGAATGATTCCATTTTAGGGCGGGACATGCTTGTTTGTTTTTATTTTAAAATACTTTAGTTAGTGCAACAACAATGTTGCCTCTGTTACCCTGAGCGCGTAGGTGTCCACATGTAGGCGCTTGCACCCACGTGCCTATTAATTTTTTTTTAAATTTTTTTTGAATTTACCAAAATAAAGAAATCAAAATAAAAATTTCCAAAAATTCTAGAAATTTTAGAGAGGTGAAAAATATTAGGAAAAAGAGAAAAACCCTAAAAGATGGGGGTTTTCTTGATTTTGGTGCAAAAAGTACAAAATCTCTTTGGACTGTTTCAAGCATTTTGGACCATTCCGAATTACCTAAAAATGCCAAAAATGGCTAAAAATGGGTAAAAATGCCTCGAAATGGCAAAAAATTGGGCGGAGAGTGGGGACAGTCGGGGTTTGATCTGTCTAGTTTTTGGCCGTGTCCTGGGTTAGCCTAGACATAATTCATTGCTGAGTGCTGACATGTTTCATAATTTGAGAACCATAATGTGTTATCAAATGCGTTTCACATGGTTCAATTTTTGAAAAAGTGGAAATGGAAAAGCAAAGGGGTGCAAATTAAACCTTCCCTGAACACTTGAAATTCTAAGATTTTGTCAAAAAAGGTACAATTTCTTAAGCCAATGCAAATACCTAAACCAAGTATTTGGTAGAACCTTTAGTTTTGGTGCAAGTTTCTGAAATTATTTTTAAATGAATGTTTATTTGTAAAAGAAACTAAAGGTATATAATTTTTAAGAGTAAAAAAGAAAGTTAAAAGAAAACTGGACTTTGAGTTATCAAAGCTTTAAAAATTATTTATTGAAAAAAGTTTCTTTTTAGATAGGAAAAGAAATTTATTAAGAGAGAAGAAGAAAGTGCAAAAGCTGGAGAGCAAGTTACCTTTCAATAACCGATGAAATTACAGAAGAGCTGCCCTGTTTTCCTTGTACCGATTAGTTAGAAACAGCAGAACCTCCCCTAACGAAAGAAAGATAAAACTACTCTATTGTGCAATAAATTATTCTCAAGGACAGTGAGGCAATTGAAGAGTCCATGGGCTTTCAAAATCTATATAAAAAATTTTGGAATCTGATATTTTTTGAATAAGTTGAAAAAGAGAGAAAAGTTAATGGGTTTTGTTTATTTCAGCTTTAAAGAGCTTAGGGAAAAGGTTTTTAGTTCATTTTCAATATTGTGAGTTTTGGATTCACTACATATTCAGGTTTAGCTAGTATCCAATTGGATATTAGTTGTATCATCCTCTTACTGAGTCATGATCTGCACTGAGAATTATTTCAGGTGAGAATTGTCTTTGGTTATCCAGTCATATTCAAATTAGTAGGTACATGTATTGAATTGTGAATTGTATGGTTTTAACAACAATATTGAGGGACAATCCTTTCTAAATGGATTTTGAGCATGTGCCTTATCTTTGCCTTGAATGCGCACTATCATTTGAAAGAAAATGTGCAAACTGATATCCTAAACATTTCAAAGTTCAAACTATTTTCATGATCTAATATGTAACTATCAATTGTTTTTGGAAATTTTAAGGTTTGATGAGTTTTAGAGATTTGTTCAGATTAGGGGATTCTCTTCACAAACACGTTTGGTTAGATTTTGTAGCCAAATTGTACTTAAATTCAAACACACCCAAAATGCAGGAGTCCCAACTAAAAAAGTGCAAAAAGCGTGCTTTTTTGTAGAAATGTGTATGCTTCATTTTCTCATGCGTTTGCCTTTTGAGATTTGGTATTTTGAATTGTGTCTCAAGGTGTTTTAGGCATGCCTCATCTCGAGGTTTGGTTCGGCATGTTATTGTGCATATTTAGGAATGGGTTTATATTAAATATTGGAATCCCATCTCCTATTCTGACTTTTTTTTAGATAAAATATTGCAAAGAACTTATGAATCTATTGAATTGTCAGTGTTCAATTTAATAATTTACTACTTTATTTTCTGATCATCTTGAATGGCCATGCCAGGGAAATATAAAGCTGGTTTGGCTTTTTGAAGGGCTGCAATTTGGAAATATTTTTTAAAAGTAATTAAAAAAAAGATTTATTAGGAGGAAGGAGAGAAATACAAAAGGCCAGGACATGGTGCCAGAGTTTTGCAAGAACTTTTAATGTTGTGGATTATTGGAAATGGTTTTTTAAGGATGAGATAGATGTTGCAACAACTCATTATACTCTGGTAGAGAAGTATTGAATATGGAAGTAGAAGGAGAAGAAGAAAAGGTTTGAAAGTTCTGAAACCTTTTACCTATTTGCTTAGTACTAGATTGTGTACACAATCCTCAAATAATGATGTGATTTGAAATTTGCTCCAAATGTCTAAATACTTCTCTATTGAATTAGCAGATCATGGACACATTATAAATTCTTAAAGGATTCTTACTTCTGCTAGCACCAGGGACTCAAAATGAAAACCTCACAACTAGAAACATTGATCTGTCAACTGGACTATTCAAATATTTTTTGGCTTAATAACCACTAAATCTAATAGTCCCTTGTGAGTTTGATGAATCATGTCAATGTTCCTCTATTGTTTATTATGTCTTTGAAGGTGTTGAAAACTTTGATAAGTTAACTGGTTCAACACTCTTGTTTTTCTCTGATTTTGTGGCTAAGTGTGCATTATGTGTTGTATCCATAGTTCTGTTATTGAAAGAAAATGCCACTTGGGAATTTAATTTTAAACACTTATGCTATTCTTAGCCATATCATTAAGCACGTTGCAATGACAGAAAATTTACAATTTGTTTGGCATTCTGGGACGTCTGCTATTGTAGGGCAATATGATTATCCAGTTTAATGGCTTGAACTGGAAAATCAGAAATTTGGAATAAAAACTGTAAAAAAACTTTAACTTGATGATTTTAGGGGCCATTTGCGTTGTACCATCTTGCCCTTTTTTTTTTAAGTGAAAAAAACATAAGCTGTTCTTTTTCTGGGCTGTCACTATTAAAACAAAATGTACCCAGAAGGACCGGTCACATATAAATCCCAAGAACCTAGCAAAGCCCGATGCTTCTAAGAAAGATGTATGGGCAAAATTTGCTGCCCATTTTGAGCAAATATGAAATGCTAAAAAAAAAACCATTTTCTTTAAGGTTAACAAAAATAAAACAATCTTCGATTATAAATAAAATAATTTAATGACTTGCTAATATATATGATGTAATAACAAGTAGACTCTGGAAGTTTACAAATAAGTCCCATGTTCAAACTCAATCCTATGCGCCATCAATTCTTTAATCTTTATATTTGCTTTTTTTTTGTTTTTTGTTTTCTCTGGGATCCTCAATTTGTCCACAAATAAAATTAAAGTCTCAGAGCCATCAGCTGAACATGCTGCATTATTCTAAGGACAAGCAATGCTTTTATGTTTTTGCCACGCCACATATTTTTTTGTTTTTTGTTTTCTCTGGGATCCTCAATTTGTCCACAAATAAAATTAAAGTCTCAGAGCCATCAGCTGAACACGCTGCATTATTCCAAGGACAAGCAATGCTTTTATGTTTTTGCTACGCCACATATTTGCCTCCCTCCTCCCCCCCCCCCCCGGGCCCCACCAAATGGCTTGTGGCCTTTTCTCAATGCAGCCTGCAGGTGATAACTTGAGTCAGGACCTTTGTACAGGTTTAATTTGTAGTTGGTTTAACACTGCATATTATTTACCTTTGTATAACTGATGTTTGGCCTTTTAGTCCTCTTCCTCCCAGGCTAACATGGGCGTCCTCCCTCTAACCTTGTGACTTTATCTTGATTAGGATGCATTCTCCATTATGACCCTTCATTTACAAAATGCAAAAAAAAAAAAAAAAAAAGAAAAAAAAGAACAAGTTATAAAATAATTTACTACAAGTTTGTGAATTATATAGCAATTATTCTTTATTATTATTATTTTGAATATCCTCATTGCCAGCTAAAAGAATCTCCCGGGATGTGTTTGTCCTAGATTGTCTAAAATGGCAAGAAGGGATTCGTATAGCTGACCACTTAAGACTTGGAGGTGGTTGTATCAATTAAATCTCTCTTGTGGAGAGTATTGTGGTGCTTTGAAGTTAGCAATTCATCATATTGACAGACGTCTTTTTAAGAATATCAACAAAATTGTCCATAGACATCCAAATATTAATGAATAATCTAAGTTTATCAGTCTGGTCATGTGAAAATGAGAAAATAAATATTTTTGTGAATTTTATCCAAAAATAAAGTAATATTGTTGATGTTGAATCTGAATATTAAATAATTAGAAAAAATTCTCCTTGTTCTTCTTTTTCTTCTTAATAAAAATAATCTTTTTCAATGAAAAAATAAATAATTGGAAAAAGTTGAAAGAATGATGATAAATGTTCTTAATTAGTCTACAGTCAAATTGGTCTGTAGAACATTTAGTTGGATTTTGAAATAAAAAAGTTTCTGATGATTCTGTACATTTCTAGAACGGGCAGTAAACATGTCTGTGAAGTTGCCAATTTTCGAACAATATTTATGATAGTGATGATTCTTGATGGATATGACCTGTTTGAAGGTATTCTTGTTACATTTGGTTCATGGAACAGAATAGCTGGGGTGGCAAAATAGGTCAACAGGTCAGGTTTGGGTCGGATTGTTAACAGGTGAGACTTATACAGTTTGGATTTGGGTTGATTTGTTTATAAATGGGTATGTAAAATGTAAACCTAAAGCTGCCCAATTAATTAACGGGTACCCATTAATAAGTATAAAAATATATATAAACAATTGCAAAAGAGCTGCCCTATGTTAAGAGGTGATTGAATCTCATGTGATGACCCTCCTCTCGCAGAATAAAAGGTGAGAAACCTCCAAAGATCTTCCACTACTGCCAACTCTTAGGCCTTTAAGGAGTCCTCTGTCAGTGGCCTTTTCCATCATGAGGCTCAACACTTCCATCACCACACAATGAAGAAGAAGGGAGATGAATGATTCCCTTGTCTTAGACCTCTGGAGGAGCCAAAGAAGTCAGAGGGGCACCCATTTATGAGCACTGAGAAGCTTGGAGTACTTTTGCAATGGGTGATCCAACTACACCATTGCTCCTTGAAACCCATCTTTCTAAGAAGATAAAGTAGAAATTCCCAGTTGACATGATCAAAAGCTTTTTCCATTTCTAGCTTACACACCACACCACTTCTTCTTCCTCACTTATAGATATCCACCACCTCATTAGTGATGAAGGCTGCATCCATGATCTGTCTTCTGACTACACAAAGGCATGTTGGTGATGCCCGATAACTTCTGGAATGGCTTTTTTGATCCTTTAGCAAGAATCTTATACATACTCCCCACCAGGCTGATTGGACAAAAGTCCTTGATGCTAACAGCCCCAAATTTCTTTGCAATCAGAGCAAGAAATGGCGTTAATGTTGTGCACGAATCTACTTGATCTAAATAAATCCTCTAAAGTGTTGATAAGGTCCTGTTTGAGAGTGTCCCAATTGAACCCAAAAAAAAAAAAAAAAGGATAAGGAGAAACCATCAGGGCCGGGTGCTTTGCCACCATTGCAATCTCTTATAGCTTGGAGGATTTCAGCTTCTTTGAAGGGTCTCTCTAGCCACTCTGCAGAAGAGGGTGTTGAGCGATTTAAAATTAATTACATCCACAACAGGTCTCCAGATTTCAATTTTGGAATAAAGGGCTTTGTAAAACTCACAAATGCCTCTTTGATTCTCCCTTCCTCGACCAAGGTATTCTATCCGATTTCAATGCTTGAAATGATGTTCAGCTTGCGGTGAGCATTTTCAGTCCGGTGGAAAAAATTTAGTGTTCCGATCTCCCTCTTTGAGCCATAAGGCTCTAGATTTCTGCCTCCAGGTGGTCTCTTCGAGCCTAATGATCTTTGACATTCCTTCTTCAACAATACCCTCAAGCATTAGGTCAGCACCTTCAAGCGTCAATTCAAGGGTTTTTCTGGAATATTCCTTTTCATAGAATGTGGAAGATTGGGAACTTCACCAATTTCACTGATTTCTACAATCATCTTTACAAGATCCAGCCTCAAAACACTCATGACCTTCCTGCTTTGTCCTTGGACAAGAAGGGGGTCTTCACTGTTAGATCCTTTTACAGGATCCAGGAGTCAGTCAACATTCACTCCCCTTGGTCTCAATTATGGAAAACAGCTGCCCCAAATAAGGTTGCGTTTTTTTACCTGGGAAGCAGCTCATGGTAAGATCTTGACCCTGGACAACCTGCAGAGAAGGGGGTTCTCTACTGCCAAAAGATGCGCCCTTTGCATGGTTGAGGCTGAATCAATAGACCATACCCTTCTCCACTGCCCCTGGACTAGAAATCTTTGGATGTTGCCTTGACTCTTATTGGACACAGGTGGGTTACCGCCAGATCTGTTTTAGGGGAGCTCTGGGCCTGGAGAGGGATTTGGACAACAAAGGAAAAGAGGAAGGCTTTGTCTCTCATTCCTCTCGCAATTTTCTGGTGTGTATGGAAAGAGAGGAATAGAAGAGTTTTCAAAAATTCAATCTCGATGCTTCAGTTCAGCAAAGAACAGTGCTTACTGCAGTTACTAGTTGGCATAGTGGCTTGTAGCAAATGAGTTTAAATGTAGTTTTTGATTTTTGTGATGGGTGCTTGATTTCTTGTACTTCGATTTGGTATCTCCTTGACGCCCTTTTAAAAAATTCATTTTGTACTAATAAAAAAAATAAATATATAATATTTTTTTTTTCAATTTTTTAATTAATATTTCTACAAATATGAGTTAAAATTTTTAAAAGTACAGATTTATTATTTTTCTCTTTAACATTTGAACAAATGTGAGTTAAAATTAAAAAGCATAACTTATTGTGGCTACTTGTAATTTTTCTCTTTAATATTTCAACTAATATTACTTAAAATATATATTTTTTTTAGAAAAAAGCACCTATGGGCTAAAGGGTGGCTCGTTGGGTACCCGGCACAAACCTGCTGAATCCGTTAAAATAAATGGCTTGTGTTTGGGTTGACCCGATTATAAACGGGTTAGTATACCCTTTTTGATAGAAAAAGAAATTCATTGATAGATTCATTACGTACAAACTCTTCTTAACAAATTTTGGAATGCTCCAGGAAAAACCAGGCCACTATACCTTAAACATGAACTCAATTTAAACAGGTGGGTCACGGGTCACTGTTGGGCATTGGCCCATTTTGCCACCCCTCTAAATAGGGTGGAATGAAATAGCTGTTGTATGTGAGTTTAGTAATTTTTAAAAATAAAATTGATGGTATTTGAAGGCAATTGACTATGACAAGTTGGTGCTATTCCAACCAACATTGATTCAACTTGGAAATTGGAATAAGTATTCCTGACTTTCACCATGGAATGTCTATTTTTATGCTATTCCACTTTGGTTGGATAAAACCAACATGTTCATTTGCCTTACGATAACACCACATTTTTTTTTTTTTTTTGTAAACTACTATATTTATATACACAAGTTATTTCATTCTATGTACCAAACATAACCTTTGACAGTGTAAAGGGAGTGTTGATTAATACATTAGGTGTTGGATATATTCATGGATATTTTAGAAGCTAATTGTTTGTAAGGATTGATGAATACCAAGGAGCTTAAAAACTTCATTTTATGCTCTTTCCCTTCTGAGATCATTTTCAACATTTCAAATCTAAACTATCTATGGAATGTGATAAGATATCGAGGCTCTTAGAGCCACCCCTGACCTCTGGGCATGCACTTGGGGCTGTGTGCAGGATGGGTAGCTTTAAAATTGAGCTGAATGGAGATTCATAATGTTGATCCCAAATAGTTGTGAGAAAGGCTTTGACATTTTTGTTGCGGCTTCCCCACCCTCTGTGTCTCTCTTACTCTGTATCCGTGTGAATCAATTTCAGGCTATTTTCTGTAGGTAAGGAAATAGCATTCGTATTTTTAAGAAATGATTGCTATGGAGTATGGTCCTCAGACTAGTATAAATTTTGAAAAATTTGATTTAGCCACAACTAATACACAAAATGAATTTCCTGTTGTTTGCAAGATCTGCGTCTGATTTGCCATAAGAATTTTATTTACAAGACTACAAGCTGTCTCTTTTGCACTAGTTTCATGTTACAGCTTTTTTGGTGAATGCTTGTGCTAGGTGCGTAAAATCGACAGTCTGTATTTTCATATTTGTTTGTTTAACCTGACAACTTTTTAGTGCAGATGAAGACAGGATGCGTAGCTCTTGTGTTATGCTTAAATATTAGGGTTGATCCGCCAGATGTGATTAAAATATCTCCTTGTGCCAGAATGGAGTGTTGGATAGGTATGTCTATCACTATTGACTATTTCCTATTGTTTTATTTGTTAAATTGGCACTTTTAGGGTGCGTTTGGTATCACTGCTGTTGCTAGTTTTTGGTTTTGTTTTATTAGGGTGTGAAACCAAAGTGCGAAAATGCATTTGGTTGTGTTGTCTTTAGGAAGCCCAATGAAAACTGTTTCTTTTGTTTCATTAAAAGACAGAAACCACAAAAAGTTGTTTTCGGTTGTTTCCAAAATGTGATGTGCCTTTTAAAAAATGTTCCTAGGTCACATATTTGATTCTCCCTAATTTCTGACCAGCTGTTTTGCGTATCCATGCCAACTTGAAACCAACTTCTGAGTTTGCATTCTGCATGCAGCAGCTCCCAAAGACCCCCAAGAAGATTCCAGCCCTCCAGCCGGGTACTCTCTTTCTGGCTGGAGCTGACTCCTCTCTCTCTCTCTCTCTCTCCCCTCTTCCCCTGGTATACATTTTTCTACACCCTATTCCTGTCTCCCTCGTCTCTGATGCCATTGGCCACTTTTGGCAATCTGGTTACACTTACCCCAGGGCTCGTCTGCAGAACAGTGGGGAAGCCCATATACAGTGATGGCCAGCTGACTGTCTGCTCCTTCCACAGCAGATCTTCGCCCGTTTACTGCTAGTCTCTGCGCCATCCAAACATGGCAAGGCAACAGCAGTGGGTGATAGTCTTTGAGATTTTTCGATTGCGATGAGTCAATGGAATTATTTGGCGCTGAGGCTCCTTTCTGGTGATTACCCTCTCTTTTTTATCTCTGTCATATTCAAGTAGGGTCTTCTCCAGCAATGATCTGCATGGTGAGGGCTTTTTTCCCTATAAATATCCTTAGCCCTGCCTCGCCCGTGGCAGAGGCAGATTAACATGGATGTTTTGGACCTTTTGGTACAAGTAACTGCAAAGAACAGGAATCTTTTTCCTATTGTCAATTTTTGGCTAGGTTTTTCTAATGTCAGTTTAACCCAAAGAACCCGTGGATCTTTACAGCTTGAACTCACAGTCGGAATAGGGAAAAAAAAACACCAAAACAGGGTTTCAATTTTTATTTATATATTTTATAGGAACCAAACAGGTTGACAATCTTCTGTTTTAGTTTCTGTTTCTGGTTTTGGTATTCAGAATTTTCGACAGTGATATCAAACGCCTCCCTTATTTTTTCTCGATGCTGCACAAAATGTTATATATAGATTTTATATGTTCTATTTGTTCTGCATGATCTCTTAAGTATATATCAGTACACTTTCCTGTGTACAATGTGATGAACAAATTTTTAGTGGTTCTTTTGGTTTATTGTGAATTAATGTCATTAGTCTGATAAAGATCTCTAGTCCAATGAAGTGACGAAAACAGACTATCTTGGCAAATTTTCTCAAGTAAAGTGGGGAGTTATTTCCCTTTAAACATAACTATGTCTCAGGTTTATTCCTGCTACAATTTAGAATTTATAGGGACTGTTGGGGTTTTGTTTTTCCTTTAGCATCCTTGATCTAATTTTTTATCCCTCTATTGTAGTGTACTTTATTGTGTTTAACTTGCTTCGTCTATAGTTCGTTTTCAGCATGATCTCCCTCTCTCTCTTACATAGACTAATCTTAATTTTTCTTACATTTTTACTCATATCTAGACTTTCTCATTTTTGTTGAGCTCATTTGAAGGAAATGAGAAAATGAGGAGTTGGAGATGAAAGACCAAATTCAAATGGGTCAAGGATGGTGATTGCAACTCTTCTTTCTTTCATAGACCAGCTAATGGAGAGAAGTAAGAATTTGATTAGGGAGTTAGATTTTGGGGGATGGGATAGTTTCTAATAATCAAGGTCATATTGCTTTTGTTATCACCAACTTCTTTCAAAACTTTTATTTAGAGGAGGATCATTGTAGGCCAATGATAGAGGGATGAGATTGGAACCCTACATCTGCAAATCAGAAGTGTTCGTTAGAGAGACCTTTGATGAGGAGGAAGTTGGGGGGGGGGGGGGTTCCCTTTTTGGGATGGATAGGGATAAGGGTCCAAGCCTGGATGGTTTTAACGTTGCTTTCTTTCAAGATTGTTGGGATATAGTAAAGGAGGATTTGTTGAAAATTTTTAGCGAGTTCTTTGATGATGGAGTCCTTAATAAGAGTATTAATTCCTCCTTTGTAGCCTTGGTTTCGAAGAAATCTAATTCTATTAAAGTGGAGGATTTTAGACCTATTAGTCTTGTTTCTAGTGTGTGTAATATTATTACTAAAGTTTTTGCTATTAGGTTGAGCGCAGTGCTTGATGATACGATCTCTAGTGCTCAAAGTGCGTTTGTTGTGGGGAGGCAGATTGTGGATGTTATTTTAGTTGCCAATGAGGTGGTGGAGGATATTCGTAGGAATAATAAGAGGGGGTTTGTCTTTAAACTAGATTTTGAGAGAGCCTACGATAAAGTGAGCTGGAGTTTTTTGGATAGAGTTCTTATGAGAAAGGGTGTTGGCGTGCATTGGTGGCATTAGATCAGAGGTTGTTTGTCTAATGTGTGGTTTTTGGTAATTGTGAATGGTGAGCCTAAATCTTGGCTTGGTGCTTTGAAGGGTTTTAGACAAGGAGACCCTTTATCCTTTTTTTTTTTGTTCTTGTAGAAAATGTTTTGAGTAGGATGGTGGATAGTTGGGTGGAAAGGGGTTTGGCTAGAGGGTGAGAAGTGGGGACAGAGGGGTGGTGATTTTTCATCTCTAGTTCACTGATGACACCATTATCCTTGTAGACGATCACAGTCTCTCTTTTAGGTGTATTTTGGGTATTCTTCATATTTTTGAAAGGGTGTCTAGGCTCAAGATCAGTATGGGGAAGAGTGGTTTAGCGGCTATGATGTGCTAGTTGAGCGTGTTATGGAGCGGGCGAATGAAGTGAGAAGTGGTATTTTGGATTGGCCTTTGATATACTAAGGTGTTCCTTTCGCCCCCCGGGGGGGGGGGGGGACCCTAGAGGTGCTGATTTTTGGAATCTGGTAGTGGGAAGGGTGACGAAGAGTTTAGATGGTTGGAAGGGAGTACTCTTCTCTCTTGGGGTAGAATTACTTTAATTCAGGCTTGTCTAGCTAGCATCCTATTTTTTTGTTGTCTGCCTTCAAGATTTTGGTGGGGATTTCTAGCAAGCTCGAGAGGGTCATAAGG
Source organism: Malania oleifera (assembly GCF_029873635.1). NCBI lineage: Eukaryota > Viridiplantae > Streptophyta > Magnoliopsida > Santalales > Ximeniaceae > Malania > Malania oleifera. The sequence goes on along the minus strand of NC_080423.1, from coordinate 88,114,625 downwards.
GAGTTTTTGGCCGGTGGGTGGAGTCATAGGGACCATTTAGTGAGTTGGAATAAGGTTTGTAGATCTAAAAAGGAGAGGTGGTTTGGGTCTTGTCAAGTTGGTGTCTAAAAACATCGCTTTTCTTGCTAAATGGCTACGGAGATTCCCTCTAGAAGAATCGTCCCTTCGGCAGAAAGTAATAAGAAGTTTGGTTGGATGAGAACGGGTGGGATACCAATGCTAATTTAAGATGCTCTTTGGATGGACCCTTGGGGATCCATTTCTCAGATTTATCCTTCTTCATCCCTCACACTAAACTTGAGGTGGGAGGGGTTCTTATATTCGTTTTTGGAAAGACCCTTGGCTGGGAAAAGCACCATTTTCTACTTCTTTCCCTTGTCTATTTCATCTTAGTTCTGATCAAAATAAAGCCATTTCTTTCTTTGTTGGCGAATTGAGTAGTCTTTTGGTATCCTGGAATCTTCATTTTAGGAGACCTTTGAACAATAGGGAGATGGTGGAATTGCCATCTTTGTCATCTTTATTGAGCAGGAGTAATCTGTCTTTGGGGAGGGACATTCATTCTTGGTCTTTTGACAAGTCAGGTGTGTTTTCTTGCAAATCTTTTTTTTTGAAATTTTGATTATATCCAACTCTTCTTTCTCGCTATACTCCACTATTTGGAAGGCTAAGATTGCCCCTAAAATAAAAGCTTTCTCTTGGTTTGTTATGCTTAATAACATAAATACCAATAACTTGTTGCAAATTAGGAAACCTGTTAAGGCTCCCTCTCCTGATGTATGTGTGCTTTTTTAGAAGAACTCTGAGACAACATCTGTGCTTTTTTAGAAGAACTCTGAGACAACATCTCACATTCTTTTGCAATGTGAATATGCTTGGAGTATTTGGAATATGCTTTTTGGCGTTGTGGGAGAAGGCTGGTTTTGTCCTCCCTTGGTGGAAGACCTTTTAGAAATATCCTTCGCAGGTTTTGGCAGAAGACAGGACAGAGCAACTTTATGGAAGTGTGGCTTATATGGGGTTTATGGATGGAGTGTAATACCCGGATATTTTCTGGGAAAAAAATTAAAATCAGATATTGGTTTGGGAAAAAATAAAATATTTGGCTTCTTTGTGATGTGTTGGGCATGGATTTTTTAAAGAGGCAAGCTTTCAGGAGCTGCAAAGAGATTGGAGCAACTTTTTGGCTGGATGATTTTTTCTTGGGCAATGTTTTTGTTTAGTCTTGGAGAGTCTCAGTTTGTCTCGGGAGATTTCTCATTCTCCCTCTTGTAATTTCTCTTTCTATTAATTATATCTTCTTCTGTTATCAAAGAAAATAGTCTTCACAATGTTCTCTCTTTTCTTCATATTCACTACTTTTGGATAATGATTATTAAAAAAGAAAAAAGAACTGTTGGACAATTGTTCTGTGAGTGCATATTCAGTTCATCCATCTGGCTAAATTTTTGGGTGATATTGTCCTTAATCTTCTTCCTGATTAGATTATTTTGTAGCTTTTAAAAAAATTGTTGTCCCTTGTGTTGGGAAGTAGGTTTAGCATGATCTCTTACAAGCTTAGTTTTATCATATTTTATTATTATTTATGCAGGATGTTTCTTTCAATGAACTTGGTTGCCTATTTTGTTCACACCTTAAATTTTTTCAGCTTCCATTTTAATAGCATGCATAATTAAAGGGAGAAACTGTCTCATCTTAAACAGCTCTTCTTCAACATCTCTAGACATGCCTTTGAATGCGTCGAGAAGTTTAAAATGTATTTCTTTATTTAGCACATGGTTGCTGCACCTAGCAGTTGAACTCAACTTGCTTGCAGTGTTTGTTTTGTGGAAAGAGGAAAATAGGGAGAGAGCTCGACTTGGCTGTTAGGCTAGTGGTGTTCTTCTGTTGCCTCTTTTTGTTTGGATTTGATTTTTAAACTTAAATTATGACTATGTAATATTTCATTTTCAAAATTTTTAATGAAGATGGTTCGGTGTTTCTGGTATTTTATGCAGAAGACCATTGCATATTGTGGCCTTTGTCTAGTTTGTGTTGGCTTGATTAACTTCATTTCTTTCCATTGCTTAGAACTCAATACACTGTTTTTTTATCAAAAAATTTCTTTGCCTTCAATATACTTGTGGCGAACTGTCTCAGCATTTCTAATTTTATTTTATTTTTATGTATCTCTTTCTGTATGCATGAGTGCGTGAATGTGTATTTAATATGAGACTCGGAAATTGTTCTTCCACCATTTGAACTCAAACAAGTTTTCAGTCCCAATTTCCATGCTCTTGAGAACCTGGTAACCAAAGGGGCCAAGGGGAAGTAAATCCCTTTTAACCCTTTTGGAAAGCAAACTTGGACTTGTTCAATCTTTTCATTTTCCTCCTGTGTTGGCAGATCCATTTTCTATGGCAGCTCCGAAAGCACTTGAAACAATTGGAAGCACATTGAATCATCAGTATGAAAAGTGGCAACCTAAGGTGAGAACAGTTGTTGACTTGTAGTTGTAGATCTGTTATTCTACTGCCTCAAATGTATTTTTTTTAAAGAACTGATTTGTTAGGATGTGAACAGGCTCGTTACAAGATTCTACTTGACCCAACTGTAGATGAAGTGAAAAAACTCTGTAATTCATGTCGCAAAAATGCAAAGTCTGAGAGAGTCCTGTTTCACTATAATGGGCATGGTGTGCCAAAGCCAACTGGTAACGGTGAAATTTGGGTCTACAATAAGGTAAGGTCACTGCTTACTATCCTGAAGCTAATTTCACGATGTTCTACCTTAATCATTCATGTTCTGACACGTGTGTCTGATGCAGAGTTATACGCAGTATATTCCCTTACCAATCAAGGACCTTGATTCCTGGTTGAAGACACCCTCAATTTATGTATTTGACTGCTCTGCCGCTGGGATGATTGTCAATGCCTTCATGAGGGTATTTAACAATATCTTAGCTATTAGTTAATTAATATGGTAACTTTTGCCAGGATAAAGTTAGAATTATCTCGTTATTCTAAAATTCACTGAGTTTTAAATTATGACTGTTTTATCCTTTTGTAGCTTGATGATTGGAGTGCTTCTACCAGCTCTGGCTCTGCAAGGGATTGTATCTTGCTTGCAGCCTGTGAAGCACATGAAACTCTTCCTCAGAGTGCTGAATTCCCTGCAGATGTGTTTACATCCTGCCTCACAACACCGATTAAGATGGCATTGAGATGGTGAAGCTTGTCTTCTTCTTCTTCTTTTTTTTCTTCTTTTGCTCTTTTTGAGATTTTCTGTTTTCTTATAAAAAATTATTTTCTATTGCTAAATTTTGGCTTGGCTGCTGCTTGTGATTGTTACTTTTATTGCATAGTTCAAACTTCAAAGCACACATTACATGTGCTTTAGTGCAGGGATTACTCAGGCGCCACCTGCGAATTCTTATGTTTGGGATAGCTTCGGGCAACACAACCCGCATCAGCTAAGCATGCGCCTGTAAAACACATTTGTTCCAAAAATGGATGCCTCACACATGTGGCTTCCTTCATAATTAGCAAGCTTATTTGCATGTAAATCTATCCATTTACTTATACCAAAAAATAATCATTGAAATATTTAGGATTTTTTTATGTAATTAAGGAAATACCTTCTTTTCCTATCCAAAAAAAAAAAAAGAAAAGAAAAGAAAAGAAAAGAAAATACCCTTCCTTTTAATTCCACAAAAAAATTTTAAAAAATCCAAGAGAGTAAAATAAATCTCCCTTTCAATAACAAAACTGAAAACATTTAAGACATATTAGCTCTAACAATTTCTGGTTCAGGGGGATCCCCTCGGCATCAAGCCTTGAGGAATTTTATTTAGGCTAGAAATTGTTATAAAACAGAAAGGAAGAAAAATTAATTAAAACATTGTTAATGCTTTACTAATTAGGTCAAATGCATGGGTTCCAGACTTTGTCAAATTCTGTTTTCATTCAAAAACTTATGCCCACTTAAGCCAGCCAATCTGAAAGTTTTCCAAATAGTTCAAAGTCATGAAATTAAGGCACATCAAGCGATAAGTCAAGCCTAGAGGGCACAATGTTAAATTCTAAATCAAGATGGTAATTCCAGACGAACGCAATATTGGTGTCATGGATTGGGGTTAACTGATTGTCTTGCTAGAGATTGGAATAATAGAGTTCACTTGTACCACATGTATGAATATTAGTGATAATTTACATACAAATTCAATAGTTTTCTAAGCATTTTATCCGTAATTTATTAAATGTGCATGCCTAACCTTCAAGCAAGCACCTGTGGCCTTTGTCTTATGCCTAGGATTCAGTGACCCTTTGTGCCTTGATCCTCTAGAAACTATAGTTCCTTGCTTGTGGTGATGTGTTTTCTTGATTCAATATTTTAGATTTACACCTTCTTTGCCCTTCTGAGTTATCTTCTTTCTGCTTGATTAAATGAATTGATTCGACAGCTGATTGTTTGATGAAGGATTTGAGGCCAGTATCATTTTTGAATTTTCTTGTATATATGTTTTATTATTGAAATACGTGCATAAATGATTCATGCATAGAAATTAGACAGCCAAGTGGGATGGAGAAATAAGAGAACCATTTTTTTTTTGCCCTTGATTCCATGAGGTAAGTAATTTTAAACTCTCCTCCAAAAACAAGAGGAGTATCTTTATTTCTCTAGTATGCCATTTCATGCTTTTAGGGTCAAAAATAGGCCCCAAAAGGTTGAATAACAGGTAGAAGCCTTCTATATCTCACCCTATCCCAATACCTATGACTTTAATTTCCTTGAACTTTAAAAACCTCTGAAGATGAGAAAAATTCAGTTTGCAGTTATAAATTAAATATTTTAAATTTGTGATTTGCCTGAATATTATGTCCTGCATCAGAGCAAGGGGAAAATTTTGATAATTTCTATTTTAAAATTATTATTTAATTTTTTTGCTCTTTAATTATTCCATGTACACACAAAGTCAACCAAATGTTATTGTATGCTATGTTTAATATGATAAATTTATATAAAATGGCATGTAGTTAAATTTATGCTATCAAAATAAATGTAACATCAAAATATGAGGGTGTAATGGAAGAGGGGTGCCTTGACCCAATGGTAAGAGTATTGTGCTCAAACCAGAAGGTCAGTCACGGAAATAGCCTCTGTATTTGTGGTGGTAAGGCTGAGTACATTATGCGTTCCCATAGATCGTCAATCTGGCGTAGGAAGTTCCATGTGCTGGGTGTTGCATGTGGGTATAAGGCAAACATGGTTGAAAAAAGCTCTCTTCTTTAGCAATTAAAAGTTTAGCAGAACTCACTGGAGCATTTAATTGCAAAAAGCTTTGATGTATGCCTATCAAACTCATCTTTATAATCTCCCTGTTTGTAATTATAAATATATCTTTTGATAAACTCATTGAGACATTGAGTAAATTTGGTTTGCAAATAGTTATGCCTATTGAGTTCTTGTTTATAATTTAGAGGTGCAAACAGCAGGTTGTGATAAGGAATTTTAGCCATATTTTTGCAATGTGCCTCCCACAACATGTGTGAAAATTTATTTCTAGCTGTGATAATGGAACTGTGGACTGCTTTACTCTTCTTCCCTATTAAATAGCTTGGTTGCAGTCCTCCTTTGCGTACTTATCATGCTGATGTTTAAGATCATATTTGAGGCTGATATTGAGAAAGTGACAGGAGGTGCTAAAGAAATTTTACTTCTCTTACCCATGGTTTTGTTGGGATGGAGAGTAAGGTAATTTTTCATCCTGTTTGACACCATCTGGTGCATTGGTGGGAGTTTTGGGCTATCAAGTGTAAGTGCACAGATTTAAGTCTTGAGAGCAGCCACTTGAAAGGGAAAATTCTTTCTAGGATGGATCCGTGGCTTAGCTCCCAGAACCTCCTTAAGTGGGACTGGCACTGGGTCATGGCCTTATATCTTCGCTTACCAAATGTGCCATTGCCTTGAGTTTAAGTACCTATTTGGCAGGGATGACTATTTTGTGAACCTTAATGGCTCATTTTGGTGAACAGAAATTGTGCAAGTGCATAATCTTTAAAAGATGCTATTCTATCCTTGTATTATTGGTAACTATAGGCAAGACAAACTCTCCTCTCTGAATTACAAGAATTGTTGATTTGGTTTTTTGTTGGATGATATGGGTGTTTGAGCTGTAAGTTCACCTCTGTCAGTGCCCTTCACTTTGATTATTGCTATGTCAAGGCTTTAGATGAACTATCTCTGAGGTACTGTACTGGATTTGTTTTGAATCATTACTTCATCTCTCAACGTTTGTTCTGATATTTAGCAAGCTTTTGTTAAAATGTATAGAAAATGGTGACACTTCTGGAAGCCTGAAGTGTCGGTGTCGCGTGTCTGATACTGGAACCTGTTCTACACTCCTGACATGTATTTGGCATGTTTCATAAATTTATTAATTTATTTAAATTTTAGTTTTTGGACACGGCTGACACATTTCCTGAAACTCTGCGTTTTGTTGCCCTCTTTTAATTCTGTTAAAAAAACATAAAAAAAAAGTCGAGAAGTCAAGAGACTGAGATTCAAGAGGTTATTTGACATTGGAGTGGTTGGAGTTTGGAACTGTGCGCCAGCCCTTTAGAGCAGCTTTGGAACCTCCCAGCCCCCAAAATTCCCTCTTTAAAATTATTGCCAGTTTGCCACTCACTATTAATCTTTTTATTTTTATTTTTTATTTTTGATAATTTCTTGATAAACCATTCTCTTGCCCACCATCATCCATTCCCTCAAGTTGTTTTTTTTGTTGGACCAATACTCTACAATATGAATTTAGTTGATGATTGTATAAATGTAGTTTGTAAAATGTGTGATGTAGGGCCAGCATCAAGGATCTGCAGCCATGGGGAGAAAATAGAAAAAATTGAAGAGAGGAAGGAAGGGGGGATGAGAGGAGGGAGGAGGTACAAGGCGGAATCACACGTTCAGCTCAATTCAAATTCATCAGCCTGCTTACAACATGGCTTTCACACACTATTTATAAGAAAGCCTCTAACACATGAAATTACACATATACCCTTAAAACTACATTACATTATAAACATACCCCTTCAATACACAAATATTACAAAGAGGCCTCCAAGCACATAATACTGTACTAATTAAACTAAAAACATATAAACTTCGAGCTAAACCCAACAATCCCTTGACCTAATTATTCTGAATTACTCTCCAAAAAGGATCTTCTCAAGGTCTTGCTTCTTGTCCTACATCAAATCTCTCCCAATTAGGAAAAATTCGGCCTTGAATTTTGAAATGCTGGAAAATCTGAAGTCAGAAGCAAACTTGGATTCTTCAAAAGCCAGCACTTGAGTGAGACAAGAAGCCAGGTTCCATTGACAGTCCTGTAGACTTGAATTGAGAATTGGCATCAATAAACATATCAGGGATGACAAACTCAAGAATAGGAATGTTTGAAAGACTTTGGATGTCTTCAAACACATGCATTTCTTTCCTTGTAGTGTCTTCACATTGAGTAACTCAACAGATTCTTTGTCTTGGTTACTTGGTAGTGCGGGCTTCAAGATGATATTCTTACCATTATAGTGGAAGACATGTGTATGTGTTTTAATGTCCTTGAGTCACACCAAATGACCCAAATCATCAAAGTAAGAACCAAGGAGAACATGGCCAATATTCATAGGCATGACATCACACCAAACCTGAGCTAAATATTAGACCATTTGTATATGACCAAACATCTTTCGCAAACATGTAGAGTTATCAACCCAAGATATCTCGTTAGGCTCTGGTGGCATCATCCATCTGTGATGATTTTGCAAATTGGTTCTTCACATTTGATGAAGTTACGAAATGGTTTGATATTGGGCCTGAGGTATGAGAAAAGACATTCCTTTTTCCAATATTTTGTTGCCAAGTTGCTGAATTTTTTATTTTTATTTTTATTGCAGCTGCTCCAAGTCAAGCAAGTTAATTCAGGAGTTTTTTTTTTTCTTTTTTTTGTTTCTGGAGCAATATGCTGATGCGGCAAGTTGGATGACGTGGCAGGGCTGCTGATGTGGTGGAAGATGGTAGCGTACCTGTCTGCTGATGTGGCTTAAAGAAATGGCAGTGGGTTAATCCATATTTGGTTGAATGAATTTCAACCTCTGGGTATGGCTGAAAGAGATCTAAGATTGGCTGGGTCTGTTTTTATTTATTTTTATTGTAATTAAGCTTGCAATTAAAGAAGTGGATGACCTGGGCTTGGTTGGTAACTTGGTATTAATAAAGAGGCTTGAGGCTTTTTTTTGGGCTGGATCTACTATATGAGAACAAAGTGGGCCTGGCTGCTAGTTGGGCTTTTCTTTTCTTTTTTCTCTTTACACGGATTAGGGTTTGTTGTTGTTGTTATTATTATTATTATTATTTTTGTACAAAACAGCCAGGTTGGTTTTGGGAGAGAACAATGGGGGGTTGGAGAGTTGAACCTGTTGACACTTGCAGCAGTTGGCACATGAGATGCATGGGGAGTTCTTCAGCAGATTCCAGCAAAGACCTCCAATGAGATGGCAGATCGAAGGATGGGAACTCAACTGTTCTGGTTGTGTGCCCTAAAAGTTCCAGCAGAAGGAGCAAGCAAGATGTGCAGCTGTTGATGGAGTTTCAGGTGGTGCGTGAGTATTCTCCAGTCATTGGATGATGACAAAATTTCATGGTAAAGGCATTCAGGGGGTCTCTGTCTTTGATGACGTGGGTGGTGTGGTGAAATGTTTGCGAGAAATTAGGGTTTGGACTTGAGGGGCATCACTGTAATTTGGGTGGAAGTTGCAGATGGTTTTTTTTTTTTGAATGAAATTTTATAGCAGATACGATGATTGAAGGTGCTTTCATGGATGGTTTTGAGATGAGAGATTAGCAGAGAGGGAGAGTGATTAATGGAGAGAATGAAAGATGAAAGAACAAAGAGAATTTCAGGATTTCAGATTGCAGAATATTAGAGAGGAGAAAAGAAGAAAAAGAAGAAAGAAGAAGGGAGAAGGAAAGAGATGAGGATAAAGCTGCTGCAGGCAGAGCAGTGGGTTAAAGAAAGCATAAAACTGAGGGGTGGGGCCATTGGACAGTAGAGAGAACAAAAAAAGAGGACAGAACAGAGAAATAGAAAGAATGGAGAAGGCAGAACAGAACAGAACAGAGATGGGGACAAAAGGGAATAAGAAAGAAGAAGAAGACAGGAGGAGGAAGAAGAAGAAAGAGAGAAAGAGTGAGAGGGGAAAATGGGGGACTAAAATGGAAGAAAAGATATCGATGATGGAAGGATAGAAGAGAGATAAGGGCGGGTTCACACGTTCAACTCAATTCAAAGTCATCAACCTGCTTACAACATGGCTTTCACACTATTTATGAGAAAGTGTCGTAACACATGAAATTGCACATACCCTAAAACTACAATACATTACAAACATACCCTTAGAATACACAACTATAACAAACAAGCCCCCAATGCACATAATACTATACTAATTAAACTAAACACATAATAAAATATGATTTAAACCCAACAATCCCTTGTCCCAATTCTTCTTAATTATTCTCCAACAAGGATCTTCCCAAGGTCTTGCTTCTCATCTTGCATCAATTTGTAATTGATAATTTTGCATGAATGGAGCTTAGATTTCTTTTTTAATAAAAAATTCCACAATATTTGTCATTTGAATGGTAAACATGCCTATATGTATGTTCATATTAATTAATTAACACGAAGGGGAGCCTTGGCACAATGGTAGAGTTATCATCTTGTGACCTTTGAGGCGTGAAAACATCCTCTTGCAAAAAATGCAAGGTAAGGCTCCATACTATAGACCAATCGTGGTCTGCCTCTTCCCCAGCCCCCGCTTATGCAGGAGCTTTGTGCATCAGGCTGCCCCTTTATTAGTCAGTTAACATATCCGTATCTCATTTTTTTCAAATTTGTTGTATTAGTGCCAGTATTGTGCTGTATTCGTGTCTCGTGTTGGTATCTATTCTTCCTAATATTCAAAGCGGCTATTGGTTATGATTAATGAGAAGTCAGTGCTCTAGTACCTAAATGGGAAAACATGCCTATATATATATATTCATATTAATTAATTAACTAAGAAGGGGAGCCTTGGCACAATGGTAGAGTTCTCACCTTGTGACCTTTGAGGCGTGGAAAAATCCTCTTGCAAAAATGCAAGGTAAGGCTGCATACTATAAACCAATCGTGGTCTGCCTCTTCCCCAGCCCCTGCTTATGCAGGAGCTCTGTGCATTAGGCTGCCCCTTTATTAGTTAATTAACGTATTCCTGTAGGATTTTTTCAAATTTGTTGTATCACTGTGTCAGTATTGTGTTGTATTCGTGTCTCATGTTGGTATCGGTGCTTCCTGGGGTTACATTCTTGATTCAAAGGGGTTATTGGTTATGATTAATGAGCAGTCAGTGCTCTGGTTGTACTATTTTTATGCTTATTTGCTGTTCTTTATGAATTATGTTTTGGGGGGGGGGGGGAGGTTTCTAACTCCCTAAGTTGTTCAATATAGACAGACAACATGCTTTTTTTCTCTCACAAACAGAATTATCAATCTGTTTTGTTTGTCACCATGGTGAGCATAGTTTCTGTTCCAAATTTTAATTTAATTGTTAGCACTTAGCTTTATTCCCCTGTATTCTTGAGCCTGTTGCTGGCTTTATTGGGAGGCTCTTGCAGGCCGTGTTGGCTATATATGAGAGTTATTTACTGATTGGTTCCAGTGATTCAGGCTGTGCTCATTGTGCTTTGTGTCTTTCTATAATCTATGCATGAAGTGAGCTTGCTGATCTTATGATGATCACGTCCTCTGTCTCAGGTTCCGCACACGCTCGCTAGTTCAGGAGTCTCTTGAATATTCACTTATAGATAGAATTCCTGGTCGTCAAAATGACCGGAAAACACTTCTCGGGGAGCTAAATTGGATTTTTACAGCTGTTACTGACACAATTGCCTGGAATGTTCTACCTCATGGTAGTTTAAGTGATCTATTGATTTAATTTGGCATATTGTTTGTTTATTTGACTTTTTTGTGTTACATGTTGCTAATATTTAATTTTGTATCCTGCAGATCTTTTTCAGAGATTGTTCAGGCAAGACTTGTTAGTTGCCAGTCTGTTCAGAAATTTTTTACTTGCAGAGAGAATTATGCGCTCTGCAAATTGTTCTCCTATTTCACACCCAATGTTGCCGCCAACTCATCAGCATCATATGTGGTATCTATTGAAGATTACTTCTTCAGTTATTCTGTTATATGTTCATTGATTCATGTGTCATACTGTGTCACTTGCCTAAACTATAGGGATGCATGGGACATGGCTGCTGAAATCTGCCTTTCTCAACTTCCATCATTGGTTGATGATCCTAATGCTGAGTTCCAGGTTTGTGTTATTCTTGGCTACTGTTACTAACTGAATTTCTAGCATTGACATGGGCATATGTCATCTGAGACTCATGCTATATATGTCTTTGTTTTTTTTGTTTCAGCCAAGTCCTTTTTTTACAGAACAGCTGACTGCTTTTGAGGTATGGCTTGACCATGGTTCTGAACACAAGAAGCCACCGGAGCAGTTACCAATTGTCCTTCAGGTGTGGCATTTTCTTGGTCATTGTCAATTTTGGCCCCTTAATTTGGGCATTTCTATATAATGGACGTCTTTTAGGTAAATTATAGCAAAGTAAGTAGCATGATTTTTTATCTCCCTTCCATAGCAACTTCTTTAGTTTTTGATGGGTGGATAGGTATATAGGATGAAGATGTTCTGTGTTGTGATAAAAACAGCCAATTTCTTGAAGTATTTGGTCCATGATCTGCAATTTTCATTATGTCCTCTGATGGTAAATTGGACTATTTTCACATTTATTTGCTAATGGGAGGGACTGTATTATACGTTGCAGTTGTTTGGAGGTTTTTTTAATAAATTGTAGTTGTACGATGTATGGAAGCGTGTTTTAACAATTTGAAGTTACTTGCGTTTATTCTGAAATATGGTTATGTCATGGTAGGTCTGTCTAGTGTCATATGACATTTTCCTTGGGTGGCGGCAATTAGCACTGCCAGCCCATTGCCTTGAATGGCGGTGGTGAAATTGCTCCCTGCAATCATTTGAGAAAGAATAGCTTGAGAAGTGTTGTCAAAATAATTTAATTTTCTTAGTGTGTGTTTCTCGTTTATTCAGTGTTTATGATGCAACCATTCACCTATGCAGGAATGCTAAGCAGGAATGATTTTGTTGTTATCTTGCTTGTTATTTCATGTCAAAAGTTAAATTTTCTTTTTCTGTTAAAAGAAATATATATCCATATAATGTAATTTTTTTTATCTTACCAAATACTTGTTTTTAATAGGATATTGGTTTAAGTTCATCCTAGTGTTTTTTTTTCTGGATGGCTCTTTGTGTCTTCACTTATTCATTGAATATGATGACCATTCATTAAATTGTTTCTTATAGGTTTTACTTAGTCAAGGCCATCGATTTCGTGCATTGGTGCTTCTTGGAAGATTCCTTGACATGGGACCCTGGGCTGTGGATCTGGTAGTTATGTTGGCTTTGCTATTGTGGTCCTTTATTCTGAATGTATGCCTTTTCTAGTTCATGCTTGTGATAATCATATTTATTCCATAGTGAGCATGGTTTTTCCGTGTAGGCATTGTCTGTTGGAATTTTTCCATACGTTCTCAAGCTATTGCAAACATCAACACCTGAACTACGGCAAATTCTCGTGTTCATTTGGACAAAGATCCTTGCCCTTGATAAGGTATATCTATAAGTGATCCTATGTCTGTATGCACTTTGTTGTTTTCATCGCTGTTAGAAAACCGACCATGATGGGGAAAGTATGGAGATGGAGATGACACCACAAAAATCATGAGGGAGGAAGAGGGGGTGTTGGATTTTGAGTTTTGAGATGGTAGATGTATTATCAGTAATGGCATTGAAGTTCCTGTTGCTTGTGCGATTGAATAGAGATGATGGATTCTCTTGTTTTGGTTAATTAAGTTCATGAGGGATAGCTTTTCTGTGGCATGTTCTGCTATCGTTGAGTGTGTGGAAAGTGGCTTTTCATGGACCTGTTGAGTGGAGTTGATGATGGCTCGAGTGGTGATGGGTTTTGGAAGTGGGATGGTGGTAATTGAGGTGGCAAACATTTGCTGGCTTGGTGGTTGTTGAGATGGTGGCTGATTAGGATAATTGATGCTGGCAACAGTGGCAAAATCTATGGATTCCTATTTTCTCGTGCATAATATAAGACTTGCAGAAGCATGCACAGACACAGAAAGGATGATTTTGTCTTGGTTTTTTTTTTTCGTTCTTTTTTGTGGGTTAGGGGAGGGATAGCACAGGCATTACGAGATATGATGCTACAGAAGGTGTTGTTGCTAGTCCGGTTGAATAGTGACAATGATGTCTTTATGTGTAATAGTTTCTTGGCTTTAAAGTAGGGGTTGGCTTTTCTTTGATAAGAGGAGCTGAACATCCTGTAAGGGGGTTGCAGGTGACAATAGAGACGAAAGTGGGTTTAAAAGTGGTGGTTTCTGGAAGTAGGGATAATGGTATATTAAAAAAAAAAATAGGCAGCCCGGTGCACAAAGCTCCTGCATATGCAAGGTCCAGGGAAGGGGCGGATCACAATGGGTCTATAATATGCAGCCTTATCTTGCATTTTTGCAAGAGGCTGTTTCCACACCTCGAACCCGTGACCTCCAGGTCACAACTTTACCATTTTGCCTAAGATCCCCTTCAGCAGCAGGAATAATGGTGATGAGGACAATTTAGGAGGTGAACATCAAGTAGCTTTGTTGCTTGTCGATGTAGTGCTTCATGAGAATAGTTGCGAGATCTCTGGGTTCTCGTTCTGCTTGGGCCCATTATAGGTATTTGCACAGGCTTCATGGTAGGTGGTGGCAGAAACTGGTATCTTAAAAAATGTCTCTTTTGAACTGAAAAATAAAGTGTAGATCTGTGAATTAGTTTCTAAATGCTCCATGTGTGCGCGAAAAGCTTGTCGCACGCAGTAATATGCTTTCATATGTTCCTGGAGTATTCTAGAAACTTTGCGTGCGGCTGATTTTCTTCTGTTGATTAAGGTTGCTCTGCCTATTTTAGGATTTTGGGATGAAAGTTTTACTAGGTTTAGAACATAAATGGGATGTTTTTTTGTTTCTTCCCCTTCCCCAATCTGTGTTAATTTATTTTTTTTGAATTTTTTTTGTTATATCTCCTGAGTTTCACACAATGAAATAATAATTGGGACTCCTGTTTTTTTTGAATGATAGTCATGTCAGGTTGATCTAGTAAAGGATGGGGGGCACACATATTTCATCCGATTTCTTGATAGTGTGGAAGCATTTCCAGAGCAGCGTGCAATGGCTGCATTTGTTTTGGCTGTCATTGTGGATGGCCACAGACGGGGTCAGGAAGCATGTATTGAAGCTGATTTGATACGTGTGTGCTTGAAACACCTTCAGGGTTCATCACATGATGTGCAAACTGAACCCCTATTTCTTCAGTGGCTTTGTCTTTGTCTAGGAAAATTGTGGGAAGATTTTATGGAGGCCCAATTAATTGGTTTGCAGGCAGATGCCCCTGCTATACATGTGTCTCTTCTGTCTGAGCCCCAACCTGAGGTCAACCTGCTTTTATCTTCTCCACATTCTTGTGATTTTGGGTTTCTTCCATGAATGAGCATGTAGGGTTTGATGAACAATTTTCAAATATTTATAATTGTATGAGTTTTTTTCCCCCCAGGTTAGGGCTTCAGCTGTTTTTGCACTGGGTACGTTGCTCGATGTAGGATTTGATCCATCTAGGGACAGTGTTGGAGGAGATGACGATTTTGATGATGATGAAAAAATTAGGGCTGAAATTAGTATCGTTAAAAGCTTGCTAAGTGTTGTTTCGGATGGAAGCCCATTGGTTCGGGCAGAAGTTGCTGTAGGTATGTGACAAGTTATAAATTCCAAATCAGATGATGTATTTAATGTGCTAGTATTCTTCCTTGTTACTTAGTATTATATTTATTCAAGTATTTGAATTCATTTTTATTTGCTATGTGCATAAATATGCAACAATATTTTAAAGGATATCACGATTGCAGAAGAATTTATTATCATTTTCTGAAATAAGGCACGGTGTATTTTAAATCAACAATGTTAGTGCTATATTGGACACAACTATACAGGAACTTTTATTTCTCCTTCTGTGTGTGTGTATTTATGTCGTATTTATTTGGTTCTTCAATTCCTTTCTATCATGTGGCTGGAAAGAGCTTTAATCAAGGGAGGGATTTGTTCTTGTTGGAAACAAAACAGCTATTTCTCCTTTTGTTTTATGTCATGAATTCCCCCATATAAATGAATTTGAATCAAAGTATGATGCCCTTATTTACATGGATAAAAATATGTGCTTAATACCTGCAATGTGTTTCTTTTATTATTTGGATAATGCTGCTGCTAGGAACAATACTCTCCTTCTCTCTTTTGGTTTTATTTTTCCCTTTTCTGATGAGTTTGATCAAAGCTAGGCAGGAGAATCTTCCCAAATCTTTGCAGATCAAAAGGAATATAATTTTTTCTTGGAAAAAGTTTAGTCGTCGTCCATTTGAAGTAGAAATTTCGAAGTATGAAATGGTGGACTAGGACTACTGTCTCGGCTTCAAGATGGGTTTGCAATTGTTTGCTGTCAGTACTATTGATCAGGGTATTTGGCAATGCGGCACATGTGGAGGTGTTGTGCTGGTTCATGGTGGGGTGGTGGCAGCTGACGGTTCAGAAGGTTTTGGGCCAGCTAGGGTTAGTGAGAAGAAGGGGGTTGGTACACATGAGCCAGATGTCTTTAATATTACACTGCATTTCGGTCAGATGTTGGATGTCATTGGCAATGATCTGTTCAGGTGAAGCCTATGGGTCAGCTTACTGTCTCTGTTATTAGTCAGGGTAATTTTCGAATCGATGCATTACTTCAAAAGTATTTGAGCCCAAATTTAGTGCCTATGGGTCAGCTTACTGTCTCTTTTATTAGTCAGGGTAATTTTCGAATCGATGCATTACTTCAAAAGTACTTGAGCCCAAATTTAGTGCTTCAAATTTGAGTGATGGTTCAATTGGGTGTCAATGATAAAATGCTTCGAAGACAAATAAGCTGGTTCTGATGCTGTGACACACAAATCTTTAAGAGGAATTGTGGGGGAGATTGAATCAGGTGAGAAGGATAGTGAGGGATGTCATTTCAAGGAAAAGAAGAAATGAGGCATTGAGTCGAAGAGTAGGGTAGCTGGAATCAATTTGGTTTGTAGGTAGGGCTGTAAATGAGCTGACTGGAGCCGAGCCGAGCTTTGTCTTGCGCAAGCTTGTTCATTACATTTTTAATCGTGCTCAAGCTTGAGTTGAGCTTAGACCGAGCTTTAATGTATTGGCTCAAGCTTGTTTATTATGCAAATGAACAAGCTCACGAGCCCTTACTGATTTGAGCTACCAAGATGCTTACTAACAGTTTGATTCCTTTGGGACCTCGTTTTGAGAGATGAGAGGTTTTGTTAGGCAAAAAGGTGAAAAAGGGATCTTATTAATATTGCCTTAAAGGGTTTTTTACCCCACCAAGCTAGTCTATTGGCCTTGAGCATTAGCCTTGTCACTAAATTAAGGTTATGGAGTTTGATATAAATAATCTTTTGCATAAATAGTCCCTACTTTAAGCCCACTACAGCTATGAAGCCTAATTCGACATTATTACACTATCCCATAAATGATTCTTATTCAAGCCTATTAAACAACTCCAAACTGAGCCTATAATCAAGTTGCTTATGAGTCGAAACAAGCCGAGCTCGTTCATGTTCAGGCTCAGTTCGTTTATTAAACCAGCCGTAAAATTGGGCTTGACAATCACTTGTTTACATAAGGGGTAAACCTGAATGAGCTTTTACCAAGCTGAACTTCCGAGCCGTTCTTGAGTGGCTTGGTTAGTTTGTAGTCTTGGTAGAGACCTAGAGAGCTTTAAAGCCATGGCGAATTGTGTTTCCTTTGAATGACTGCTTCCTTATCCTGGGTCTTTTTTTTTTTCTCTCCCTCTCTCTTGTGGGTAATCCAGACTCTACAGATTTTTGAGACCTCAGTATCAAGAGAGTGGGTAGGGGATTGGAGGGGTGGAAGAGTGCGTGTTTGTCTCTTGGGGGTCATGTCACACTCATTGGTGCTCCAGCATCCCTATTTACTTTCTCTTTTTAGAATGCTCTTGAATGTAGCTAGGGCTCTAGAGTGGTTGATGCGTGATTTCCTTTGGTCAGGTTGTGGGAGGAGTAAGAGAGACCATATAATTAGCTGGGAGGTTGTTAGGAGACCCAAATCTGAAGGGGGCTGGGGCTTGGCAATGTGGTTTCCAAAAGCATCTCCCTAATTGGTAAATGGTCGTGGAGGTTCACATTGGATGTTAATTCCTTTTGGCACAACGCTTTTAAAAGTAAATGTGCCCTCCATCGAAATGTTTGGGGAACTAGAGAAAGTTGCATTATTTCTCACGCAAGCCCATGGAAGCTTGTTTCACTATTGGTGTGTTAGTTCTTACCTTTCACTTGCTTCAAAGTGGGTAGTGGAAATAAGGTTCATCCATGGGAGAATATTTGAATGGGCGAGGACCAAGGTCTTAAATTTCGATTTCGACTCAAATTTCAAAGCTCCAAAAGTACGAAAATTTTGACAGAAATTTTGATTTCGATGTCAATTTCGATTTCGATTTGAAAAAATAAGGGAAATTAGTAGTAAAGCATGGAATTCTTTGTGAAACTTTAGAAATGGTTAACAAACATAATAATATAAGTTTTAGGACTAATATGTTACAAAGTAAATACATCTATGTTTTGTATGAGGTGGAAAAGTTGTAAAATAGTATGTGTATCAAACATATGCGTAAGATAATATACACTAAACATATTCAGCTAACACAAATGGAATTCATAAATCATTTAAATATTATTTATTATACAAATAATGATAATTTAAACATGAATGGTTAAATAAAACATTACTTCAAGTTTATTTTTTCGTATAATTTGAAAAGCACTTGTAATAATATTTTTTTTTCGATAAAATAAATAAAAGAAATTAAGATAGAAATTTCACTTCACTCATAAATTTCTCATTTGAATTCTGAAGAAATTTCATCTTATAGTTAAAATTTTGATGAGTTTCACTAAAATTTCGAGATTTCGATAAATTTCGGATGATTCGTTGATATTTCGACGGAAATTATGCAAGATGGAAATCGACTGCCATTTCGACGGATTTGGAGCTACATGGTTTGGAAAAACTAAGGTTCCTCTGAAGTTTCAGAATTCGAGCCTTCATTTGGACTATGATTCAGAACAGGATTAATATGCGTGATCTGTTACAGACAAGAATGCGTATGAGTCTCTCAATCTTGACGTGTTCAATGTGCTGCAAATCTAATGAAATGAATGCTCACATTTTCTTCCTTTGTTACATGTGAACACACCTTTGGAATACTCTCTTTGCTAGCTTTGTTGAAGCTTGGATGGTGTTTCTGAGTGTGGAAGATCTCTTGCTCACGAGACATTGGGGTTTTGGCTCAAGTAGAAAGGGCTGCATTTTATGGAGTGGTGCTATTTTCCCTATATTATGGGCTTTTGGGATTGAGAGGAATGCAGGAACATTCAAGTACAATTTCTGCTTGTTTATTATGGGATAGAATGGGTACTTGAGTTCCTTTAGGGTCCATTTTGTTTGGATTTTTCTGGCATTTATTACTGCCTGACCATCAAAGGGATTGGAAGGCAGCTCTACTGTAATATTCTTGGTTGTTGCTCCTTGTTCTATTAGAAGACACCTTGTCCTCATTTGATTGTACATTGTTTTGGTCCATTATGAAAATTTCTCTTATCCAAAAAGGAATGAGAGTGATGTTCATAGCGGGTTTGCCTATGATGGTGCATTTTTTTTGAATGAGGTTCAGGAACAATATGTGTGTGTTTCGGATTCCTCTGATTGATTGGATATATTTCTGATGTGGCAATGCCCTGGCTCACTAATCTGGAAGACATTCCTATTTTCATGGATTATGTTATGGGTAAAGGGCAAATGGTTATTGATCAGAATAGGATGATATTTTATCTACAGAGTCTCACCCATTGGGGAGATCAATGGGAAGGATATTGAAGATAAAAAAAATGGTGGATCAAATGTTATTGTTTTTGTCTCTAATCTTGTAGGTCAAGTTCGATTGGATGGTTGTAAGAGTAAGACTGGAATAAAAGTTGGCTGGAATTAGCAAATTTAAAGTGTTTAATTAACTATGATGGAAAAGTTTAAAAAAGGGTTTTCTGGTTTAGGTATTGATAGGTTTAGTAGTAGTAGTAGTAGTAGTAGTACTACTACTACTACTACTACTGTCATTTTTTTCTTTCTTTATTTTCTATTCTATCTCTTTTTCGAGGATTTTGATTTTCCTCTTATATGTAATTCTTCTCCTCAAGTGTGTTTCTTTAGTTAAGAAATTAAGAATTTGGTTGAGCTTTAAATGTCACTAAATCATTATATTGGAGATCTTTAGAATTCATGCGCTCAAACAAAATTACATAAATGTAGCTACTTTGCTCACCCTATAGTCTGTGCAGCATGTTTGCACGATGAATTCCGCAAGTTAGATAAAAAACATCGTCTCTGGATGCTAAGGGAAAAAGTCGCTGATAAGTCTTAATGGTCTAAGTCTCTCTTTCCTTGGAAGGAAAATATTTTTCCAGAAGATGGCTTCTGTCTTGAAATATTTTTTGATGTTTGGTTGGCCATAAAATAATTCTCTGTAGTAAATTGACGTCCTCCTCTATCCTAATTATGTTTTGGTCACTTAGATCAAACTTTTTATTCAATGTTACCTTTTTCTTTGTAGTGCGTATCATGTCAAAATATTTGATAAAAAAACTATTTCAGCTGATTTTTTTTTTTGGCTATCTTTAGTTAATAAATGTTGATTTTTCCTTTTACATATTTAATTGTGTGATGTGTTCTAAATAAATTTTGAAATGTCAACCAAATAATGAAAATTTTTCCTCAAAAAATAATGATGTTTGGAAAAGATCTTTCATGCATGGAAAATAATTCCCGCCCAATAAAATGTAGCCTAAGTCAAAGTACCCTTAGCTGTTGACTTGTTACTAGATCATTCCAATAATTATGACTTTCGGTGTTCAAGAGTATTTTGGAAATTTTTTGTATTGCTAGAAATGGATTATAGTTAAGTTTTGTATTTATGCCTTCTTAGATTCGGTATTGTAAGTTTATATAAATCCATACAGGTATTTTCTTAGAACATAAGCTCCAAGTTCCATCATATTATGTTTGTGTGTGTGCGTGTGTGTGTGTGTTATGGAGATATCTTTAGTTAACAAATATTGATTTTTGTTTTATAAATATTTTATGGAGATATCTTTTGTTAACATATATTGATTTTTTTAAGAGGTAATCTTAGATTCTATATGGGATATCTTTGTTAATTAATATTGACATTTTTTTTTTATTTCACATATTTATTTGTATGACATGTTTTAAATAAATTTGAAATCTCAACCAATTAATGAAAATTTTTCCTCAAAATACAATTTGTTAGGAAAATATCTACCATGCATGGAAAATAATATTTGTCCAATCAAATGGAGCCTAGGTGAAAATGTGAAATCGCCGTTGGCTATAGAGTTATCACTAGATCATTAATCCAATAATTTCGATTTTGGTGTTTAGGAGTATTTTGAAAATTTTTGGTATTGCTCTAAATGGATTATAGTCTAAAAGTAAAGGGAGGTTTACTTTTTTTTTGCCAAATCTCAGGAGAAGTTCCTGAATTTTGAAATTGTGTCATGAGCCAAACACTTTGCACCTTGTGAAGGGCAATGCGACACTAGTTGTAGCACACTAGCTTAACTAGTCAGTTGAAAGTAAACCCTAGTTTCACCACATGGATGAATTCACAACCATTTAATGCAAATAAAGTGGAAATATGCAAGCATGTACGTAAACTTGAGTCGTGCGATTACTTGGAAAGCAAATTAATTCAATAATACACCTCCATAGGCGAGGTTTCTTTAGCGAGGGAGCCAAGTAGACTGAACATGTTATAGTAGCTAGTATGTTCTACCATGATTGATAAACACTCATCCTTCCCTAGAGCTGTTTATTGTGTTCTCAATCCATCACTAGGAAACATTAATGTGACTGAGTTGTTATATTCACTATTTAAAGTAAGGCATTATCCTACCCAAAGAATAAGACTTATACTAGTATCTATATCATGGTTATCCATCCCTTGCGCACAAGATAGCGGTCATAGGAAAGCATAATGTCGAGTCTTGCGTGGCTCATGAGACTCTCCCCCTTGTGTGGTTGACTTTTTTCGCTGACATTCAACTCTTTTCATCTTTGAGAAACTTGCACTTCACTAAGAATTTGTCACTTCTTCCTTTATCATGTGAACTTTTTTCCAAGAAGGATATCTTCAACTTCTCGTCGGGTTGTGAGGCCTTAATTGATGCTCTGCTTGATTGACAGAGGGTTGCATCTTGAGTGTCAGCGATGAATGGCTTGAGTTAGTTGATGTGAGACACAAGATGCACCTTCATCCAAGCTAGAGGATCAACCTTGTAAGAGACCTCCCTTTGGCCAAGATGGTGGTTGGCCCGTCATATTTGTGAAATAATCTTCTATTTGAATCCCATTGTGACTTGATTTGTTTTGGATAGATCTTAACTAGCATGAAGTCACCCACGTTGAAGTGTAGCAATCTTCTCCATTGACGTGCCCACTTCTTCATCCACTTTGCAACTTTCTCTAGGTAGGCTCGGGCAATCTCTGTGTTTTCTCTCTATTCTTTGGTGAAGATGTGTGCTCTTGCGCTCGTTCTCACCCACTATGTGAGGTAACAACAACTTATAATCTCCTTTAACAAGTTCAAAAGGACTCTTGTTGGTTGTTGAGTCTTTTGGGTGTTGAAATAGAATTCTGCCATGCCGAGTAGCTGCATGCGATTCTTTTGGTTGGTGGTGACAAAACAGCGCAAGTACTCCTCTAATAGCCCGTTGAATCTCTTTGTTTGTCTATTTGTCTATCGAGCTCGAAGACATGTCAAGCTTCTTCAAGATATCTAGCTATGAATCAATGAATCTTAATAGCTCTGTCTAGATATTCTATAAATATATTTTGAGGAATACCCTAATGCCGCACAATATGCATAAAGAACAATTGCCCTATCTCCTTTCTCGAGCAATACTTAGGTGTGGTTTGAAAATACCTCACTTCAAAAACAAGTAAAACTCTTATGTCCCCGAATCTAGGAAAGTTGGTGATGAAGTCAAGTGAGACGCTCCTATCGTTGGTACTTGAAGAGGCTCCAACAACCTTGCAGTCTTCTTCCGCTCAACCTTGGCTTGTTGGCAGGTGAGGCAGGTCTACTTATACCCAGCCACCTCATCACAGTGAGTAATACCTTTGTCTCAATAATGCCAAAGACTTGGGTGGCCTGTCCACATGATGCCACGATAGGCTCATTGCTTCAAGAAGGGTAAATCCGTTAACACGCCCTCAGATTTTTTTTAAAAAGTGACTATACGCCCACTGTAGTATTAAAAATACACGAAGACTCCTTACTTTTGAAAAGATTTTGATGCTGTCCAATTTTTTGCTGAAATTTTGGAAAACTGGAATACATGTGTGCATTTCTATAATTATTTGGTAAATGAAAATTGAAAAATGAAAAGTCTTCTAGAAGTGAAAGGGCATGAAGCATGTTGCATTGCACAAATAAGCATTCCGTTGGTTCTTGTAGTTAATATGGAAATGATACATTGTATATGAGTGGCTACAATTTTCTGAACAAAGCCCTTTACGGTGTTCAGTTCTAGAGAACAGTTATCATTTTTCCGTTGGAAGTTCTCTAAACAATTACGAAAATGTGACCTTATTTTCCAGTTTCCTTATAGTTACATATGAAAGTTGGGAACCCAATAAAAAAATATGTTTTCTAGTTTGCTGTACATATGTTGGGAAACTGTCAAGTGAGGTGATAGTTTTGTGATTTTTATGTCAATAAATCCTGGTCACCTCAGGAATTCTAATCATTGCCATGTGCAGCAACCATGTATGGCTCAATATAATTTATATAATGTGCTTTGTATTTGGTCCTACAGGGGAAAAAAAGCCTTAGTGTTGCTAATGCTAGCTAGTTTGAGATCAGGCTTTGTTGTTGTTGTGCCTCCATGTGCTGTTTCAAATAGGGTTTGTGTTAGTTGTGTGCTTTGAGAGGCTGGTTTTCATATCTGCACGTGTTTTCTTAAATCAATTTTTTCTTTGAATTTTGTGTGCTTCAAACGTGCATATTTGATTCATTTTCCCCTCACTCCCTCATCCCTTGCTTTTTTGCATACATATCACTGCAGTTACTCATTGGAATTTGGGAAGATGACTTTGATTCCTTTGCATTTTTTATTTTTTCTTTTGCAGCCTTAGCACGCTTTGCCTTTGCTCACAACAAGCACCTAAAGTCGATTGCTGCTGCATATTGGAAACCTCAGCCAAACTCTCTGCTGAATTCTTTGCCTTCTTTGGCTCATATCAAGGGAACGAGTAGTGGATACACAAATTCAAACCAATATACGCCGCATGGAAATATTGTCTCTTCCCAAATTGGTCCTGTGTTGAGAGTTGGTAGCGACAATCCATCAGTTGTTCGTGAAGGAAGGGTCTCTACTAGCAGTCCTCTTGCAACTTCTGGAATAATGCATGGATCTCCATTGTCTGATGATTCATCTCAGCATTCTGATTCTGGAATATTGAATGATGTTATTAGCAATGGAGTTGTTAGCCATGCCAGGCCTAAACCTCTAGACAATGGGACGTATTCACAATGCGTCTTTGCTATGTGTAGTCTTGCCAATGATCCATCTCCACGCATTGCAAGCCTTGGTCGGCGTGTCCTGTCAATCATTGGGATTGAGCAAGTGGTGGCAAAACCTGTAAAGTCTATGTCTAATAGTGTACGACCTGGTGAACCTGCAGTGAAATCTACAACCCCCAGTCTTGCTGGACTAGCACGTTCATCTTCATGGTTTGACATGAATGCAGGTAGTTCTTTCTCAGTATCTCATTCTTTGCAATCCAGAATATGTTATCGGTCTTTGTGCTGTTGACTGCACAAGTTAATTGGATTTATACAACAACAAACAAACAACAGTAACGAGCCTTAAGTCTTTAGTGGGGTCAGTTAATTAGTTTTATATGTTATTTGTTATTTTGTTGAATGCTTCAGCTTTCAATGACATGCGGAAACAAACTAAAATTGAATTTCAACATGTACCCTCTTTGCTTACTTAGACAAATATTTTGAGATGATGTTTGCAGGTCATTTGCCCATGACATTTAGAACTCCTCCTGTTAGCCCTCCTCGACCTAGTTACTTGACAGGATTGCGAAGAGTTTGTTCTTTGGAGTTCAGGCCGCACCATTTAAATTCTCCAGACTCAGGATTAGCTGATCCACTTTTAGGAGCTGGGGGATCTGGGATCTCAGAGCGCAGTTTTCTTCCACAGTCGACCATCTACAATTGGAGCTGTGGCCACTTCTCAAAACCACTTCTCAATGCAGCAGATGACAGTGAAGAAGTATTAGGTAGAAGAGAAGAGAGGGAAAAATTGGCATTGGATCTCATAGCAAAGTGCCAGCACACCTGTAATTTATTCACATTGATTTGTTTTCTGTCATTTCTTTGTACTGTTTTGTTTGATTGTTTTTGATTGAAAAACTATTGTACTTTTGGTCCATTTTCTTTATCAGCTGTTAGCAAGCTTAATAATCAAATTGCTAGCTGGGATACAAAATTTGAAATGGGTACGAAAACAGCTCTGCTTCAACCTTTCTCTCCTATAGTGATTGCTGCAGATGAGAATGAAAGAATAAGGTATCTGACTTTCTTCTTCTTTTGTTTTTTTTTTTTTCCATGAGTTTGCTTTGACCATATCAGTTGGTGTTGAGAAAATATTTTGGTGCAAAAAAATATTTTTAAATAGAAAGGATTAATACTCTAAGAAGTGGAGGGCAGGATAGAAAAAGAGGTGGTGCTAGGTGCCCTTGGGGGTGGGTGGGTGTTTGGATTAGGAATTGACTCCATTTTTCCTTTATCATTGATTTTTGAGTTGTAAAGACAAGTTTTGGCGTATCCCTGGAAATCCCTCAAATCAAGCTAGGCAATTGGTTATCAATCAACTTTACATTTTTTGGTGTTGAACATTTTAATAAGAAGATGAAATTATGAAAGTGACCATGCACTTGGTATTTGGTAGGGAGCTCAGTGACTAGATTTTGGATGGTTTCTTGTGCTTATGTGAAGCATTTGTTTGAAATGAAAATTATAGAATAGATCAGTCTTTCCATGTGGACTGGTGCCCTGGCAATCGCCACGTACAACAGGTCCTTATTGGTGTCAGTTTCCTCTTATATGGACTTACGATGATTTTGATACAAATATATGTTCTTACATACTCTTTTCCTTTTTTATTTAGCTTTTTATTTTGCTTTTCTTTTCTGATATGGGGATTCTTGTACTTCTCCCTTAATGAATTTCTTATTTTTCACAAAAAAAAAAGCCAAAAATCTCTAAACGATTGAAAGTGTCCTGAGACAGAATCAGTGAAATCGATATAATTGGCATATTCAGTAAATTATGTCCTTGACTACTGCATCACCAAGAATTCTCCTGTTGATATAATTGTGAAGAAAAATAATTTAAGTAAATGCCATTAGTATTTCCTTTTAATTTACCCAATATGTATCTAAAGAAGGAAATATGCCCATTTGAATTCAATGAGAATACTTTAAATATACATTTCTCAAAGAATTAGAAGACAAGAATATCAGAAAATTTTAGGAAAATTCAACTGTCTCAAGTTCCAGGATATCCCATCAAAATAAAGAATCCCAAAAAAAAAGTAGCCCCGGAAT
Source organism: Malania oleifera (assembly GCF_029873635.1). Lineage (NCBI taxonomy): Eukaryota > Viridiplantae > Streptophyta > Magnoliopsida > Santalales > Ximeniaceae > Malania > Malania oleifera. Next base: position 88,088,629 of record NC_080423.1, on the reverse strand, counting down.
ATCAGAAATTAAAACACCAGGAAAAATTATTTCGATAGATAGTTCTTAACCCCTTGGTAAATATTTGGTTGAACATGGACAATTTATACTTTCTGAACCTATAGTTGTTAGCTACAAACTGAAGGGGAAAAAATAAAGAAGAAAAATTCCCAAATACTACAAAGCTATGAAATTATATCAATTCAAGTATAAAATATTCCCATCCCAGATCAGTAAAATATAAATTATGTTGAAGGTTGATGGGTTGAGCAGAATGGTGCTGAGAGCTCAAGATTCAAGGATAGTTGGGGGTGGGGGGATTAAGGCTAGGAGGGGATGTGTGGGACTTTTGACTTTCAGTCTTATAGATTAGTAGATAGGCACTTCAACAGCAGCAACACCCCCCCCCCCCTCCCCCATCTCAAATCCTTTTGAGTCTCAATTAGTCAATTTTTTTGGAAGGTACTGTTCTTAATTGAGACCTTTGGGGTAAGATTATCATTGCCAAGAGTGGGGTTGGGTTGTGTTGAAGATTTTAGAGCTATGGCTTATTGTTCTGTGTTGGTTGGACTTCATCTTATTTAGGATTTCTGTTGGGAGGCTATGCTAGTTCTGTATCATTTGTTATCTTTTTCTTGAATGTGTTGGAAAGAGATTAGAGGGTTGGGAAAGGGCTTATAGTTTATTTGAGGCATTGCAACGCACTCTTATTAATGCTTCTATTTCCAGTATCCGTCTTTATTTTATGTCCTTTTATGAGAGATTTTTTATAGTGAAGTACACTTGCTGTCGAAAGGATTTTGTTGTTTTGTTGATAAGCAGGTCTGGTTTTTTTGGGGGGGGGGGGTGTTGGACACTTGGTGTGGAATTATTTCTTTGGTGGGTAATGCTTGCAGGGGTTTCTTTTAGAAACCAACTTCCTTTACTCTGCAAGGTTTGGAACAACTATATAGAATGAGTTTGATGCTAGTGCAGTTATATATGTGCTATGCAAATGACTCCTTGGAAGTCTGTCTCCTGTGTTTCACATCTTGTCTTCTCACTCAGTATAATGATGGAGATTTATCATAATGATGGGATGCTAGTGGGTATCTTTGCTACACAAATGAATCCTTGGAAATCTCTCCCCTATTTTTCATATGTTCTTTTCACTCGGTATAAAGACATAGATACTTTTCTGTACCTTTTCTAGAAAGGTACTTGTTCTGAAGGTGTTTTTTTTTTCTGTAGCTTCCCTTCAGAAATGTTCCAATCTCTCTTTTTTTTTTTATTCTATGGCAGGGACTTCCTTTTTGTGGGATTTCCAATAAAGTTGGAAGTCTCTATGGGAGGGAAATTGATGAACTATGTAATTTGATACTTTTGTTCATACTTTTGTTCTTCACCCTTGGGGTTGCTAGAATTCAGAAAGGGCACAGTTTTGCTCATCATTCCTGCAAGATTTATTTTTATTATTTTTATTTTAATAACTGCCTTAGAGAATTCTTCCTGTGACATTTAGTTGTTAAAAGTATGGATTAGATGAGAATGGGTGGGATACCAATAGGAGATTTTAATGTTCTTTGGAGAGTCCGTGGAAAGCTATCTCTCAGAGTTATCCCCTCTTCATTCCCCATATTAAATTCCTGGTGGGAAGTGGTAGTAATATCCATTTTTGAAAAGATCCTTGGTTGGGGAATGCAGTTTTGTTCACCTATTTTCCATGCCTTTTTCATTTGAGCACTGGGCAGAATGGTTCCATTTCTTCTTTTGTTGGCGATCCAGGTTTTCCTTTTGCCTTCTTGGGATTTCCACTTTCGTAGATCGTTAAATGATAAGGAGATGGTAAAGCTATCCTTTTTGCTAGTCTTGTTGGAATAACTATCGTTTTCCTTTAGAGGATGATGGTCAGTCTTGGTCTGGATCCTTTGGGGGTTTACTCTTGCAAATCTTTTTGTGATTCTCTGAATAGGTTTAATTTTACTTTTCCTCTTTATATATCCATTTGGAAGGCCAAAGCCCCCTTTAAAATCAAGGTGTTTATCTCGTTGGTTGCGTTTGATAAGATTAATACCAAAAACTTGTTGCAAGTTAGGAGACATTTGATGGCTCTTATCTCCAGACATCTGTGTTCTTTGTTTTAATTGTTCAGAATTTGCATCACATTTGTTCATTCATTGTGATTATGCTTGGAGGGTATGGAATAAGCTATTTAGTCTTTTAGGCAAATGTTGTGTGAGTTCAGAGGCAGTGGAGGACTTTTTGGCAGTTTCTTTTGTTGATTTTGGCAGGGAAAAAGATAGGGCAGCACTCTGGAAATGTTCTTTTTTTCAGTTTTTTGGGGGCTGTGAATGGAGTGTAATGCACGTATTTTTCTAGGGGAGAAGTCGTCTCATTTGCTGGTTTGGGAAAGATACATTATTTGGTGTCCCTTTGGTGCGTGGGGCAGGGGAATTTTAAGGGGGGTGAGCTTTTCTGATATTTAGCGCAATTGGCTGTGTGTTAGTTCACGTTGCTTTTTTCTCTCTCTTGTTTTTTTGTTTCAGGTTGTTTCTTTGTATTTTTTTATCTGAATTTCCCAGACTTTGTTAAGGAAATGTTCTATCATCCTGGCTGTATGTTCTTATTCTATTAACGTAATTCTTCCTTTACTATAAAAAAAAAATTGTGGAAATTCTTTCCTCATTCTTTTTGCCCTCGGAGAAGATAATGGAAGGTGAAAGTTGCCTAAAAAGTAATGGTGTTCCCTCAGACTTTGGTTGTCAATAGCATCAATTCTAATAGCTTGTTGCAGCCTTGCAGGTGAGGCAGCCCAACAGTGTTCTCTGTACAGTTTTTGTCTGATGAAGTGAGTGACCCTTTTTCTTCACTGGAAAATTTGTCCACAGCTTTGGTGCAAGCTCTTCGCTATTTTGGGGATATCATAACACTAGAAAGTGTGGTTGATTTTATTACAAAGAAGATTTGGGTTATTCATAAGCATATGCAAGGAAGGTGTTATGGCAATGTGCTTTAATTGCTGTCCCTTGGGTTTTGTAGGAGTGCCAAATCATAGTATTGTTGAGGATGGATCAATTACGTCAAGTTATTTTTTCTAGGATAGAGTAGTTTTCCTAGATTCTTTTCGGTTTTTGATTTGTGTTTTTAGGGGAATGATTTTCCAAGGAATTAGAGGGCATCTGTTTGTTAAACTTTTCTTTTGGTATAAAGAGCTTCTTGTGTTCCCTCCAATGTTTTTTTTTTTTTAATTGTTTTTTTCTATCTAAAAATATGAAATTAAAGTCTAAATACAGAAGGTAATTCTGTAGTTGATCTCAGGGAAGTTATGTGCTTATAATGATCATTCAACAATGTTTTCATATTTCATTTGTCAGTGTATTTATTTGTTCACAATAGCATGTCATTTGAAATTGAGTTTGAGAAAATGTACCAAATTAAGATTTCAATTGAATATCTTAATCTTGATTTAACAAATATGCTCATAATTGCTTGGATTGCATGCACTGGGTTCCAATTCAATTTTGATATGCGTGCACTTCCAAAATCTTCATGGAGTCTACTAATTGATATGCTGCCTCAAATTTAACTCTTGGGAATTTGAAATTTTCCCTTTACCTTTTTTCTGCTTCTTGCTTTTTATGAAATTTTGAGGTTTACTTAATTTGTATATTTTGATAATTTTTTATTAGTAGTTTTTTATATTTAAATGTAAGTTAAACATAGGACCTCACTATATAGTTAAAAAAAGGAGAAATAATTGTTATAGTTCTTTTTTGACTTCTAAAGTTGAGTAGAGTGCTAGCCTGTTGAAGACCTGATTTTTAACAATTTTATGCTAGTGGCCTTGCTCAGAATTTTTGAGAAAAAATTTAGGGGTTAAAGATAAATTTGTCTAAGAGTGTGCTGGTATTAATATGAATAATAGGAGTTAGGGCTTTAGATATTTTTCTGGGTGCGATATTTTTGCTTGTCCCATTTCGTATCTTGGCCTTCCCTTGGGGGGATAATCCTACATTTTTCTGGGGCTGGTGATTGGTGTTGGGCTTTTGTGGAGCCTAGTTATGTCTTGATTTGGATGACGACCCGACCTCTATTTAATTAGAGATTTCTATCCTAAGGCTTAGTCCATGGAGCGAAGGCTTGGGCCATGAGGCCGAAGCCGCAGCACTCATGGACTAAGCGGTACAAGTCGTACTTGTGGGGGTCCAGGGGCAACGCCCCCGTGGAAAATTTTTGGAGCCCATTCGGAACGGAACCCTAGGCGCAACATATAAAAGGGTGCTTTCGGGTGATTAGGGTTTTTGTGGTTGTATCCGCGAGAAAGAACGAGAGCGAGAGAATTGTATCGCCACACTCTCTGTGCTTTCTTCCTGATAATATTGAAATCCCTACAACTCCGTGGACGTAGGCAAAATTGCCGAACCACGTAAATATTGTCTTGTGCGTGTGATTGAATTTTTCTTTGGCGTTATTCTTTCTCTATTTGTTTCTCACAGGTTTCGGGAATTTGTTCGTATATTCCTAACAATTGGGAGGGTTGAGAAGGGATCAGAGGGGGTGAAAGAAGGCATATCTCTCTTTGGGAGTTAGGAGTACTCTTATTAGTGCTTCCCTCTCCAATATTCCCATTATTCTTTTTATCTTGTTAAAAAAACCCAAGTGGTTGGGAGCTTGTAGAAATTAATGAGAGATTTTTTTGGTCTGGTTAGGGGGAGGACAAGAGGGATGTCAGCTGGGAGGTAGGTAGTAGACTTAACTCAGAGGGAGGTCTGAGGCCTTGGTAATGTGGTTTCTAATAACATCTCCCAAATAGGCAAATGGTTATGGAGGTACCCTTTTGAGAGTCTAAGTTGTCTAACTCCTTATGGCACAAAGTAATTGAGAGGAAGTATGGTATTCATAGGAATGGGTGGAATGCCATGGGGAGTAGCATTGTTGCTGTTAGATTACCACTTCACCTAAAAGCTTAAGCTGTTAGGTTATGAGCCAACAATATATATGGGGCCTTAACACTCCCCTGCACTTGTAACCCAACAGCATGTGAATTGTGGAGAGATAAACAACAATGAATAACACCCATATAGGGGACACAATAATTTTTTAACGAACTTGCATTAAACACGGGAAACAAGACTAGAGCCTAGGACATCCTAGCGATCACGTTTTTGATACCCTGTTAGATTACCACTTTACCTAAAAGCTTAAGCTGTTAGGTTGCGGGCTGACAATGTATATCATGCCTTAACAGTTACTCTTGCGACTACCTGGAAATTTTGTTTCCTGGGTATCCAATTATATTATTTTTTTAACCTCATTAAACTATGGGCATTGGTGACCAGTTCATTGTTGGTGACCAGTTCATTAGTTTATTATTAATATATAAATATAATAACATTACACTGTTAGCATTTTATTTTATGATAAATTGTATATGCCAATTTGCAAGCCATTCTTTTTCATATTTCTAATTGCTTATTCTTTGTTCTTAATTGCTTAGTTTTCGAATGCTTATATGATGTTCCCTGGTTGTTGCTTGTTTGTTTGCTTTTCCCTGCTTTTATATACATTGCATTCACTAACATTTTGACATATCATTTGTATTTTAGTAATTCGATTATAGCAGCATTGTTTGTATTATACTGAATTGGTACTGCATATGTTGAACTCAAACAATATATTCATGGAATATAATTTATCGAACTCATTATTTTAATGCTTGTTTTGTTGCTATTATTTTTCAATATATATGAGTGGAAGTAAGACTGCATGCATAATGCCCTTCCCATACCCCTATTTTTGTGTTGGAGCCTTGTGCACTAGGTGTTGTATGATATTTCCAAAGAAAACCTGTATGCTATTCTTTTTTTTTTTTTCTGCTTTCCTCCATTTTTCCTATTGCATGATTATTACAGGTTATATATTGGTCTGCAATATGATTAAAAGTTCCACCTCAAACCATTGTGAAAAATATTACTGAAATTATCAACAGTTCCACATTGATTGTTTTTATTTACTGGCTGTCAGTCAGGTGGCTTTGAATTTATAAATAGTCTCAAAATACGTAATTTTCTTATCCTGAACTTTAGTCTTCTATGCTTTGCAATACGATTGAAAACAATATGGGCTAGATCAAATCGGTTGCTTTGCCGGATTAAGTTAGTGGAGTTCAAGCATTGATTTTGAAGTGTTGCTTAAATTTTTTTTTTGTTATCACTACATTTCCTTTTCTTTTCCATCTCATGCATATATTACCTTTTCATTGTATTTATTTTTCTCAGGATATGGAATTATAAGGAAGCTACCCCTCTCAACAATTTCGACAATCACAATTTTCCCGACAAAGGAATTTCTAAGCTCTGCCTTATGAATGAACTTGATGACAGCTTGCTTCTTGTTGCCTCATGTAAAAATATTTTACTTGTATATGTGTCCGTTGTGTTATTGTTTGAGATCCTTTCTTTGAATGTTGGGTTTTTAGGTGAAGTAACTTCTGCAACAATTGTTTGATGTAGGTGATGGAAATATTCGCATTTGGAAAGATTACACAATAAGGGGTAGGCAAAAACTCGTGACTGCATTCTCTTCTATCCAAGGTCATAGACCTGGTGTGCGAAGTGTAAAGGCGGTTGTTGATTGGCAACAGCAGTCCGGATATCTGGTATCTGCTTGCTTCAAGATATATCTAGGTTTTTTATCATTTTGAATTTTTTTGAAAATGTTATTTAATTGTCAAACATCATTTTGATAGATTTCTTTATGTTACATTTAGTATGCTTCTGGTGAGATATCATCCATCATGCTTTGGGATCTTGATAAGGAACAGCTTGTTAATTCTATTCCTTCGTCATCAGATTGTGGGATCTCAGCGTTGGTGAGTTTTTTTTTTTCCTTTTTTTTTTTCCAATATTTATATTTTTTATTTGTGCATTCTTGCTGCCTTGCTGGTCTTGTGTGGTGCACATTTTTCGTAAACTTGGCTTAGATAATTCTGTTTCATTGCTGTTAAAGGCAGGCCTAGGCATGAGGCAGAGGCTAGCGCCTCAGGTCGCCTGAGGCAAGAGGACCCTTAACAGGTTCATCAAGATCGCTTCGTAAATGTTTTTGGTTGAATTTTTTTGGTTCCTGCTTCATGATCAGAGTTCCAAACTTCTCTTTTTCTTCTTTTTCTTTCACAACCAGTTAAATGCTGTTTTTTTCTCCTGCATCAGAGTTTGTTATCTGCCTCAATTCCTTTGCCACTGTCTTCTTGCTTTTCTTGACCAGGATGTACTTTGTTGTTGTTGTTGTTATTGTTTTCTAGATCTAATCAACATTCTCATATTCTCTTCTCTTCTTTCTTGTTTTAGTATTGAACTCATAAAGTGTTTTAGTATTGAACTCTTAGCATTTATGAAAGATTCAACTCCATTTTCTGCCTTTTCTTACCTTTCTTGATTTGTTCACTCAGTATTGGATATTTTGTATTTTTAAATTCAAGTGTTAGTGTGATGTTATTACAAATGTTGAATCCATTATATTGGTCATTTACACACTTGAATTGATGTGTACTTCAACTATGAGTTGTGCACCTATGCCTCCCCCTTGTGCTCCAAGTGCTCATGCCGTGTGCACCTGTCTGTGCCTTTTATGTCTTCAACAACAATGCTTTGTTTGTAGAAAATCGATGTTAGAATCCATTAGTCAATTTATTGTTGGGTCACATTGATGCAAGGCAGCATCATGAAACTACAGCCAACTCATAATTTGGGAGAGACAGAGGAGAGCAGTGAGGAAGAAGGAAGAAGGAAGAAGGGAAGGAAGGAGATGCAAGGGGGGAAATCACAGGGGCACTTCAGTTCAAATTCATCAAAAAACCACCTCTTGCATGACTTTCTCTAGGGCTGTACAAAAATTACTAAAAAACCTAAAAATGAACTGAAACCAGACTGAAATTATATTTGGCTCAGTTTTTTGATCTTCAATTTTTGTCTTTGGTTTGAGTTTCTAAGCAAAAACTGAACCGAACAACTGAAGTAATCTATAAAATATAATGAGTTTGTTTATATATGGAGGGTTTCATACTCAAAAAAATATATACATTATTTTAACTTTTATTTATATACATATTCCAATTTATTAAAATTTTAAATTTAATATAATTTTCAATTTTCATATTATCTGATATTTCAAAATTGAAAGAGAAAGGAAGGCTGGATGGTGTTTTATAGATGGCTAGAATCTTCACTCTTTTGTAAGTTCTCGATGTGGGAACTGGGAGGATTGACTGATTGAGGGTTATGTTGCTGTAGCGTGTAGCCCACAGCACAAGGCAGCTTCTCCTTTTATTCTTCTTGTCCCACATCGATTGAATGGAAGAAGGGAACTTCTTCCACTTCCTACAAATGCCCCACATTGCTCTTCCGCTCCTGCACCTCACCATCATGGGCCTTCAATTGATTTGGACCTTGAAATCTTGGGCTATGGCTCTAGCCATTGTGTCATAGCAAATCTTGGCCTGAGTGGATTTGATTTGTATAGTTAAAAATTTGGAAAAACCAAAAATAACCAAACCGAATGTTAAACTGACGGTTTGCTCTCTTCTTAAATCAGCAGTTTACAGTTTGGTTTTGTTTTAATATTTTTTCGAACTGAGCAATTTGGTTCGGTTGTTGGTTTAGGCTATAACCCACCTGAATAAAACCAAGTTCACCCCTAACTTTCACACACAATTTATAAGAAAGCCTGTAATACTAGAAATTACGTATATACCTCTAAATATACATGAGAATCATTACAAAAGAACCCCTAAAATGCACAAGTATTACAAACCAACCCCCGAATAGCATAAGTCTAATTAATTATCCTAAATCTATAGTAGTGAATTCTTCAATTCTATTCTATTCAATTAGCCTCCAATGAGAGTCCCTCCTTTGCCCTACTTCTTGTCCTACATCAAAGCTCCCTCAGTTGAAAAATATTTGGTCTCAAATTTTGAAATGTTGGAGGATCAATCTATTACAAAACTCACGAAATGCAGAAAAATCTGATTCTTGTTGCTGGCAGTGACAAATTGTTGCTTTAAAGTGCTGATGGAACACTGATGGTCCAATTTCTAGCTTTTCATATAAAAATCACATTTGCATGCAAAATATAATGTCTGGGATCAAAATATCATGCTGCAGATCAAAATCGCTGGGGAGACGACAAAATTTTTGTGGCTAGAATCAATTTATGGCAAGTCTGGAAGTTGCAGCAATTTCAGGAGAGTTTCCCACGTGCACAGTCGGCGTGCAGGGTGCATGTGGCGGGCACCACCAGTAAGGGTCCTCTGTGATGAATTTTCAGATGCTGTAGATCAAGGGGTGGGCAAGTCCAATGGTGGTGGCAGTGAAGAGAAATTGCCAGAAATTTGGGGATTTTAAAGGGGTGAAAGCTGGGGTGTCTTCATGGTTATCAAAATTCTGAACCGGATCATATTATCTTATGATCCAGATCGTATTAGGATCGTTAGGATTGGAGGATTGTGATCCTAATTGATATCTTATTGATCCTACTTGTGCAGCTGTATATGAATTTTTTTCCGTTTAAGATAAGTAAAAAGCCTGATCAATATTTTTATTGGCCTAAATACTTCTGCAATAGACACAAAATTTGGTCCAGCTGGCCCAGATGCATAAAAGTTTAGGTCAAAATAATGGGCATCTCCTGAGATTTGTTCGTTCCAAGTCAAGAGAGCAGCTGAGCATCTCCTGAAAGCTTTCATCCTTCAAAACTGATAACTTTCAGAGAGCTTAGAGAGTTCTTGATTGGCAGACCCCAAGTTGTCTATCAGCAGGTTGGGACTGTTGCTTCTTCTGGCAGCAGCAGCGAAGACTAGCTGAGAGATTGCGACAGCAGAGAGCTTCAACAACCATGGAGTTGCAGAGTCAGGCTGAGAACTTAAAGTTGCAGGCCTGTAGCTGTTATGCTTTATCTTTGTGTGTGTGTGTGTGTGTGTGTATATATATATATATATATATATATTAACTTACTTCCTCTTATTTTCTCTTATAGACAAGCTTGAGACTTTTTTTTTTTTTTCTTTCAAAGGTGAGGACAGACAGCTTTCGTTTTCTTTTCAACTAACCAATGTTTTATAGGCAAGGCATACCTAAAATTCCTTGAGGCTTAATCGAAAATATCAAATCCCAAAAAGGCTAACACATTACTCACTAAGGCTTATGCATTTCCTCAAAAGGCACGCCTTTTCTAGTTGAGGCTTACGCATTTTGGGTGTGTGATTCTCGAGTAAGATTGGCTAGAAAATATTAACTCCATGTTTATATAAAAAGAATGGCATCATATGAGTAGATTTCTAAAACTCGTGATCCTCATCCTTTCCAAAACAATTTAGTTTTATCTTAGATCTTGAAAAATAATTTGAACTTTGTAATGTTATAGCTGTCTCTTGTGATGATTTATGTAATGAATTTGAATGGCCAGCAAGTAGTTTGCAAATTATATTTGATTTTTTTTTTTTACATTATATTTTTGTTTTTCTTAATTTTTTTTCTTAATTTTTAAAATATATAATTTATTTACATATTTTTATCAAAAAATAAAATCTCAAAAGGCTCACGCCCCAATGCCTTAAGGCTTACGCCCCAACGGCTTAAGGCTTACGTCTCGCCTCTTAAGGGTTAGAGCGCCTTGCTGTCACGAGCTGAGCTTGTTTAGGGCATTATGCTTGCCTGTGACCGCTTATCTCGTGCTTTTGGGATGGGTTTTATAATGTAAATACTAGTGTAGGTTTATTTTCTAGTAGTAGTTTCTCCCTATTCCAAATAAGGCAATATGACTCCTCGGTTACTTTGATGTTTCCTAGTGCTAGAGTGAGAATTGCACAGAAAGCTCTTTCGGGAAGGGTGAGTGTTCATCAACTTGTAAAACTTACTAGATATTGTCAACGTGTTTAGCCTACTTGCCTCCCTTGCTAGACACGCAATAATAATGGAGGTGTTGTTAAAGAATTGCATTGCTTCAATGTTTACTGCTTACTTGCCACTGCTTTCATAATTTCTTACTGCTTCCGCTTACATTTGATTGAATGATAATGAAAGTGTTTTGTGGATGAATTGTGGTAAACGATAGATTGGCTAGTTAAACAAGAGTGCTTTAGCTAGCGCCGCACAGTCCATTCACAAAGGTGTGAAATAGTCGGCCTGTGACTCCTAGTATCAGAGCTCGGTTAGTTGCTACGTGAATTCAGTTGGCTTCGTTCTGGGATTGGTAAAGCTTTGGTAAATGACCATGGCACCAACCAATGCTGAGAGAATTAGTGTGCTCGAAGCACAGGCTGAGACAACAACCAACAATGTGGCCACAAAGATGGCCCAATTGAAGGAACTTGTCGATGAAGTGGTGGGATCACAAAAGCATCAAGCAAGTTTGATAGGTGAAATGTCAGAGGACTTTCACCATACTGTGGAAACCTTGCAAGCTCAAATAGCTGATTTGACTGCAAAGGTGAATTTGGTGGTTCTTGCCACGGGAAACTCTAAAACTCTGGGGGTTTTGCGAGACCAAGGTACTAGAACCCAAGACGTATGGGGGTGCCTGTGATGCGAAGAAGTTGGAGAACTTCTTGTTTGATATGGAGCAGTGCTTTTGCGCTATGAGGACGGACTCAGAACAGGTGAAAATAGATAGTGCGACTATGTACTTGGTTGGTGACGCCAAATTGTGGCGTCGTACTAAGTACAATGAAATTGAAAATGGATTTCATGTAGTGTATAGTTGGGCAGACTTGAAGAGAGAGCTCAAGGTCCAGTTCTTTCCTGAGAATGTTGAATACAATGCTAAGAAGAAGCTGAGAAACCTCAAGCGTACTGGGTCAATCAGGGAATATGTCAAATAATTTTCTGCTTTGATGTTGGATATCAGGGACATGTCAGAATAGGATAAGCTATTCAATTTTCTTGAGGGGTTGAAACTGTGGGCAAGAACATAACTCCATAGGCAAAGAGTTCAAGACTTGTCCACTACACAAGTTGTTGCGGAACGCTTTGCTGACTACGCTGGTGATAATACCGCTTTGTCTAAAGAGTTTAGTGTAGGGGGAAACAACGGAAAATCTTCCAAGAAGGGGCAAACCCAAAAGTGGGGGAGTGGACCATAAGGCATCAACTTCTAAAGAAGCTTCATCGTCTCGAGGGTTCAACACACCCAATGGAAATAGTAAAATTTTGTGTTACTTGTGTTGAGGCCCTCATAGAGTTTTTGAGTGCCCTCACAGGGCAGCACTTAATGCCTTACAAGTTTCCATTGTGAAGCAGGTAGTGAAAAGTGATGGGGAAGAGGAGGATACCTCGAGGATGGGTGTAATGTGGCTGATGAACGAATTGAAAAATCAGGCGAAAGCACCGAAAGTTAGACAAGCAAAATGACTGATATTTGTGGACTTGAGGATCAATGGGAAGAGTACGTGCTCTATATACCGGGGCTACTCATAATTTTGTTTCACAGGCAGAAGCAAGGAGGCTCAACTTATCCTTGGAGAAGGATAGAGGACACATGAATGCGGTGAATTGTGTAGCCCAGCCTACTATGGGAGTAGCCAAGCAAGTGATTGTGAAGCTTGGATGGTGGGCAGGTCATGCAAATTTCACAGCGGTGCCATTGGATGACTTTCAAGTCATTTTGGGATTGGGATTCCTGAGGGGGACGAAGGCACTGCTAATGCCTTCTGTTGGTTCCTTGTGTCTGATGGGAGATCACCTTTACATGGTGCAAGCCGTTGCGACGAAAGGAGACGATGGGAAGTTCCTTTTAGGCATGCAACTCAAGAAGGGGTTGAGAAGGGGTGAGCAGACATATCTAGCCACGTTGGTGGTAGATGAAGTAGGCCAAGAGTTGGTGCCTACGACCATCCAAGCTGTGTTGGATGAGTACAAAGAGGTGATTCCGGATAAGCTGCCTCATAACTTGCCTCCACGACGGGGTGTGGAGAATGAAATTGAGTTGTTGCCAGGAGTGAAACCACCTGGTAAGATGCCGTATTGGATGGTGCCTCTAGAGCTAGCATAGCTGAGGGAACAACTTGATGAGTTGTTGGAAGCAGGATATATTCGTCCTTCCAAAGCACCGTTCGGAGCACCGATGTTGTTTCAGAAGAAGCATGATCGGAGCATGCATATGTGTGTAGACTACCGAGCGCTCAACAAGGTGACAGTGCACAACAAGTATCCTATTCCGTTGATTGTGGATCTGTTAGATTAGCTGAGTCTTGCCAAGCACATCACAAAACTTGACTTGAGGTTAGGCTACTATCAGGTGAGGATTGCTTATGGGGATGAGCCGAAGACTACTTGTGTGACACGGTATGGGGCGTATGAATTCTTGGTGATGACATTTGGGTTGAGGAATGCGCTTGCAACATTTTGTACCTTGATGAACTAGGTATTTCACGAGTACCTCGACAAGTTTGTTGTGGTGTACTTGGATGATATTGTTGTCTACAGTTTCACTCTGGAGGAACATAAAGAGCATCTACAGAAGGTGTTCGATAGGCTGAGGGGGAACAGTCTGTATGTGAAGAAAAAGAAGTGCTTTTTTGCTTAGCGAAACATCAAATTCCTTGGTCATTTGATTGAGCAAGGTCATATCAAGATAGATATGGAAAAGGTAAGGGCAATTTAAGAATGGAAGATCCCAATGACAGTAAAGGAGCTGTGTTCCTTTATTGGCCTTGCCAACTATTACAAGAAGTTTGTAAAGAGGTATTCGTGGAAAATTGCTCCTATGACAGAACTACTAAATAAGGGTTATAGGTGGAGCTAGACAGAGAAGTGCCAGGGAGCCTTTGATGACTTGAAGGATGCCATGATGAGATATTTGGTACTTGCTCTTCCGGATGTCATGAAACCCTTCGAGGTTCAAGCAGATGCATCAAACTTCGCCCTTGGAGGAGTCTTGTTACAAGGACATTCTGTTGCGTACGAGAGTCGTAAGCTTAGTGAAGTGGAGTGGAAGTACATAACTCAAGAGAAGAAGATGCTAGCGGTGATACATTGTCTCCGCATGTGGCAGCATTACTTACTTGGATCAAGGTTTGTGGTGAAAACGGATAACTCAGGTGTTTGTCACTTCTTCACATAGTTGAAGTTGACACCCAAGCAAGGCCAATGGCAGGAATTCTTTTGTAGAATTTGATTTCTCCTTTGATCACATGGCGGGGTGCCTGAACCAAGTTGTTGATGCACTGAGTAGGAAGGTCGAGCTGGAAGCCTTGCAGATGATAACACACCTGACTGTGAGTACTGTTACCATGAAGATGCGGGAGTGCATCGAGGAGAACTTAGCCAAAGATCTAGTTGCGCAGAACATTATGAAGCTGACCGAAGTGAGGAAAGCATGTCAGTTTTGGATGGAAGAAGGATTGCTGATGACCCATGGTAGCCTGCTCTGTGCCACGAGTTAGTGATCTGAGGAAGACACTATTGAGAGTGTCATGATACCATGTGGGTCAGACATTCAAGATGGCAGCACACTTTGGCTTTACTGAAGCAGAGGTATTATTGGGCCCACATGCGTGATGATGTGGTTGATTATACCCGAACTTGTCTCACTTGCCAACAAGACAAGGTGGAGTAGAGGAAGATTGAAGGGCTGTTGGAGCCCCTACCAATCCCATCAAAACTGTGGGAAAGTGTCTCACTGGACTTCATCACCAACCTGCCCAGAGTGGGAAATACAGGTCTATACTTGTAGTTATAAACAAATTTTCAAAGTATGGTACGTTTATACCCGCACCAAAGTACTGTTTGGCAGAGGAGACGACACAATTGTTCTTTACGAATATTGTGAAGTATTGGGGTGTTCCCTAAGACATTGTTAGTGACCAAGACTCACGATTCACCGGCAACTTCTGGATAGACCTTTTCAGATTTCTCGGTTCACAACTTGAAATCTCTTTGAGTTACCATCCATAGACAGACAGAGAGATTCAATGGGCTATTGGAAGAGTACTTGCACCATTTCGTTAACGCCAATTAAAAGAATTGGGTGCAACTACTTGATGTGGCTCAGTTCTGTTTCAATACTCAAAAGAGCTCAACAACCAACAAGAGCCTTTTTGAGCTTGTTATCGGCCAGCAACCACTGTTACCTCACATAGTGGACGAGCCATACAAAGGAAAGAATCCTAGGGCATACATCTTCACTAGAGAATGGAGACAGAATATAGAGATTGCCCAAGCCTTTCTGGAGAAAGCTTCAAAGCGGATGAAGAAGTGGGCAGACCAGGGGAGAAGGCCGCAGCAGTTCAACGTAGGTGACTTGATGCTTGTGAAGCTCAATCCTGAACAGATCAGGTGACTACGAGGACAAGATAAGAGACTACTTCGCAAATATGAAGGACCAGTCCCCATCTTGGCCAAAGTTGAGAAGGCCTCTTACAGTATAGACCCTTCGACTTAAATGAAAATGCCTCCCATGTTTCATGTCAGCTGCCTCAAGCCGTTGAATGCCAATACAGAAGATCCAAGTAGAAGTCAGTCAACCAGAGCAGAATTGAAGATAGTGCAACCTAACAGACTTGAAGTTGAAGATGTCCTTGCAGATAGAGAGTTTGCATCCTCAAGGAAGAAGTGGCGAGAGTTCTTAGTGAAGTGGAAAGGCCTTAGCGATAAAGAAATCAGCTGGGTTTCTAGTGAAGTTATGCAACCGTTCGTGGATAAAGTATAAGCGTACCTAGTGTCAAAGTCTATGAGGACATCGACCGCATAAATGGGGGAACGTCACGAGCCGAGCTTGTTCAGGGCATTATGCTTGCCTATAACCGCTTGTCTCGTGCGTTTGGGATGGGTTTCCATCATATAAATACTAGCATAGGTTTAGTTTCTAGTAGTAGTTTCTCCCTATGCCAAATAAGGCAGTACGACTCCTCGGTCACTTTGATATTTCCTAGTGCCAGAGTGAGAATTGCATAAAAAACTTTTTAGGGGAAGGTGAGTGTTCATCAACTTGTAAACCTCACTAGATATTGTCAACGTGTTTAGCCTACTTGCCTCCCTCGCTAGACACACAATGTTAACGGAGGTGTTGTTAATGAATTGCGTTGCTTCAATGTTTACTGCTTACTTGCCACTGCTTTCATAATTGCTTACTGCTTCCGCTTACGTTTGATTGAATGATAATGAAAGTGTTTCGTGGATGAATTGTGGTAGACAATAGGTTGGCTAGTTAAACAAAAGTGCTTTAGCTAGCGCCGCACGGTCCATTCACAAAGGTGTGAAATAGTCGGCCCATGACACCTTACGCCTTCGCCTTTTAAAAGACATTGCGACTAACAAAAAGCTCTTCTTCAAGAAAAAAAAAAATTTTCTTTTTCTTTTCTTCCTCTTCCTCCGTTTCCTTCTTCCTTCTTGTTCTTTTTCTTCTTCTTCATATAGGCTGATGACAAAGCCACAAAATTGAGAAGTTTACAGCAGTTCATTGGATTAAGATGAGCAATTTCTTCTTCCTTTTTTATTCATTCTTTTTTTACTTTTATTTTTTATTACAATTATTGAATAAACAAGCTGGCAACAGTCTGCCCTTTTGCAGAGCATTCTGCAATTTAGACTGTTCAGATAATTTTTAGTGTCAAAATTGTTGATGGAAAAACCTGCTAGGTAGTGAGTGAGCTACATTCCAAAAATAGTTTAATTTCTTAAACTTACTATTACTGCCAAGTTTTTAAGCTTATTTTATTAAGAGATGTCATAAAAGTGTAATACAAAAAAAATAATAATTTAATTTACTTTACATTGTATGTAGAATCTTACAGGCCATGATCCAATCCTATGATCTGACCATGCAGACAACCTCCACCCACACACCCCACCCCCCCCCCCCCCCCCCCCCCCCCGGCGGTGCCTTTCAGCGGATTTTGTTTTCATGGTGTGGATGGTGTCATGGAAATATTCCAGCAAAGTGGTTTTCAGAGTATGAGTGTCACAGCTGTAATTTTGGCTGGCAGTAGCAGCTTTTTTCTCTTCACTGAAATTTCAGAGCAGAGAGGATGATTGAAGGGGCTGAAATCTGGGATTGGGATTTAAATTACTGGATGGTTTTGAGATGGGAAATTGAGAGATAAGTAGAAGAGATTAGAGAGAAAACAGGGAAGAAAAGCGAGAAGAAGATTATTAAAGGATAAAATTAGCAAGAAAAAAGTTAAGGGCAGCCTGGTGCACAAAGCTCCCGCATATGCAGTATCCTGCGAAGTAGAATTTCAGAGAGAAACATAAATGGAGCAGAGAGAGAGAGAGAGAGAAGAATGGTGTGGTTGTGAATGGGCTCTGATATGCAATGATGCAGGACAGCATCATAGAATTACAGCCAATACATAATTTGGGAGAGAGAGAGAGAGGTGAGGGGACGGAAGAAGAAAGAGAAGGAGAAATTCATAAATGGAGCAGAGATAAGATTAGAAGATCAGGAATTTTGTGTGCGCGCGTGAGTGTGAGATGGAGAGAGGAGGATTGAAAATGGAAGAATGGTGTGATTGTGAATGTGCTCTGATACCTAATGATGCAGGACAGCATCACGGAATTACAGCCAATACATAATTTGGGAGAGAGAGGTGAGGCGAAGAAGGAAGAAGAAAGAGCAGGAAGGAAATACAATGGGAGAAATGACACATTCACTTCCATTCAAGTTCATTAAAAAAACCACCTTGTACATGGCTTTTGCACACTATTTATAAGAAAGCCTATAATACCAGAAATCAGGCATACCCCTAATGACATGAAAATTGATTATCCTAAATCTATTGAGCTGAATAATTCATCACTTCAGTTCTCTTTAATCAGCCTCCAATGAGGGTCCATCCATTGCACCTCAAAAAGTGGCTGTTGTGGAAAAAAATAATTTGCAGGGTAATGTTATGCAGCTGGTGGAGTTAAAATAGGTCAAAATGTAGGTGAAAATTTTTAGGAATTGTAGGAGGAATATTACATTGTAGGAGGAATATCACTTGGTACTATGAAGAGAGAAGCCGTGTGTCAGGATCCTACATTGTGCATGTACTAGGGGATCTAAGCTATGTAGTGATGGTTTAGGTTTCAACCATGTGAGGCGCCTTTTATGGGCAAAACTGTGAGACCTGATGAGCCAACTGAGGCAATACTTTATCGGAGTTGGGCTAAGACCGACACACTATTCAAGGTACATGTACGTGGAAGGTGTCGAGTCATTTTGTCTTGTGACTCTTGAAATTTTTTGGGCAGAAAATGCGTATCATTCACCAGCCTTTGGTGGGTGCAATGTATACCGAACTCCAACCTTGGTGAAGCACAATAGTTGCTCAATAAGTGCATTGTCTTTTAATGGTTCTGATGCTGTTCTGCAATGGTTATGCTGTACTGCAATGATATGTTCCTTCTGTACTTTTGATCTGTTTCATTAATTATTCTTTGCTTTTAAGTTTCAATGTTATTGTTTTAAGGTCTTTTTCTGTGCTTTATCATTTGTTTCTAGTTATGGTTGTTGTTGATGTTTGCCTTTTCTAATGGGTGCATTTTTTGCATGCCATTGGAAGTCTGCTTCTCAAGTTAATGGGGGTCAACTTGCAGCTGGTTTTGCGGATGGTTCTGTTCGACTGTTTGACATTAGAACACCTGATATGTAAGCAGTTCTTGCTTAAAATCTTCTTCTAGCCTGAATGTTTTATACCTGTTCAGTTACATTTTTTTTCTCTTTTGGTTTTATAATGCATCCCTTTTGATAATTATAACTAAATTTATTTGGGACACAGCGGATCGCCTATTTCAGGAATGAAATTATTGGTACTTTTGTGGACACAGTTTAGGAACACCCCCCCCCCCCCCCCCCCCCAAAAAAAAAAAAAGCAAAATAAATAAATAACCCAGAATACCAGTGCTTCAGCCTTCAGGTAATGGTGCAAGTTATTATCAGCAAAGGAATGTGACATATAATTCTCTGTTCTTTTATTAGGCAGTAGGCACACTTCCCATACAAAAATGGACACCTCAACCTCTCCACAAGAGAAAGGTCGGCAATATGACATTTGTGTCCAACTTTCATCACTAGACAGAAGCACCCAATCATCAGAATTGGGCTGACTACACATGGTGCATAGCAATATTGAAAAGGGTGGACTCTTTGCTGCCGTTAAAAGTACTTCCAGTGGTCATTATTCATGATAATTAGATGCTTTCAAACTATCAGTGGTGTCTTTTAAGAAGCTGTTATATTCTAAAGAGCAATGCTTATAGCCAGCGTTTTTAGATAACATATTTACAATGTTGAGACATACATATAGGTGGATTCTATGTCAACATTGTGGATGATCTGACCACAAAATTCATCTGTTCAGTCTGAGTAAAGCATTATTCCACTCTGAAATAATGTGAGTCTTTTAGATGGGTCAAAGTGTCTGATTTCCAAACTCTTCCTTTGAGGTATCTAATTTCAAAGTCATTGGCAGTGGATATTGAACTTTTGATCTTTTATTTTCAAGCCAGTATGCAATGAATGGCACTTACAAAGCACTCAGGAAATCCAAGTCATTTGTTCTGAGTTGGTGATATCATAATTTGATATTGTAAAAAATCAGCTTTCTGTTGAAGTATATGGTTAGTCATGGTGAGAATTCACAGGATCAGTGGATAGAATAGGCTTTTATATTTTATGTGAATATCCTTATTGTCTTTCTAATTGTCATAATGCTCCCATTTTTTTCTTCTATGTTTCTAAAAGAGGAGTATTGTTTCTTGTAATTTCTATTTTAGCATGAACTTGAATGAGAGAGAAATGAGTGAATTTGTCCTTTTGTTGAGTGTTCTTGCTTCTTTTAGTCTATTTGAGGAATGATTGAAAGGTTTCTTTGTTGGAAGTTTCATAGTTTTGCTTTTGTATCTTTCTTTCATCACTTACACTGAATACTCATGGTTCCAAAGGTGATCAATTTCCACTGATTTGCTGTTGATGAGAAAGGGCTTGATAAGGCATTATCTCTAGATGTATGTATTCTTTATGATGACTCTGCTGAGTAGAATGCTCATATTATGTATGTTCAAGTTGTTTAGAGATTTTGGGAAGCAATAAGTTTGCCCGTTTTCCTGGATGATTTTTTTTTTTCATAGTTTTAAGGGTTTTGGTGATAGTAAAGCTTGAAAGATCCTTTTGGTGCGTTTACTACTTTTGCAGTTCTATGGTGCATTTTATTGGAACATGACTAGGATTTGACAGAGAAGCTCCTTTGGTTTGGTCTTATATTGGTTAGCTTTATAGCTTCACTTTGGGACTCCACTAATGATGTTTTCTTATGTTTTTAACTTCAGTCTTGGTTGATTCAGAAGGATTTCTTGTCTTGGTTTTATGTTGTTCATAATTTTTTCCATTCACATGCAAACATTCATCCATACATGCCTTTGTATAGGCACAGCGCACATACTTGTCTACTCTGAAAAGAGCCAGTCAACTATGTTTGCTTTTGTTTTCTTGTCGCGCCTTTCCTTTCTTCGTTGAACTGGTTTTTTTCACCGAGGGAGATGGGGGTGTTTTACTCAAGTACCTTTCTTGAATGGAAAAATAAAAATAGTGATTTGCACGAGGTCACAGGCTGCTGCGACTTGTCTGTGGCTTGCCATATCTTCCTTTTCTCTTTCTCCCTCGCCCCCACTCCCCCACCACCACAAAGTTTTTTGCTTTTTTTTTTATCTCGTGCCCTAGCTTTTTTGAGAGCTAGATTTGAAGCAATGTCGCTCAATCATTATCAAACAGACTAATCTTTTTTGTTCCTTTGCCAAGGACCTATAGGCAGGAAAGAACAATAGTCATTCTTGTCCTATCCCCAAATTTCGGACACATCCTTGACAGCACAATGACAAGGCCTGTTATTTTTTAAGACAATTTTTAGCCCCCCACCCCAGTTGAACTGTACAAAACAAGAGAAGTGAGATGTGATGACTTGTGAAAACTGTCATACAATTCTGACAGAAGGTTGGGATTGAAACTGGAACCTACAAATATGTACCTGATGTATCTGAAATGATCCACTATATATGCACATGCTTTTTCCTTCCTCTCCTTGTCTAGAAATTCTCAATACATTCTTATATGTCAACTGTCGTGATTCTTTTTCTTCAAAATGGTAGTTTTTCGTGTATAAAGATTATAGTATGCCATTAGGCTTAAAGAGAACCTAAGAATTGCTAGAAAGTGCATCAGGAGAGTGAAATAAGAATCTGAAAAATTTATGCGGAACAAGGCTGTGGTAGCCAACATGTAGTCTGCCTCTTTCTAGATGAGCCTGTGCTAAATAGCAAAACTTATCTTACCTACTATTGTATTACTCAAGGGCTTCCTGAATTTTCATCCCTCTCCCCCAAGGTTTCTGTTAATGGCACTTACCTTGAATTTTTTTGATAAAAAGTGATTACCTCCACTCTATTTGAATTTTATATTTTGTAATAGTTTCCATTTGCAACAATAATACGTCTATTATGCTCAAAACCATTGAGTCTCATTAGCCTTATTTTTTAAAATTATATTTATCTTACAGTTTGGTGGTGGTGGTGGTTATGTTATATAATGTTTCTCAAGGAAGTTACTCAAAATATGAAGTGATTATAGGAGAAGATTATTTTTGTACTGTTTGCTTAATTCTGTTTTCTAATTCATTTTAACATATACAAAGGAAAGCATATCATTTTAAAAATTTTGCCCATGACATCATCAAGTCAAACCCCTGGTTAACGCATTTAATGGAGATGAGTACAAGTACTGTTCAACTAAGCACGCACATTTACAAACAGCTCTAGGGAGGTATGTGCAAATTGTAGGAGCTCCAGGGAAGAATTTTACCCAAAAAATACAAAAAAGAAAGAGGACTGTATAGTTCAATTGGGCATTTGGGCAGGATTGGCATTCAGCTTCACCACCACCACGACCCCCCCCCCCCCTTCTGTCATTTTTTCATCTGGCTTCAATACTGTTTTCGCTAGAAGTTGCTCATATTCTGTGTTCAATTTAAAAGTGGTTTAGGCACCAGTCTCCCTTAGGGCTCACAATATAAAAACAAAGAAGTCCCAAATGTTAGATAACACAGTGAATGAGGTTATTCAATACAGCTTAAGAAATCTTTTTATGTAAAAGCTTTCATTTCTTTCAATTAGAATTCTCTCTTTTCAATGGGATTGAAAATTTTAATTTTCCTTGTGTTCCTTGAAGTCCAACTTTTGCTAGAACACTGGATGCATTGTTTGAAGCGCAACTTTCTTGCTCTCTTTACTCATAAACCCTTTTACGTACATGTATGACAGTGCACATTCATGTTTTTCGTTCTATTTTAGGTCAATTACTAACATGTGGCAATTCGTAGGTTGGTTTATGCAATGCGGCCGCACACTCAAAGGGTGGAAAGAGTTGTGGGAATTGGTTTTCAACCTGGGCTTGATCCAGTTAAGGTAAAGGGAGTAATCTTATTTGTTCTATACCTATCAGGAGAATATTCCAAAAAGAAAAATGAAATTCAACTCCCAAAAGAGCTTTGCGAGGCTCTCAAATATTCCAGCTCATATTCTTGTTTTTCTAATGATTGTTGTGACAGTTGGCATTTAGGTGTGGGATTACTGAAGTTTTTATCTTGTCATGATATGTTGTTTCTTTTTACAGCTTGTTAGTGCATCTCAGGCTGGTGATATTCAGTTCCTTGATATCAGAAATCACAGGGAAGCCTACCTCACGATTGATGCGCACAGGGGCTCGCTCGCAGCATTAGCAATTCACCGACATGCCCCCATTATTGCTAGTGGCTCTGCAAAGCAGCTCATCAAAGTCTTTAGCCTGGATGGTGATCAACTAGGCACCATCCGATATTACCCCACCTTTATGGCCCAGAAGATTGGGTCTGTAAGCTGCCTCACCTTCCATCCCTATCAAGTATTGCTTGCTGCTGGTGCTGCAGACGCCTGTGTCTCTATCTATGCTGATGATAACACTCAAGCAAGATGAATGCAAATTCTTTCATACTTGAAGAAAGTTTATGGGGCAGCAGCACAAGTGCATAAATTTGCACTGCTGCGACTTCTTTGGATGCAGTTGAAATCATCTGAAATGACACATTCTGCTGCCTGGTTCCTCCCTGGTCAATTGGATCTGGAAACTCTGCTCGGCACACTGTTTAATTCTGTGCTATATATTCGTTAGCCTCCAGTGTAAGAGGGTTCACACGTTGAAAGAAATCATGCATTATATTCCTGGGAGGCTTTGGCAAATAATCTGGTATATAGGTAAAGGGTGTAAATATTTTGTTATTTCCTCCCGTGTGTTTCTTTCTGTTTTCTTTTTCTTTTATTCCCTTGTTCAATTTGTAAAAGTAATTTAAGTGTTGTTGGAAAGCTGATAATATATTAATATATATGGCTGTTTATCCCCAGGGAAAAGGGGCCTTGAGAAATTATGTTCCTTTTTCTATACTGTGTTGTTCGGTCAATGGGGCTGTAGTCTTTAATCTACCATTTGTGTCATGTAATTGACTGATCCTATTGTTGGAGTCGATTCTTTGTCCATGAGAGCTGGCTTAGCTTATTCCAGTTGCAATGTAAGATGGGCATGTCATCACCCCCGTTCCATCTATTATGGAAAGCTGGCTTGGCTTATTCCAGCTGCTCTGTAAGATGTACATGTCCACCGAAAGCTCATCACCCCCGTTCCATCTATTATGGTGAAAATGATTCGTGGGCTTTATTTTGACAAGCATATTCCGCCCACCCTCCAACCCATTGAACATCTCTGGACTCTGCTTGTAGGCTTCCAAAGCTTGACCTCTCGCTTAACTAATAAGCTAAGCAACACACCCTTCTCATAAAATGGAGAGCAGTAAAAATAAATCTCTGCCCTCTTTAAAATAGTTGCATTTTTTTTTAATGCAGATGTGGAGGTAATGAATGCATCAGGTCATCCAATTTTTCAGGTCCAATTAAAAATTTCCTTGTATTAGGATCTTATAAATGAAACGGATATCAGAATCAGTATCATATTGAATTTTAAAAAGATAAAAATTTGTATCAAATAATTTGATGGTGAGCATGGATTGTTGAATTTTTTTATCCCACAAAATGTAAGCAAAATAGTCTAGACAAGGGCAGTAGCAACAGGGTTGCTGATCTCTGTTGATTCTCAAATTATTTATGATTAAGCAAAAGCAATGATGGTGTCCTTAAAAACTAATACAATCCAATTGACTGTAAATACCAATATACATAATATGCACAAGTATCATATCATGTTTGTATTAATTGTTCCATTTATACATTGGACCATTTTTCACTTCTTTCCACCCACCATACCTTGACCTGGAGATCCTAACATGCCCATGCCTGAAGATGAGCTAGTCACCTTAGGTTTTCCATCAGGATTTCCAAGGACATTAAGATCTTCAAACAACCTATAGGAGGGAACAAAAGGCTTGTGCCCCGCAGGAGGGCCCAGGTTCACAGCACTAGAGCTCATGCGTGCATCTCCATGCATGGCCACCCCATTGCTTCCTCTTGAAGGAAACGAATTATAGTTGTGCAAGGGTCTAGCCCCCTGTATTGGCATGTAAGGTGCTGTTGTGCTAGCTCGAGGTGTTGAAAATGTATAAGCACCGGATGAAGGATTTGGGTTATAGAAATAACCCGGGGTAGCTGCCCATGGTGGAGGGGGGTAGCCATAAATTTGAGGTTGGGGTTGGGGGCCTTGGGGTTGTCTCAGTGGCTGTGGTTGCAGTTGTGGTTGTGGTTGCGGTTGCAGTTGCGGCTGCGGCCGCGGCTGTGAATGTTGCAGTTGTAGTTGTGGTGGTGGTTGCAGTTGTGGTTGCGGCTGCGGCTGTGGCTGTGCCTGTGGATGTTGCAGTTGTGGTTGTGGTGCTTGCAGTTGTGGCAATCGCAATTGCAGCTGCGGCTGCGGCTGCGGCTGCAGCTGTGGCTGTGTCTGTGATAGTTGTTGTGGTGGGGGGTTCCATTGTTGTTGTGGACGTGTCTGTGTATGCAGGGGCTGGGGTTGGGGTTGGGGTTGGGGTTGGGGTTGAAGTTGAGGTTGAGCCTGGGCCCAGGGGACAACATAACTATTGTAGGATACTTGCCCTGTGTTTCCAGTGCCATTCTGGGAAGCATAAGAATAACTTTGTGCAGGTGTAGGAGAAACAGGTACCTGGTGCATACTTTGGTTAGCAGCAGATGCAGTGTGAGGGGTCTGAGGGGAGGTGGTGGTGGTTGTTGACAAGGTGATGCTCAGAAGGTCAATGATATCTTGCTCTTTTGTGGTCCTAACCGCTGGAGGCGGATCAGGCAGAGCTAATGCATGGCTTGGGTTGGGGACTGGGTCTGATGGCATAGGAACACTAGTAGGATTGATTGTATTCACTGATGTAACACTTTGACTGGTTACAGTAATCGCACCTGGGGAAGAAATAGGCTGTGCTCTGGAATGCCTGCATTCAATCCAAGAAAAAAGGGTAACTAGTTACGGACCAGATAATACAAAATGAAACCATGATTTCAGCCCTGGTGAAAAATAGTTACTAACATTCCCAGTGCTGCAGCTGCAGAGGAAATGATCTAACAAAAAGGTGCCAATTCATAATTGCATGTTCCTAGGGGCTTCCTAAATTATACACCAAACAATCAAACAAAATAAATCTAAATGGGCACAATCTTTTCTCAAGGCATCCGCAATGAAAATGATCAGAAAGAAAATTTAAGCTATTCACTACTGCAAATTGCACCTGACCTATTTCCTAGTGGCTTCTCCAAGTTATATTCCAAACCAAAAAAAAAGGCTAAAAGGCCAGGTGGTTACAATCTTTGAATCTTATATGATTGGGCTGACCTTTTACCTTGCTGGTTACCTTGGTTGGGTCCTCTGGTGATGGAATAGTCATCCACTCTGCACGCATATCATGCACTTACATGACAAGTGCAATTTCTATGATCTCTACAAATGTATAAGACAGAGTACTTGTTATTCATGACCAACCTTCGAGCTAGCTGAGCAAAGTCATCTTCCTCTTCTTCCTCTTCATCGACTTGAGCCCTTGTTACAGCAACAACTGGTGTAGGGGTAGTAGGGTTTGATCTTGAGCCATCTCTTACTTCATTTGGCCTGAGGCTGGAGGACCCTACGTCAGTTGGGCGGGAGCTGATACCCTTTACTTGAGTTGGGAGAGGAGATCCAGAAGCTATAGCATCATGTTTTGCAAGTAAAAATTGTAGGCTATCATTTAATTCAAGACCTTGACCAAGAAGTTCCTCATCCCTGCCATGTGAACAAGTCATTTTGAGAAATCAACAGGCCACTTGTGCGCGCACGCATGCAAGTAATAGCGTTTTCATAAACCACTCCCCTCTTCCCTCAAAAGAAAAAAAAAACAAAATAAACTAATAAAAAAATCCAAATGGAAAGAGGGAGTGTTTAGTGAGCTTACCCAGTTGAAGTTAGCATTTGCATTAGCTTTTTCTGGTTTGTACGACACTGGTTAACAAGATCAATGATGAGTTCATCTTTGACAGCCTGAAACATAATGGGAACAGCATGAAAGAGCTTCACTCATTAATTCTTTCTGAGAAAATTAACATCATTACAGCCCATACCATTTGATCACTAGGGTTCACAGCTTGCAGCATGTCACCTAGGAGTTCCATGACATTCCGAATGGAATCCAGGCTCGATAAACTAAAAGGATTAAAAAAGAAAAGAAAAAAAATACAATGTAAGAAATAGTAATCTTAAAGAGAAATGGGGCTAATAGAGTCTACAAACCAAGACCTAACCTTAAACTTTCTATCTCTGATGCCATTGCTTCATCAAGCCTTCTGGAAGAATGGCTTGGCATTCCATATCCTCCCTGAGCAAGTCTAGGGTGGGATGGATGGGTAACTGGTGGTGTGAATATTGGAGCTGCATCTGCTGAACGCTGGGGAAATTCTACTCCAGAACGCTGTCAATCAAGTAGCCAACAATATATAAATAATAACATGCAATATATCATGTTATTTATGCATAAAAAACAAGAAAATTCTCTAATTTGATTTTGATGTGTGAAAGGTGTAGTCCTGTTTCGCAAACAGTTACATGGGGTTGATTTGGAAAGTATATGCGGGTGATATATTATTTAGTTCTATCACCATTTCAGCTTATGAACTCATGGTCATGAAAACGTTAAAAGGAGTCAATCCATCCAGAGAAATAATTGAGCTGAAAGCATTACTATCAAATTTAACATTAGACCTGGCAAGAGAATCGAACAAACAGAAAATTAGAAACATTAGCTATTTGCTCACCCTAAGTTCTTCATATGCATAGTAGTATTGAGAGTGTTTTCCTCCAGGTCCGCCAAATGCTTCTTGCCAAGAGTCTAGCAGTACCAAGATTTTATCCCTTACATGCATATCTGTCTGTAAAATACATCCAAGCATTGGTCCTTTAAGGTGAGAAAGAAGATCCAGAAAAGGTAACAACCAGATAAAAAATAATAAAAACAGTGTGACAAAACCAACTCTATAAGAAAACTTCAAGAACAAACGTTGCTCAATGGAAATTAACAGGCAGGAAACTTGAACTAAATTGCATGAAAAGAGGAGCAAAAACAGGGAAGTATTAAATCCAAACATTGAACCACAACCCGACGATATCATCAAAATTTAATATTTTGCATGAGAACATAATTTATATTCTTCTTGCACAGAACGAACCGGGCCAGAAAACTATTATACACATGCCACCTTCCATGCATCATTTTGAATCGTTCAATTATTTTTACATCAACACCATGGCTGTATTCCCAAATATGATTGTTATGCCTAGATATACGTTGTTGGCCCACAACCAAATAGCTTGAACTTTTAGGCAAAGGTGTAATCTGACATTGTATCAGAGCTATGATTGCCAGGAAGTCCTGAGTTCCAGTCTTTTTACTTGCTTTTATTGTTTGTTTTCTAGAAACTATCCTTTGTTATCTCTCCATGAGTAATCGGGCTGCACGTGTGGGAGAGAGGTAAGGCTAGATATACATTGTTGGCTCACAACCAAATATTTTAGATAGAGTGGTAATCTAACAAATTTCATTACTCAAATTATTTTCGATCAACAATGAATAATCAGTGGTCTGCCAGTTCAAAGGTGCTGAGCTTTAACATGCCATCCTCGTTAAATTTGCAGCTGCTTGTCCACAAGTAGCAAGTAGGGGTGTGATCGGCTCACCTCAGTTATTTTTGGGCTAAACTGAGAACCAAATAGAACTGATAAGTTTTACAAAGTAGCAAATGGACACTGAACCAATAACATCAGTTTTTCATACCTACGGTTAATGCAGTTACACGGTTCTGTTTGGTTTTTGACCAAAGCCAAACTCAGTTTCTAATTCCTTGGTTTAAAATAAAAATTTTATAACCTTGCCTAAATCACATTAACAAGGCTTAATCAAGTAACCCAACCAGGCCCACTACCAGGCAGGCCCAGGATCAGGTAGGGGAAGAGCAGGTTGGTTAGTCTGGGGCAATAGGTTATATAAACAACCTGGGGGCTGATTTTGTCTTCCATTTTTGACGTGGGACAAGCGTCTCCCACTCCCAAACATTTCCCACTGCTTTCTTCCTCACTTTTTCCCAATTCGCATTTCCCACATTATTGAAGTCTTCCCTCCCTGCTTTTTATACATACCCCCACACCCTCCTTTGCTAGCTTTACCATCATTGCCATATGTTAGCCTAATCCTTTCTGCATTTGCCCACAAAGCAATACTTAATTTACAACTTAAATAAAATGTACTCTTTGAATACCATCTAAACTTAATAATATATAACAAAAATTTTATTAATAAATATAAATATATATTTAGGTTTTTGGTTTGATTTTGCAAAGAAACCAAAACCAAAACCGAAAATCCAATAATTGCTCCCAAGCTTAATTTGATTTGGGTTCGGTGCAGTTTTCAGTTTTTTGGTAAATTTTGTACACCCGTAGTAGCAAGAAACAAAGATTAATTAATATATACAGGACAAGAGGCAATGCAGGAGTCACCCTTCCAAAATCTGGGCTAATTTCTTCTAGCTTACTGATAATATATTACTGAATATTGAGCTTTATTTGTCTGCATCCCTCTTAATCTTAGCCTTTATATTCTCTAAGCAAAGGCTAGCAGCATGAGAAAAGTCGCGGCATAACAATGACAAGAACACAAATTATAAAGAAACACAGATGCTACTGGGGATGCAACAATAACTAAATAGATATACAATGCATTTAAACATATCATTTATGAAAAATATTAAGTTATATAGAAAGCACACACGCAAATATACTATATATAATATTACTAGTAGTTTAAATCATTTTGACAAAAATATCCCCATCATTGAAAGTATTTTTAAAAAAATATGTTAAGATTGGAACCAGGAAAAAAATCTGTTTTATAGCAGTAAATTAGTTAAATTGTCACTGTTTGAATTTTTAATAATTTATTATTACCTTTTGAATTTCAATAAAAATATTTAACATAATCTCTGATTACTCCAAATTGAATTTTCAATTATAACCACAAAAAATAGTATTTGGCTAAAAAATTATAATGAAAGCAACATTATAATAAATGCAAACTAGGGAGTAGAGATGAAATATTATGGGAAAAAAATTGATAACAATAATAAACCTAGACACGCCCTCTAAGAAGCAAACGCCAAATTTGTTTGAAACAAAAAGAATCCAACCCATTGAAAGTAATATAATTGCAGTTATAAATAAAAAATTAAGTTAATACATAATAATTTACATAATTGTTAAGCAACAGTAAATCAATACGAATATGTTTCAAAATTATTGAATTCTACTCAAAGAGGTGTCCTGTACATTCTTCAAAATGCAGATAATCAATAATCGAAGACAGCTGAATAAAAATGAATGAAACTTAACCAAAATAATTAACTTGCAAGCAGCAAGTATGTACACACACAAGGAGATCCTAAAACACTATTACAATCAAATAAAGTTCAAATACAAAAAATTTATTTCGTAATTTAAATATTATCTCAATATTTTGTAATCAAAAGCATGATTTGCTGGTTCAGGCAATATATTATAGCTAAAGCCAAAGCGGACCAAGGGGATGAAAAAACCGATAAAACACTTATGCAAAAATAAACAAAGAACACCATGCAGCAATAAAATTATATATATATATATACATATAAAATAAACATTTTAGTTGTTATTCTTTCAAAATTATGGTTTTTATGAATAAATAAGTAATATCTCAATGTGCCACTTCATGACCCAAAGCATGAACAAAATTTTAAAAGGAGATTGTCCAAGGATCATTGAGAAGTGTTGATGAAGAGTCTAACATTAAAAAGAAGCTATAAAATTGTTGACCGTGCTGGGAAGTATCAAATGCATGTTTGAGAAGTGTCCAATAAGTTTGAACTATCCATTGTGGTCCACTGCATCCCTGGATACCACATACACAGGAGATTTCTGCACCAGGCTGCCCTTTCTTTGAGCAGTTTCGAGGAAGTGTTTGACACTAAGAATATGCTTTAAAATTTTCCAAAACATTTAACCTTAATTTCATAAATAATAAAAAAATATATCATTAAAAACTAAACTATATTGTAATTGCATTGAAATTAGTTGTGTTTCCGCTTATGATATGAGCAAACAAAAGCATTGTGAAGGCTTTATTCTAAAGGAATTTTAGAAATTACAATTTACTTGGTCTTGAGTAAACTCTACATCGAATAACTTTCTCAACGACACAATAGAACAAACTTGAAATAATACTCAGAAAACTTAGATATTTTATAACTTGCATCACCAATCATCATCGAGGAGTATGTCTCCCGAAACACGGACTCCCAATGTAGGAACAAATTTCAATTCTGTTTTTTCTTTCAACCAATGTTTTAGAAGACGAAGGTGTAAGGCAAGTCGTTTTACTGCAACTCTCAATTATTTTGGAAAAATTGAGGTTCAAGAGTTCTAGAAATCAACACATATTATGACATTCCTTTTATATAAACATGGAGCTAAAATTTTCTAGGAAATTAACTCGAGAATTGCACATCCAAAATGCACAAACTCAAATAAAAAAGTGCAAAAGGCATGCCTTTTGTACAAATGCATAAGCCTCAGTAAATAATGCATTAGCCTCTTTGGGATTTGGCATTTTAGATAGAGCTTCAAGGTGTTTTAGGCATGCCTTGCCTTGAGGTGAGCCTCAATTGAGCCTTTTTAAAGCATTGCTTCCAACTTCATATCGAGGCATTCTTTTAAAATCTAAAGCTTTTAGTACTCATTTGCAACCACTCATGTGTAACCTACAGGAAAGATGGCTAGTACTGGCATCTGTGTGTGTGTGTGTGTGCACGCACGCGTGTGATTGTGCACATATATAATTGATAAAAGAAGAAAAGTATTCTTACAAAAGGAAAGATGAGTACAAGAAATGGAGGAAAAGCAGTATGCCAAAACTCAAAAGAAGAAAGGAAGGGAACCAAAAAAAAACCTAAGACAACCAATCAAATAATAGAGACAAGCAATCACATCGACTATGTGTCATGGAGATTTTAGTTTAATATCTCCTCATGATTCTTTCTTCCCTTTTTATTTTACATTAGTAGCGTTTTATGAATAAAATAAAAGGGGCATCACAATGTCCCATTATTATGTCTGATATGTATAGGAGAAATCAAACCATTGCCATTCAAAATTGTTGACACTTGACAAATATAGGAGTGTCAAGAGACATGCTATAGCCTATAAGTGGTGGTTTCCAGCACAGACATGACATGAACATGGGAATGGCTCCATCAAAGTGTTTTTGTCACATTGTGCATTAATATAGACGTGGCCCCTCATCTCTCTTGTTCTCTAAAACATGCAATACAACAACATTGTCTTGCTAATATCTTAATATGCATGGTTAGGATGAAGACAGAATTTTACTTACACGAGATCCCTACTAGGTTTATAATTGAACTAAAAAAACCTTTCAGCATGCTTGACTCTACTTAAAAGGTATGACTGTTGATTATACATTGACCCTCTCTCACAAACACAGTAAATAGCCCAATTAGCAATAACCTTCGAATTTTCCCATAAATAAAAATGAGCCATCTTGATAATCTAATTACAATTGTTTATGTACCATGTTCTAGCGATTAGCATCATATGCATCAACTGGTACTTGTGCAATTGAATTTATAAAGTGGTGCCTAAGAACTCTGATGATTTCAGAGAGCATAAGAAAGGGCAATTCAGGCTTGAGTATGTCAAATGTGCATACAGAAAAACATACATAAAAAGATCAAAGTTTGGAAGAAAATGCATAGAAAATGGAATTACTTGATGTTATAACTAATAAAAGCAAAAATATCACATCTAGTATCATGACTGATTGACACTTCCACTGCTTCAAATGTCAGTCAGTCTACTCTGTTTGATGACAATGGTCAAAGTTTAAATTTTCTCTTACCTATTATAGCAGCAAATACTTCCTGGACAAAATCATCCCACCATCCTTTTGCTGCACTTTCCATACCAAATACCCATGTTTTGAAAGGCAAAGGCATAAGGTCAAGGATTTTAACCCTTGTAAGGCAAGTCATAAGCCTTTTGAGACTTCTATTTTTTTAGATTAAAAAATGTAAATGCACTCAAAATAAAGAAAATAAATAAATTTACAAATAAATTAAAAAATTAAATATAATTTGTAAAATCTGTTGGCTATCCAAAAATGCTAACTTGAATTCATTAAGCAAATCATGCAAAGCGTTAACAATAACAATATGAACTTTAAATTAATTTCACGATCTGTGATGCAACTCCCAACTATTTTGGAAAGGTTGAGGTTCAGGTGTCATAGACATGAACCCGTATTAGGGCACTTCTTTCATGTAAACACGTGGCTAAAAAATTTCTAGCCAAATCTAACTTGAGATTCATAAGCCTCAACTAAAAAGGCAGAATAGGCATGTCTTTTGACACCTTTTGTTCAAGTACGCAAGTCTTCGTGTATAATGTGGTGGCCATTTGGCATTGGTATTTTAGATTGAACCTCAAGCATTTTGCGCATGCCTCATCTTGAGGTGAGCCTTTCAAAAACATTGCCAAGTAGAACACAAGATGTAACTATGTAAGTTTATTGACTCCCTATGAGAATAACTACACCGCTAAATATCATTTTTGGCTGCCCTCCCAGAATCTCATATGAGCACTGCTACAAGTTCTTCACTAGGAAACACAGAAATTTTAGGGAGCTTTAAGTGTCAGTGTCCAACACATGTCAAATACCAACACCTTCCCGGCATGTATTTGACATGTTCAGAAATTAATTAATTATTAATTTTTTTGAGATACTTCACACTTCACACTTCCTAACGCTGAGAGGACACCTCTGGGACACTTATTACACTGAAATGCTGCATTTTGTTTCCCTCTTTGATTTTGTCAACAGAATTTTAAAAATAAAAAAAAAAAAAATTGAGAAGTTGAGAGGCTAAGAGTCAAAACGTTCTTTGAGATTGGAATGGTTTTGGAGCCCTAGTGCCCTTACACCAGCCTTGTAGCATTATTGGGCCTCCCAAACCCCAGAATTCCCCCTCTGTCTAAAGCCATTGCCAGTTCGCTATTCTCTGTCAAATTTTTTTTATTTTTCTTCACAATTTCTTGATTAGCCATGCCATTTGCCCACCATGCGCCATGCCTGGGTTTTTTTTTTTGGTTGGACTAGTTCTCTATAATATGAATGTAGTTGACGACTTATAAGTGTAGTTTGTAAAATATGTAATTGATGTTTGCATAAATGGTGTTTATATTTCATTTTAAATCAGAATTACCACAATATTTTAATTAATGAACGTATCCCAGCCTTGTTGTATCCTCATTTTTTTCAAATTATAGTATCCCCATGTCAATATCATCCTGTATGCGTGTCTCGATTCAGTGTCCGTACTTCCTAGGTTTTTCACCGCACAAGCAATTGAGATTCTTTTTTACACTTATTCAACACCAGTTCAGATGTCTAGAACTAAACATCCCAACAATTTGACATGACATAATAATTAACAGAAAGTCATCTTTTTCATGGTTGGAAGCATTGAAGAAATAAAAAAGAATTCTAATCAAGATGCAAGCTAATTGATGAATGGAAATTACCCTGCTTGTACAAATAAGTTATCAACAGATATGCTTAGACAACATTTGGTCAGCATTTTAGAAGAACTCCATTGAATTTTAAAATAAAAATTTTGCTTCAACTGTTGCTTGGAAAGGAAAGAAAAGTAATTTTAGAATGCTACCAAGAAAGCTTACCTTTTTCTTTACAATTTTGATCATCTCCTGCAGTATATTCTTCTCAGCAATTTGAAAATGAACGTATTCACCACAGTTCTTTACCATTGTCTCTAAAAGCTAAAAAGGTCGACACAGGGGCGCACAATTAATTAAACTAAAGACATATTTCACAAAACACAATAAACTCTCACAATAATTTCTTTTGTGCATCTCAACTAACTGCTTGAGCCATCATTAAATTTCATACGAACATATGAATGAATAAACTGGAAAGAAATAGGACAACAGGTTCCACAAAAATTACCGTTAAAGCAAGTAGCTGAACTTTAGGGTTCTTATGCTGCAACCTCTTCTTCACAGCTTTGACCACATCTTTTGCCTCCCTGATCAATCCAACTTACAATCGTTACTAAACTACCTTCAATTTTATATAATTTTTTTTTAAAAGCTAATGAAATATATAAAAAAATCTAAACAAATTTAAAATATCTTAAAAAAGAATTGAAATTCGCATTGATTTTCTCCTCATATTTCTAAAATGAAGTAAGCGCCCTTTTAAAAGTGAATTTCAATCCATCAGCAACAAGGAAACCCAGTATACCTGAGTTGATGGCTCAAGAGCGAGAAAGAGGGTCAGATAATATTATCCGTATATCCAAAAACAGATTACACATCCTCATTATTTATAATTAATCCAAAGACCAACCAGCTAAAATCGAGCTACAGCACAAAAACATTAAGGGAAAAAAAAAATTGGCTTAAATACGAAGCACGCAGATCATCAATCACGGCTAAACAATTTTTTTTTTTTTTTTTAAAAGAAAAAGAAAAAAACAGATTAGCAGAACCCATAGGTGCAACAAAATCAGAAACAGAATAAGTCAACCCCATATTCATCGAACAGCTTGAAAATAAATATTTGTACCAGTGATTAGAATTGATGGAATCGCAAATATCGATGTTCATAGTCCAATCGGGACCGATGAGAAGATCGCTCGTCGCCTTCTCCACTCGTACGGTAGCTGAAGATGACATGTCTCTCTCTCTGTCTCTCTCTCTCTGTCTCTCTCTCAAACGAATGCGTCCCCAAAGAAGAGATAAACGAATAAAAACAGATATAACGGAAAAGCTTGAACGGATTAAAATTGGAACGAACCAAGCAGAACCCAACAAGGAACTCCCAAAACCGGATTTTTCCGAGAAAATACTACCCCAGAGAAAATTTCAAAGAGAAAACACAAAAAATAAAGCCCTAGAAAGTGCGCCTTTCTGTTCTTTCTTCCCTCTGCACACTCGCTCTCCTTTCCGGGAAATTCGTTCTTTTTCTCCTTTTTCCTTTCGTTCTATTCTTTCTTCTTTCTATTATCGCCTCTCCGAGTTTGCAATATGACTTCGCTTGTTTGGCTTGAAGCAATGTACCCGCTACCCATTCCCAAATTGTGCATGTAATCGATGACGTGGTTATCTTTATTTCCTTTATTTCTATTGCCGAAATCTTTTTCTTAAATATTTTTAAAAAATACTTTATTGCTGACTTGTCAAAATTTTGACACTTAATTCATATATTTTTTTTTTTCAAAAAATAATTAATAGGTCAACTGACTCATCATGCAAAAAGATAAAACATACGGAATCTACTTTAATAAAGCTGATATGACTTGTCGGATAATCATTTCGACGAAGCTTGAGATATGACACAGTATTGGATGAGTGTCTAATATGACCCTATCAATTAGTCAAATCAGTTTGACCTAGACCTGGTAAAGCGGATCGGGTCGGATAATCCGTAACAAATAAGGCGGATTATCGGGTGAACAAATCATAATCCATATTCGACTCGTTTAAATAACGGATTAGGCGGTTTCGGATCGGATAATTCATGGCGGATGGGGGGATAATCCGCCATTCTCAAATATAATTTTAATAAAAATTTATTTTGTATCATAATAATTTAAGTTGTATATGATAACTTGTAATTAGTTTGCGTATTAACTTTTCTAGTAATTATATCAATCATTCAATCATTTATACCAATTAACAATTCCTTATTCATGTAATATTTTCTTTTATGATATTTTGTCCATTGCTTAAACTATGCCTACTTCACTATATGAGTGTTCCATGATATTTTATTTTCCTTTTTGTAATATTTTTTTATGGTAGTTCCTAGGACTATAAAAATGTTAAAGTTTAATCCTTTCAATAGAGCGAACACATGCAAAATCTTGGATCAAGAGTTGATCAACAACCACACACTAAAAATATCAAGTTCATTTTTCTTTTTAATGTGAAAAACTCATGTTTAAACAGTTAAGACAACACATAAAAAATACATGGAAAATTTTTCTTGCCTATTTTACTTTAATCGTAGTGACACAATTTTACTTATAGACTATTTTTTATAATAATAATAATAATAATAATAATAATAATAATAATAATAACATCGAAGCAATCAAATTAATACATACCATGCTAAATCGTCTTCAATGGCCTCAAACGAACTTTTAAGATGACGTCGGAAGTAACTAAATTAATACATACCAACAAAAGCCCGTGTGGGAAAAACTTTTTTAAAAAAAAGGTAAAATATAAGCCAAAAATCAATCGATTGATCATAAATCAATTTTTTAATTATATATAATTTATTAAGAATATATATATATATATATATATATATATGTATAATACCTAATAGTCTCCAAAGATTCGAGCTGACTCAAATATGTGGGATGGGTAACTATAGTGCCCTCTAACTTCATGTTGGTTTTGTCGAATGTAATGGGAGTAGAAAGATACAAAATGAAAATTTGAATATAAAGAAGGATAAAATTAGATAATAAATTCAATTCTATTCACCATCCCTAATATTTCATTCTATTTATATGTACCAAACATATAAACAAAAGTCTTTTGTTGTCTCCATGATCTTCTCAAGTCAAGCCCTTCTAAAAATTTGAGCATGAGTATTGCATCACAATTTAAATTATAAAAAACCAAATTAAATTACAATTTTTATTTTAAAAAAAATTAGGACTTTAATGATAATTTAGTTTCATTACTCTAAGGAACCAAATCTAGCAAACAAATAAATAAAATTTCTCCCAAAAATAAGAGCAAAGCCCATTGCCCCATAATTTGGTAAAAGAAGGGAGTGGTTTTGATAAAATACAGTAATGTGATTTTGTGTGTCAAAAATCAGTGTGCACAGCTATGGCGCTTCCCCTATCCCTTCGTTTCCGATAGCATCACTTGCAGCTACCCAAAAACCTACACCCCTCACTCTCACTCTATCTCTCATTAATCTCCATCCCCTCCCTATTTCAACACCTTCCCATTCCTCAAAAGCAGAAGGATCTGGGCTAACTGATTCATCATCAACGCCATCGAAGGAGGAGGTCGCCAAGACGACAAAAAGGAGGAGAAGTCTTTCGAAACCACAACCATGCAACAACAAAATCCCCCAGAAGAACCCGAATAGCCTTTGGAGTTGGGATTGTAGATCAGAAAAGCCACGAGGGAGAGAGAAGAGAGCAAGGACAAAGATGGGTGTCCGACGAGGGCCGACTGGGCGAGTGACTGAGCAAAGGAATCGTGGCTCGTGGATAGCAGTTGGCGACGGCAGTGGGAGTGGGACTTTGAGATTTGGGATTGGGCTGGCCAGGGAGTGCGACTGACAGATTGTTGGCTGTGTAGGCTGTCTGTGTGGCATGTGAGCCGTGTGGGCACTGCCACATTGGGCTCTGGGCAGGGTAGTTGGGCGCTTTTATGGGTTCATTAGTAATAGGCTTTTAAGCGGGTTGGTGGATATCCGCCGGATAAACCCGACCCGACCCGCTAATTAAGCGGATATAGAAATGAAAAACTATATTCGACTCATTTAGCAAGCGGTTGATTATAAGCCGGTTAAAACGGGTCGGATGCGGGTCGGTTAAAAAGAGTCGGATGCGGGTCAGTTTAACGATTTTTTATCCATTTTGCCAGGTCTAGTCTGACCTAAGATATGATGAAATTCTAGACTATCATCTGGACTGTACATCTAGCAAAGATCCTGACTATCTTCAAAGATCTTTTAGGGCTTCGATGATATCATCATCTTTTCTGGCAAGCTCTGCTAACACTAACTGAAGATCAATTTTTCATGGTTTGTGTTGATGGAAGATGACACTCCCAATTTCTAATCATCTAGCTAATTACTTTGTTTACTTCAATAACAAAGTTTGATAAATTAGCCTCTTTAGAAAGTTTGAGATACTTTCCTTCAATTGCAATAAGAGTTTTATAATCTGCAAACATAACACAATTTAATGCAGATATCGATTCAAGAAGATAAATTCCCCACAAATTTTGAACTAATTCATAAAACTTTGTGTGCTTTTGGAAATCTTCCCAATCTGATTCTTCTTCTTTGAGGTCTAAAACCGGTCCATCCTTCCAGTCCTCTGCAAAAAGGTTCTAAAATTGTATCTTCACCGTCTTTAATTCTATTGGTTCTATGTACCATGTACACCATAACTTCCCTAGATTAGTGAAATTAAGTACATGCTCTACCAATGCTGGAAGAAAATTAAAGGCTTGTCTTATTTTACTGAACCCAAAGAATTGGACTTCTTCAGTCTTAAGAGCTTTCTGTACTAGCATTAGCTTCTCAGGGTTGATGTTTCTAGGAATGTGCAATTTTGGAATACATAGTCCACTTTTCATCCAATACTGCTTTAATTTCGGGTACTTCGAAATTCCTATTCTTGCTCTAGTAGTAAATTTATATTTTTTGAGCGTTATATCCATTTCTACCTTTACCTTAATCTGTTGGTGAATAAGAGCAACAGTATTTTCCCTATTAATTACTCTGTAGTTATTTGAAACAATTGCCTCAAATTTCTTAATTATTTCAACTACCTCCTTAAATCTGATAGAGAATTCATCGTTTGCTGGACTTATTGGTTCCTTTAGTAATCCTTCTAACAATCTTCTCTTATCGTCGTTTGAAATTTCTAGAATCCTTCCCAAAAAGTCTTCAATACGCAGATCTACTTCTTTAACCTTACTGGTTTCTAAGTAGTCTTCATCTTCACTGATTAAATTATATTCCTGTTTTTCTCTGATTGCCATGACTTCCTCCCTTTTAGTCTTTCTAACTTTAGGGTTCTTGGAACATTGCATACCGTAATGCCTATACTAGCTGCAGATAAAACACTGAATATAACTTTTATCTTTCTTCGCCTCCTTGCTGCTTTCTGAAACTTTATGAATTGATTTACTGCTTCCCGTAGCTCTACTTTCTGCATAATGAACTGGGATTGGCCTACTGCCTTTTCCTTTTCTCCTTTCTTCTCTCGTGGAAGATGAAGGAAGAAACTTCTTTTCTTCAACAAATTTTACAATCGAACAGTCTGCTGGTTTGTGGATTTATTGACAAAGAATGCATCTAATCTGGTTGCTACTGCTTGCCATTGAGTCTGTTCTTCTTTCTTCTCTTCTTTGAACCTCCACGAAGCTGTAGAAGGTAATCTTCCAATCCCACTATTAGTGTGTAGGTCCTAGCCTATGTGATATGTACTTGACTTGAGCCATGACTCTTTGTATTCGAGAGTTATTGTGTTTGTAAGTGTCAATGGTTCTCTCGTATGCATAAGCTTGGATGTAGTTGGTGTTAATCGTAAATTTACCTTTATTTTATTTGTAGTATGTTTTTAGTGAGTGTTTTGATTAATGATTGGAACTTGGGGTTGAACTTTCATGTTGTAGTTGGGTTTAACTTTGTTAAATGGTGGAAATGGAAATTACGTGATCCACAAATTGAAAGAATTTCTTTTGAAGCTTGCTCAACTTATAAGGTCTTCAGTTCTTTATAAAACACCAATTTAAATAAAGTAATTAGATGACCGATTTCTTGACAAGTCAAGACGAGGGAGGCCACACGAGAAGATATTTTGTAGGTGATGTGTTGTCAAGTAAAATGAAAAGTCTCATTTGTATGGATAAGATGAGTATTTCAAGCCTTCTTTTTTAATTGACATCATTTTGTTTTCTTCTGATTTTGCTCTGGTTTATGTTTGTTTTTATTTGGTTTTGAATTCATAAAAGCATGTTTAGATTATTTTAGTTAGATTATGGTATTGATTTTTTTATTATTGATTTTGATGCTTAAATTGGTTTTTATAATTTATTTGTAAATCACGTATGCCTTACTTGTAACCATGATATTCCTTCGTCATAAACGAGAACTATCAATAAATTTGAGGTTTCGTTAAAAAAAAAAAAATAAAACACTTCAACAATGATATATTCAATATGCTCATATTACTGACAAGATATTAAATATTCTCATAGTTTACAAAAAAAAAAAATTCAACAATGATATGACATTCATTTTGAGCATGCTCCCCCCAAACCAATGTATATATATATCCAAATTTTAAGTAAGGTTTCGCGATAAACATTTCAACATAAGAAATTTAATTTTTTCAACATCATGCTTACAATTCCAAGAAATTACTAATTTTATATCAATTTTCAAAAGATAGAAATAGATTTGCACAAATAAATATGTCTAATATACAAACATTTTGAGGGAAGAATAAAACACAAGTTTGAAAACAAATATTATTCTCTTATGTAAGATGAATCCTTGAGCAAAACAATTATTTTGAAAAAAAAAATGTTTTAAAAACCAAATGGTTTCATTTTTCAAAGAAGATCATTTTCAATTAAGTTCCAAATTTTAGGATATTATCATGTGAAACTAATTTAGACTTGTTTGGTACCCATATCTTTTTAACATATGATTTCCTTCAGTATAAATAATGCCCATTTTCAGATTTGTTAAGAATACTATTTTGATTAACTAATATTTTGTTAAAGTTGTTATTTACTTAGAGCAACTTTTGAAAGAACATAATTGAGATTTTCAACTCTTTTTTTTTCAAATTTTCATTCTCCAATCTCAAATCATCAAGGGAAGAACTTGGCACAATCTTATTCTTCACATTTTTTCTTTCGTTTTTCATAAACTCATTTGCACTAGACAAAATGTTCAATTTCCTCTTGAACTCTTTTTATTCAACACCAATACTTTCAAGATATCATGACATTACATTGAAAATATTAAATAACTCATTATAAGAAGGTTTTTCATTAGGAGTGAAATCATATGCCTCTTGGTTGTGTGCCATGGCAATGAGAGAATGATATTCCACTTCATCCTTTTCAGCATCTTCCTCCTTATATATCTCCGTTTCAAATATGTCAAAATCATAAACAACCACATTAGCATTTACATCATGTGTATCTTCATATAAAACACTACAAAAAAATTGGTTTTTAGTAACAAAAGTATTAGTGACGGTTTTGACAATCGTCACTAATACGGAACTTTTAGTGACGAAATTCAAACCGTCACTAATACTTTCATCACTAAAACTAGTTTTTCTGCTCAAACTATCGTGGAAAACCACTTTTCGCATTCAAAATATTTCGAAAAAATATTAGCAACGTTTTTGAGGTATTAGTAATGTTTTGAAATCGTCATTAATAATCCATTAGTGATAGTTCATGGACTGTCACTAATAGTTCATTATTAGTAATGGTATAAAAAAATAGTCACTAATATATAGTCTTGTATTAGTAACAGTTTATAGAACCGTCACTAATAATGCATTATTGATTGTGCAGAAGGTCAACAACATTAGTGACGGTTCTCAAAAATCGTCACTAATAGTCTATTATTAGTAACAGTTCTCATAAACCGTCACTAATCATATTTTATTAGTAACAATTTCTAAAACAGTCACTAATAATGCACTTGTTGACTGGGAAAAAGGTTAACAATATTAGTGACGATTTTTAGAAACCGTTACTAATAGTCTATTATTAGTAACAGTTCTCAATAACCGTCACTAATAGTCTTGTATTAGTAATGATTTATAATACCGTCACTAATAATGCACTTGTTGACTGGGAAAAAGGTTAACAATATTAGTGACGATTTTCAAGAACTGTTACTAATAACCTAGTCTTAGCAACGATTTTTTTGAACCATCACTAATAGTCTATTATTAGCGATGATTTTTTTAAACTATCACTAATAGTCTTGTATTAGTCTTGTATCTATGGTGAAGTTTGCAATGATTAGACTGAATTTTTAAATGCAATAGAGTTTGAGAGATCTTTTGAAGATATTCATCACAGTAAAAAGGAATGGGATGCATGAAAAAGAAACAACGCGTTTTGTTCAAATATCTATGCATAGGTGGGTTGCTCATAAAGACGATTACAGCTTGGAAGGGTCGACTAGTTGAACACTATTTTCGAAGCAGTGGATAGATAAAAATAGTTGCTTATATTGTCCATGAAGCAAAATAGGATAGAAATAATGGTGTGGCATTTGAACATGTTAAAAAGAGAACCGAGACAACCAAATGAGTAAAATAAGAAAAACCTGACATTGTTTTGGAAGAGAAGTAAAATGCAAATGTCACCAACTTCACCTCGATCGGTAGAATGCACTTTACAAAGAGGACACTCTATTGACTTTTTGACTCTGATCCCGTTTTGATAATGACAAAACACAATTATCTCATCTGTGCATTGAGCCTTTTTAGCAAGATCATTATTTAGCACGCACAAATGATACGAATGCTATATAAGCCATGAGAAACTTGAAGCGCATACAACCTGACATATTTGATGAAATTAAAAGAGCAAAAGGATGAAGATACCTCAGATTTTCAATTGTAATGTGTGTTTAATCCCACTTGTATTTACATATTTCATAAGATATAATTGGGAGCTCAAATATGACCTTAGATTGACCATAGGACCTCCAAGTAACATGAAAAACCTTTTTCATAAAATGTCTAACTTATACAAATTTTTTAAAATGGTTTTGAAGTTAAAAGAAGACAAAAACTAATTTTTACAAAGGGGTTAGTTGACCAGCCCACCGACTAGACAGTATAAATGAGCATTTTTCTCAATCCATAACTTTTTATCCTAACAAGTGTTCAAGATAAAAGTTGTGGGATTTTCTCTTTGTTGATACTAAAAATTTGTAATTTGGAATTATATAGAAAAAGTTATGGCCAAAACACTGAAAGGTGTACGTAGTAAAAAAATTCCCTTCAGGTTTTTTCATCACATTGATGGACATTTTTCTTAATCCATAACTTTTTATCTTAAACTCTGTTCAACATAAAAGTTGTGGAATTTTATTTTAGCTTTTTGTTGAAATCAAGAACGTCCAATTTGGAGTTCTATAGTAAAAGTTATGTCCAAAACATTGAAAGTCGCTTGCGCAGAACATCGGTTCAGCGTGAATACATGTGAAATTTTCTTGATTAAATTGATCCAACCGCAAGAACTTAACCTAAGTCCAAGAACACCTTTAAATATGACGTCTAAACCCTAGAGCATGAGTTTTTGCCTACCTTTTGAGAGTTTTGAGTAGATTACCAAACTTTTGCATATTTTGCCTACACTTTATCAAGTTCAAACATCTTTTGGGCATTCTCTCAGCTTCACAAAGGGCATTCACACACACATCTTGCTAAGCACGTTTGATATTAAGGTTTGGTATTCAAGGTTTTTTATTTGGGCATTTAATCTTCATTGTAAAATTTTTTCTTCTCTCATAGTTTTATTTAATATTTTATTAAGAAAGCAAGAACCTTTAGTTTCATATTTTTGTTTAAAAAATCTTGTGGGAAAAAGTTCATTCTATAACTTTGAAATCTTTGAAGCATTCTTGATA
Organism: Malania oleifera; assembly: GCF_029873635.1. Classification (NCBI taxonomy): domain Eukaryota; kingdom Viridiplantae; phylum Streptophyta; class Magnoliopsida; order Santalales; family Ximeniaceae; genus Malania; species Malania oleifera. The sequence goes on along the minus strand of NC_080423.1, from coordinate 88,044,627 downwards.
TTATTATTTTTTAAATATTTAATATTCTTTTATTTGTGCTGTTGACTTTTTGAGTCCGATCCCTATTTTGATAATGACAAACCACAGTATCCCACTTGTGTAACTGAGTGCGAACGAATTTATATTTCTGTAAGCACAAGTGATGAATGCAAAATGGAAGTCGTAAAGAGCACTGAGAAGAACACCAATCGGCATATTCCATGGAGCATTGAGGAGCAGAAGACACGAAGACTTTATTTATTTTCTAGGTTGTAATAGTAATTAGGGTTGAATGTGCAAGCATCTTACATGATTTAAAATTGAAGCTCTACCTAACCTTAGATTGACCATAGGACCTCCAAATAACATGAAAAACTCTTTTCATAAAATGCCTAACTTATACAAAGGTTTTTAAATGGTTCTAAAGTTAAAATAAGGCAAATACTAAATTTTTCAAAGGGGTCGGTCAACCGGCCAGTTGACCGAATGTTAGAAATGAGCAATTTTATCACTAAATTCGATCTCATATCAAACCATGTTCAACATGAAAATTGTGGAATTTTCCCATAGTTTGAGTTTGATACCAAGAATGTTCAAATTAGAGTTACACAGAAAAAGTTATGGCCAAAAAACTGAAACGTGTCCGTAAGTGAAAAACTCCCTTCATGTTTCTTCCGCCTCATTGATGGACATTTTTCTTAAAACAAAAATAATTATCTTAAAATGTGTTCAACATAAACATTGTGGGATTTTATCTTACCTTTCTATTGATATCAATAATATCCAATTTGGAGTTGTATAGAAAATGTTATGACTAAACTGAATAGTGTCTGCGCAGAAAAGTAAAGGTCGGTCGACTGAACCTTCACTACGGTCGACCAAACTCGTTGATTTCAAGCCTCGGTCGACCATAGTACCTTGAGCCTGGTTGACCGACCTTCTCGGGAAAGTGTCCCAACGGCCAAAAAATGGCTAGTTTTGAAATTAAAAATATATTTTAAGGTCCCAACGGCTATATAACGATCACAAGGGGTTTTTGCCTATAAATACAACCCCAAAACACTTGAAAATTGTTGGAGAATCCCTTTGTTAATTTAGTTTATCATTCTTTGATTCTCCCACACTTCTACAACCCATTTATTCTTTAAATTCTCATTTTTCTCCTACTCTTCTTTTATTTGAAAATCATTTTGGGGGAAAATATTCTTGGGGGTTTTATGTGAAGAGGCTTGAGCATATATCATATACATATATATTGCTTGATGGCCTTCTTCTTTCATTTGTGATATATTTTCAAAGATTAAAATGTCTCCTATTCTCTTCTTTTGAAAACCATTTTTGGGGAAAATATTTTTGGGGTTATATTTGAAGAGGCTTGAGCATATAACATTCTCTATATGTATATTGCTTGAAGGCCTTTCTATTTTTCATGTTTTCAAAGATTAAATTTCTTCCATATTCTTTTATTTGAAAAAATATTTTTTGGAGAAATTTATTGTGAATAATGTCTTGAAGGCTTTGGCTAATATTCTTGCTCATATATTTTGCTTGAATGCCTTCTTAGGATTAATTTTACTAAGGTCAATCATTTTGAAGAAAACCCTAATATTTTCCTACTCTTATCTTGACATACATTTGTTGGAGAATTTCTTTAGGTTATACAAGAGGGAGCCTTGAGCATATATCAATTTAATATATACTTGCTTGAGAGACTTCTTCTTCTATTTTATAAAGGTCAATCATTTTAGAAGAGAAAATCATTTTCCAAACTCTCAAGTTTTACTTGAAAAATATTTTAAGAGAAAACCCATACTCTACATGAGCTTCATTTCAAAATCATATGAGAATGCATATTAGATTTTAATGTTGTATATCTCTGCTTGTATTTCAGAAGCATATTTTATGTACAAAGTGATTTTATTAGAAAGGTTCGGTTCAACCCATTAATTGAACTAGGGAGTCTCAGCCCCGCAAGTGAGACCGGTTTGGTTCAACCTGAAATTGAACTGGGGAGTCTTAGCCCCGCAAGTGAGACTAGTTTTGCTCAACCTAGTAATTGAGCTAGGGTTTTCCTCGCCTCATAAGGAGAGGATATAAAAGGCTTTTGCTCCACCCAGTTAAGTGAGCAGGTATAGTGGATCCTTGGGGGTAAGCCCAAGGCGTGGATGTAGGCTGGTTTGGCCGAACCTCGAAAACAAATCTGGTGTCTCTTTTTCTGTCTTATTTAAGTTCTTATATTTTAATTTCAGCATGTGTATGAATGTTTATTTAATGTCGAAATTATTTTCATGCACACATTTGATTTAAATAAGATACTGCACATGTGTATGTTTGCTTTTATTGTTAAACTCACTTTATATACACGTATACATGTTGAAGGGGATATGATATTGTGGTGAATCAGCGAATTGTTTAAATTAGTCAAAAAGTTTTTAAAACACAATTCACCCCCCTTTTGGGATCACACCAATTCCAACAATTAGTATCAAAGCCCGGTTGCAATAAGTTTAAACGCTATTTGCATAAAGATTGCAACGACTCATTTTTCAGTGTATCCCTGTTTTGAGGGTCAGCGCCTTACAAATCCTCCACTGGTTTTATTGCGTAGATTTTACATGTGATTATCAAAAATTCTTTTGTAAAATCAAATGATTGGAGGATTTGGAAAGTGTTTTTCATGCTTATCATATCCCATTGAAAATGTTTTCAAATTGCAAATTTCCCAAAATTTGAAAATAAATTGAATTTACATGACATGTGTTTTAATGCATATCTTCTGTTGTGTCATGCATACTTTTTATATGCCTTAGTCACTAATGGTTTTGCAAGTTTATTCTTTTGAGTACTAAGGTCCTTTGGGAAACATAAAGGGTATAAGAAACCAAAAGAGAGATGAACACTACTCCGAGCTTAAATGATTAAGAAGGAGTAAAACTTAAAGGCATATCTATTCTCCTTCTAATATATTGATTAATTCATAATATGATTCACATGATATATCTTGTGTTTGATTTGTTTGCTACTGTGAATCATATGATATTTGTGTTAATTTCATGTCATGATTTGTATGATATATCTTGTATTAAATCTTTGTATGAATCATGATAAATCTTTTATAATAATAGCATGATGTCTTATGAGGTACATCTCAAAGAAATTTTTATATACTCATAAGATTTTAGAAATTGTCATACATAGGGTTAGAATACTTTAAATGCCTAAATAGTGTATAATGCTTAAAATTCAAAACCTTAATATACACTATTATTGTTCTGAGAACCCTAAGAAAAATCTAGCAAATATGTGAGTTTTAATGATCTTATCCAATCTAAGCTTAATATATATACATATAATTATGACTGGTTAATATATGATAATGTTGGCGAGTGCATGCTTATATCATTATCAGTTCTTAAATTAAACCTCATAAGCATGTTTAAACAAAATCCCATTCAAATGGACGAATTGATTTTAAAATGTCACTATACTCGTAATGCTATATATATGTGCTATAATTTCAAAAATCTTAAATGTAGCATGTTTTGTCCATCACACAGATTGAGGTTTAGGGAATCTATCATAGTATTATATATCATGCTGCCCTAAACTCATCATGGAGCTTAAACGCTTAATCATATTCAAACACATTCATAAGCTCATTCTCCCATTTGAAAAATATCAGTTATGCTAGATACTAAATTGAATATAAAACCCTTTAGCAGCATAACTGAGGGGGAGCAGAAAATTTAAAATTCATCCAATAAACATCTTAAATTAGTGCTTATACTACTTGGATGACTTTTGTTAAGCTAAATGCAAATATCCATTTGTGCTAAATGAATACACTCTATGATGGATGGATATTGTTTAAAATTTGATCTGATGTGAGCTGAATGCCTATGTCCATTCTTACTTAAATGTCTATAGTTTCTCATGAATGGATAATTTGTTTTTAAATGAATGCTTATATCCCATCTCTTGATTTAAGCTCAATTATATTTGATGGATAACTTATTTGAGCTGAATGCCACTATCCATCACTTGTCTAATGATTATATCTTCATATGGATAGTTTATATTTCATTTGATATATTGATTGAACTACCTGATTAGATGCTTAGTCTTGAATGCCTCCTGCATAGCAGATGCAGTTGATGAGAATTGCATGTTGGTAGTGAATATAGGTTCTCGCATGCTTGAGCTAAATTATGAATTATTTGTTTGAACCTATCAGGTATTAGGTACATGGTAAAAGTGGGAAAATGTCCAATTTACAGACGAAATGCTGCCGAAATTTCGATAAAATTTTTCCCATAAATGAAACCATGTATTATGATAGATAATTCAATGCATGCTAAAATATTTTTGAAAGGATGAGTGAATTATAAAAGAATTTCATTTTTTTCATCCTTGCTTATTGGCGCATGCTGAACTATCCACTGGTGCATGTTGAATTTTAAATGTTACGTGAAAAACATGCACAATCTTCTTACTTGTTTCCTAGGATGCTAGATAACTAAATAGGTTGTACATGTAAAAATCCAAACCACTATATAAATTGAAGACATATACACATTATGTAGTCCTAGGAGAGATTAGTTCATCGGACACCATTTGGTCTAATTCTGTTGTGCACTTTCATTCCGGACCCAAATGGTAAAGCATCATCCTTGTAATCAATCGTCACATGTTTTGATGATGGTCCATAAACTATGAAAAATTGTATCACTTAGGGGGAGTTTTTCATTTCACACACACTCATTGTGAATTTTGAGTTGTGTCATTCTTTTAATCCCCTATTGCATTACCTTTGAGTATAGTCTTGATTGGCTATTGTGTTATTAAAATAAAATGTAATATGTCATGTTAGTATGTGCTAAATGTCTATATTTGTTACATGCTGAAAATCTTTTGAAAGGATGAATTTTTGAGGAATGCTCTTAAATGATTATCATCTTGAACTTAATGCAATTATGTATGTATGCAAATATACAGGGGAGGTTTAAGTCCCACTTTTAAGAAAAATGAACTTAATGCCTATAATCTCTTGCATGTTAAGTAATATTTAGAAGGATGAACATGTGTTGAGTGTGCTTAAATGAAATCCATCCTTGAACATTAATGCACTTTTGTATGCTTGAGACTATACTAGGGAGGTTAAGCCCCATCCTTGAAAAAGGATAAGAATCACTTGACCCATGGACTCGCATTATTTCTATTACTTCTACTTTTTGAGTCCAAAGGTTTTCTAGGCACCTTGAACAACATATCTTGTCTCTACTGAATATATTTGATATGGATTGTTCCGGGTACACATGAACACCATGCATGAATTAGTGTTTGATTTTTTTAGCGCATGTGTGCTTACGTATATTTTACTGGTGAAATTTATTCGTCTAACACTTATCCAGTAAAATCTGAAATTAATACTTATACTGTTTGAACTCCTAATGATTTTTCATGAATTATATCAATATAAGTAGTTAAAAAAATCTAAGCACGTATTCAAACTGATAGGGGGAGCACCTAGAAATCATTTTTCTATCCTGTTGTGCTCACAATATTTCTAGCTTAGATTTGGTTTTTGAATTCATTGTGGCTTGTGCTTAATTGTAATGTCTTCATTTGAATATAATCAATGAAAATATTTTGTTTGCCACAGTGTTTTAGGTTTTGCCATATGATCCCCTTTCTTGAATTTATTTAATATCCTTGGATCCATATAGTTGCGTTTTTCTGGTACTTCGTGATTTGCACTTAAATGATATACCAGGAAAATAATGCTTGCTTGGGTTTTAAATTAAAGTTTCTTTTTCAGCAAGCATAAATCCCTAGTTTTTTAAGCAAACATTATAAGGGAAATATATATATATATTTATTATAATACTTTATGGCAAGAACTTATTTTAAAACTAGAACTTTTTCTCTTGCCTCATTATTATTATTATATACATATGAGTTATAAAATTGCATAATCGGTTCGGTAATTTCATATGAAAATGCATGCGAACTTGTTAGACTATTTTTATGCTCAAACCTCCCTTTGGTGTCATATGTTGTGTGCCTTATCTTCACGGGTCATATGATATTGCAAACGATTTGTGTATGCTTATGGTCTAACCTTATTTACATGTCATTTTAATCTTTCAAATGACCAGTTAAACTGTTCTGTATGCTTAATGGTTATATCTTTTAAACAGTTATAAAATTTTATGCCCAACTGTTATATCACATAAGGGGAGAGTTTTTCTTTTCTTCAAAAAGAGGGAGTTCTCTTTGCTGCGTATATTTTAAATGATAAAATTATTTTCTACTCAGTTTAGCCCTTTTGTTGATGACAAAAGGGGGAGATGTTTCTTGAGCAAAATTATAAACCCCTTTTATCTCTCTGCCTTTTGTTATTCAAAATGGGAAATGATAAATGCACAAACTTGAATATTTTGTTAAAATAGCTTCAAAAATAAACTGCACATTAAACCACTGAGCTTAACTGTCAACTTGAAAATTTGTGAAGTCTTCATGTTTATGATTGAGTTTTTTTTTTTTTTTAATATCATTTTGCATTTATGCATATTGTAAGGGGGAGCCTTATCAGGAAATCCCAATTTTGCTCATGTGTTTGTCATCATCAACAAGGGGGAGAGTGTTGACTTTTTGAGTTCAATCCCTGTTTTGATAATGACAAACCACAGTATCCCACTTGTGTAACTGAGTGTGAACAGATTTATATTTCTATAAGCACAAGTGATGAATGCAAAATGGAAGTCGTAA